>NW_024386801.1:22396252-22702421 GCF_900408965.1 Simochromis diagramma
GGCAGGAAAATGCAGGCAGCCCTTACCAGAGAACCCCACTCAGTTACCCGATCCTTGCTCACATGTTTCACTGCCACCTACATGTAAATAAACACCATCAAAATATTATAAACATATCCTCAGAATAAAACTGAATAAATTCTCTTTCTATACTAAAATACAAACCATCATACAGCAGCTTTAGGGTAGATCTGTGCATGCTGATAATATGAATCTTTTGGTCTAACAATGTTGTTCCTGATTTATGAAATAACTTTATTTTCCCACCATAATTAAAATAACTATCATTGTCAAATTCCTACTTCCAATAAGTAAAGATTATTTAGCAGAAGGTACGGAGAGTAAAGCACTTTTGTTTAATAACCAGCTTTCTTTGTGACAACAAAGACATGAGCCAGGCATGCCAGCACTGAGTCAAGCGGCACAGCTGATAGCAGTAAAAGAGGAAGTAAGAGTGACAATGTGGGTTTTAAATAAAAGCAGCATCTGAAAAAGTTTTTTTTTTTTATTCCGAACTGACAAAATGAAACTGAATTTTCAATTTTTTGTTAATTACATAATAAAATGATGATAGATAAAATTACAGCTATGGAAAATTGTAATGATAATGTAGGTGAGAAGCCAATACTTTTAACAGACTAAGGAGATGCTGTAATTGAAAACAACAATTAAAAAAACAAAAACAAAGCCTAGATTAATTGAATTCATATGAATGTGACACATTTACTGGAGAAAACAACAAGATTTAAGTTCAGAGCAGACTACAAGTCATGTAGACACTGGTCTTAAATAAAACAATGCCTCTTCATGCTGGCTGTTGAAAGACTGGACCAAATTAACAAAGACTGAAAAATTAATGACTGTATATTAATTCATTGTTTCAATTCAATTAATTCATATTTGAGATAATTGTTTTCATTTAGTCTCAAATTCAGTCTTCCTTTTTAATGCAAGAACCTTGAGGCCTAATACAAAATATTTAAGTAGGATTGTCAGTTATTGTTTTTAAACTCGAACATTCAAGTACGGCTTGATTTTGAAGGGTCAAACAGGAAACTCAGCTGTCTGCTACAAGGCATCTTGACAATGAGAGTTGGCCATGTGCTGCGACCAAAACAAAGCCGCCCCTCGGCTCTTACCGGCAAACCATCAGCGAGGCGAACAGCCGAGTAAACTGTACCGAATCCCCCACTGCCGAGAACCGGACCCAGCCGGTACTGCTTCTCTGCAGAGCACAGGGAAGAAAAGTCAGGGCTAATCAAAGTCATGTCAACTTTGCAAATAAACCCCAACATAGTACGTCCTGCGATTAGAACTGCGTGTAATCGTCGACACAAACGTACACATCACCGAATACACTTGCAACGTTTAAAGCAAAGACAAAAACTCACTTTACGTTATACAAGACACCTAGATGTCAAAATGGTCCCGTCCTTGGCCTGAAAATGTCCTAATTTAACAATGATCGCCATGTATTCGGCAGATATATGAAACTTTACGTGGTTTAAGTCCCTCCGATTGGGGTCAAGGTGTCCTAGCTCCATTCAGGCTGAGTTGATTTCAATACTTTAAAAAAAAAAAGACAAAAAAACAAAAATTCATTTTAGTTTAGTCACATGTTAGCTAAATGAATAACTAAGTCCAGAAAAATCTGTATTTTGTATCAGATGACCCAGATTTTCCAACCCGATTCGAAATTCCGGCTTCGAATAATCCATTTCTGATTAAGACTTGAAGCGTGGCGGGTAAAATAAAGTGACGTGAAATGGACACAGCTGCGAAGTCGAGGCTGTTACCTTGCAGGAGCTTCACCGGCAGGTCCATGCTGAACGACATGTGTGAGAGGGTGTCCAGTTTAGAGAGCAGCATGCTGCTCCTGACTTCTCCCGAATAATTCAACCGCACCGAGAAATTATTGGCGCTATATATCCTCAGAAAAAAACAGTCCTCGGCTCTTCTCACGGGAGAGATAAACATAATAATCTAAAATCCATTCCGGATGTGGTCCACAGAGCGCAAACCCCGAAGTCTGAGGTTGCTCCGCTATAACGCTGCTGCCACAAGAAAATCCTTCCGCCTGACCCCCGCTGACACACCAAATTGTACCACAAAGCTTGCTGCATTAAAACTACACGAACACACTTAAATGGGGAAAAAAAGGTGCCCCATGTTTTATGTAAATGTGAAGTCATTTTCTTGAAAATGTAGTCGTAATTCAACAAGAAACCCACGGCCTAGTTTATTCTTTACGCGACTAGTGCAGGGATTCGGAGACGGTCACTCGGCAGTGCTGCAGCACACCAAAAACGAAAAAGCGCTTCCCCCAACAATAAATAAATAAATAGATAAATAAATAATGTTAAAATGCAATGATTTTAATATTTGAATTAAAATGATATTATTGTTTATGGTAATAAGGTTGGTTGGACAACATGAGAGAAAGTTAATATGATGTCGTTTTTGTTTTGTTTTTTTCCAAACCATTCGCTAAAGACTGGTAATGGAGATGATTTGCTATTGGAAGCTCCAGTTACTCATATATTAATTTTTGGGTCAATGTGAAGATTTAATTTTGTTGTACCATTGATTGTCCATGTTATGTGTAGACCATCAAGACCACTGTTGTTAAATGTTGTTAACCGAATTTCCCAGAGGAACCCACCCGAGGGATTAATAAAGTTTTATCTTATCTTAAATACCATAAAGTAGCAATTTTAAGTTATAAAAGTATTGTACTAAAAAAAGATTTCTTAAGGCATATTTGTTTTATATCAAAAAGCAAATGTAAATTTGGGGCAAACTGATTTTTTGATTTTGTATCAGCAACAACCACTAACCCTGTATTCACCCCTTTCAGTCCTGTCCACTACATGAATGTGACCCCGATCATTTGTTCTCTGCTATATTTAGCTGCTTCTATTTTAAAGCCTGTGCAATAACTGATCCACTCTAAAGAGTGAGTCACTGCTCTTGTGCTCTACTCCAAGAGCTTTAACCTCTTGTGTAATTTTTACAGAGGATATTTGTTACTGCCAGCAAGTTATAATGTCAGTGTACAATGGAGAATCAGAGGACAGTGACAGCTTCAATGGTGCAGACTGTGAAAGGTATCTACCATGTGCTGGCTCTGGTCTCGTCTCGGCTAAACTAACTATCGTGGTTGGAGACAGACAGTTCTCTGAGGAGAAAATGTTACTGGTGCAGAGCTGTGACTATTTTCAAGCTCTGTATCGCTCCGGTATGAAGGAATGTCAGCAGGAAGAAATCCACCTCAAGTCTCTGCGAGCTCAAGGATTCCTTTTAGCTTTAGCAGTTTTACATGGAGAGAAGCCAATTCTGGATGAGGACGACATTGTGGAAGCCATTGAATGTGCAGCTTTCTTGCAGGTGCCCCCACTTACTAGGCACCTTATTGACCTTCTTGATGCAGAGAACTGTCTGCTGATGTATCACACCTCTGCAGTCTTTGGACTTATGGATCTGTACCATGCAGCAGCACTGTTCATTCGAGACATGTACACTGACCTTGAGGTAGAGGTCAAGAAAACCTTACCATTAGAGCTTATCTCTTATGTGGAGTCTTTGACCCCCCATGTTTTCATGGCTGTAGGAGCCCATGTGACCTGTGGTTTGGATGAAACTGTACATGCTGCCTCAAGGACCATCTGCTACCTCAATGAAACTGACAATACTTGGAAAGTGTTAACAGATCTTCCACTAGAGGCCAGCACCTCAATGGCTGGAGTGACTGTTTTAGACAACAAACTGTTCATAATTGGTGGCATTCATGGCATCCATAAACAAGTTGTGGAATCTTGTTTCTGCTACAGTGTTGAAAGCAACAGCTGGAGCAGGATTCCCAGCCCAGCACAGCTGCGTTACAATCTTAGCCTTATGGGTCTCCATGGTCATTTATATGCCATCGGAGGGGAGTATGAGCGAACAGTAATGTCGTCTGTGGAAATATACAATGTAAAAAACAGAACGTGGACATTTGCTGCTAACCTACCTCGGCCGGCAGCAGGAGCAGCTTGCACCAAAACCATGAGCAGGATATTTGTGTGTTTATGGAGGCCAATGGAGACCACTGAGATCTACGAGTATGCATCTGGGGAAAATGAGTGGCATCTAGTTACCACACTGATCAGGCACCAAAGCTATGGTCACTGCATGGTGGGCCACAGGGACAACCTCTTCATCATAAGAAATGGCCCATCTGATGACTTCTTAAGATGCCTCATAGACTGTTATAATCTGAGTTTGGGCCAGTGGTCGACCCTGCCTGGACACTTCGCCAATAGTAAAGGTTCACTATTCACTGCTGTTGTAAGAGGGGGCTCTGTGTTTACACTGAACAGAAGCATGACTCTAGAATACGTAGTGGAAGGTAAAACCTGGAAGCCTAGGCGGCAGATGAAGGGTTTCCCAAGAAGTGGATCTGTGTGGACATTTCTGCTTCAGCTGCCAAAAGCTCTCAGCCTGCAGTAGTGACACTGTCTGCTTTTTGGATTATCAGTATTATTTAAATTAAACTCAGATGGGGTTTTGTTTGTTTTTTGTTTATTACAGCAATATTACTATTTTTAATCCTGATGCATGCTCAATCATCCAGGTAAGTGAATAAAAGAAAGTTGATTCTGTTCATCTGGATGTAGTGTTTTCATTGGGGGAAACGTTTCATCACATATTTAAGTGACTTTTTCAGTCTCAGCTGACCATAGCTTACCCCAGCCTTATAAACAGCACATTTGCATAATGACTGAAACTAGCACCACTGACTGACAACAGACCCTGAGGTCAGTTTCATCATCGTTAAGATGCAAATTGTCATCATCAGTGATCAATGGAAGTTAACTATCATTCCCAGAGAGTTGGGGAATGACTGCTATCCCAGTACTGTAAGAGTGATCAATTGATCATATTTTATTCACCCCGAGGGAAATTGGGTTAAGATGTACACTTGGGCCCACTCCTCAGTTCAGAGATTTATAGAGATAATTTTCCCAAATGGTCACATGAAGAAAGAGACTGGGACTGAACCAATAAAATGAACTCAGTTTTGCTCAGTAGTGATTTTATCTCTTTATGAAGTGCTACTGGTAAGAGTACATGTTTAGAAAATGGACATGTGAAACAAGCATAGTAAAAATGATAACATTTTATTATCAGCATTACCCACAACTGAACAAAATGTGTTTGTTTTTGCAAAATTTCAAACACTTTGAATTTTATACAAGGCGAAGAATTTAAAAAGGAACCGATACCTGTTTTACTGCCTACATTGAATTGGGTCTTGAAAAAGGCACAAATGCCCCCCAGCTGGAAGGAGGCAATTATCTCAGTTATACCAAAAGAAGGCAAAGATAAAATGGAATGTGGATCTTTCAGGCCAATCTCCGTTCTTAATGTGGACTATAAACTTTTCACATCTATCATGGCCAAACGGCTAGAAGACTTCCTACCGACATTGATATGTAACGACTAGGGGTGCAACGATATTGGTATCGATATTGAACCGTTCGATACAGTGCTTTCGGTTCGGTACGCATATGTATCGAACAATACAAAATTTGTAATTTATTTTATCAACTTTCCTTCTGATGATGCTGTCTGTGTTGAGCGCTCAGTGAATCTGCGTTCGACTACTCCGCGAGCCTAGGCGGAGTAGTCGAACGCAGATTCACTGAGCACTCAACACAGACAGCATCGTCAGAAGGAAGAGCGCAGGGCAAGCTAGCGAGACAGAAGTTAAGCTCTCCTTTTAACATGGACCTCCCCCACCCTCATTCAGATCTGGCGTTTGGAATTATTTTGGTTTTCATGTGACGTATGACCCTGAAGGTAAGCGAGTCATGGACTAAAGTAAAACAGTATGTTGGATGTGCCACGCAATGCTCAATTACATGGGTGGGAACTAGTGTGTTAGCGCAGTTAGCTCGTTAACGTGTTGGCCGTCTAGCCCCATGCACGGGGCGATCGGCGGTAGCTCGTTAACGGAGATTTGCCGTGTTGTGGCGTTAAGGTCATTTCAACGAGATTAACCTGAAAGCACTAGTGGGAACACAACGAATATGACTGCACATTTACGCCGACATCATCCTAGTGCAAAGACAAGTGGAAGCAGAAAAAAAACAAGCAAGCATGCTACTAACTTTAGCCGAGTCATTTAGACAGCTGTTAGCACATGATTCTCCTTATATGTTTAATATGCTGCTGAGAATATAGCCCAGAAGAAGCGGATAGTATAGCTTTTATTTTGGAAAGAGACATTTCTCTGTAATAAACTCTCTTTTACAAAGATGAGTGATTCCTCAATCAGATACAGGGCTCGCAATATCGCTAGCCCGACGTCCCAGGGCTAGCGATTTTTTCAGTCGGGCTACCAAAATCTATCTCTGCCCTGCCCTTCGGGCTATTGTAGGAAGGAAAAATATATGTCAATGCTTTTGCATTCTTTCAGAAATGTAGCTGGGTAATTATGTCATTGGCATCGGTGAGCCACTGTCAATATGTGACATATTGCAATCGCGTTTGAATTTGCGCTTGTTTTTTTGCTTTCACTTTGCAATCGCGCGAACTGTGTATAGAGAGCGACAGCACTGATCTGTGAGTGATGATAATTTGTGCACCAATTCCTCTGACATCGTCTTATTAATTGTTAGCTTACTATGCAAACATGACAAGTGAAATCTCACGCAGCAAGCTTAAACATGTGAGAGGTTGATCGCGCAGAGAATCGCTGAGCTTATGTGAGTGCGTGTGTAAAAGCAGCAGGATATATATTTGACTACGATGACCTGGATGACTGAGAACCTTCACAGACAGATATATATTTTAGTTCTGCTGAGCCAAATAAGACAGGTCAGGGTGAAGAAGTGACAGCCAAAGAAAAGCTTACCACAAAACGAGAAGTTATGACAAATCAGACTATAAGGCAAAAAGAAAGTGCAGCTTTATGGTTTCATGGACAAAAGAATTTCTGTGGCTGCGATATGATGAGCTAAATAACCAGGGCTGCACATAAGTGGTCCGCAGGTGCGCATTCGCTGTCAAAATAAAAAACACGCACAAGGGTTAGGGTTAAATTTAAAAACTGTACTTTTGAGTTAAAATATATATTTATAATTTTAATAAATGACAAATTAAAAAGGCATGAACATTTTTTTTGTATCGAAAAAATATCGAACCGTGACACCAAAGTATCGAACCGAACCGAACCGTGAATTTTGTGTATCGTTGCACCCCTAGTAACAACCAAACGGATTTCATACATCAACGCCAAACACAGGACAATATACGAAAGACACTACATATTATGGACCATATACAAAAACATAAAATCAAAGCAATTGTGATGAGTGTAGACGCTGAAAAAGCCTTTGATTCCGTCAACTGGAAGTTCCTTTACAGGGTATTATATAAATTTGGCTTTCATGATACGATTATTAAAACTATACAAGCACTATACGATAATCCTACAGCCAGGATTAAAATTAATGGATGCCTATCTAACAGTTTTACCCTAAAAAGGGGCACTAGACAGGGCTGTGCATGGTCACCGTTACTTTTCGCATTATACTTGGAACCACTAGCTCAATTCATTAGGCAAAACGAAGACATTAAGGGAATTTCTATCAAAGGGATGCAATATAAACTGGCTTGCTATGCGGATGACATTTTGGTCTACCTTGGACACCCAACATATTCTTTACCCAAACTGATGCAATCATTTGAACAATATGGCCAATTATCAGGCTATAAAATTAATATAGGTAAAACCCAGCTACTCTCATATAATTATAGCCCACCAGAAGAAATAAAATGTAGTTATTAGTGATGGGTCGGTCGCGAACGAAATGGCTCTTAGAGCCGGGTCTTTGACGTGAACGACGCGAGCCGGCTCCTTATCGCGAGCTGTGGGGTTTTATTTTCTTTCTCTCACCCTCTCTCTCTCACACTTTTTTCGGCTTCACTCAGCATGCGAGCCTTGTGCTTTATGCTTGGAAGAGGGGCGGTAGTTGCACTCAGTAGCACAGGAACAGAGCAGGAGGGAGAAAGAGAGCCAGGGACAACAACATCACATTAGAAAGGTAGAGTAATCATCCACAACTATTTTCAGTTGCAGATGATAAAGGATTCAAAAAGTTTATACATACAGGCCCATATGACAGAGAATGTGCATCTTATTTTTGTTTTCATATTTTAATTTATATTTAATTGTGTTGTGATTTGCAGTGTTTTGTGTTGTTTCACTTTAAATTGGTTTAAAAGGGAAAAGCTGAAAATTTAAATAGTTAAAAGTTGAACTGTGACTAGTAGGTTTTTGTATTATATGATTTATTTATTACATTTTATGTGGCGTGAATAAATAAAAGTATATTTACGGTGGCCCCTAGAGACAAAGCATGTACAAACTTCAAATCACGTACGAACCCTGAAGCACGTACAAACTCCAAAACACGTAAAAACTCCAAAACACGTAAAAACATGTACAAACTCCAAAACACGTAAAAACTCAGAAGCACATAAAAACTGAAAACACGTACAAAAGACAACAGAAGTGCTCCAGGATGCTGGGCGCAGTGTTGAACTTTTGTTACCTAGTGGCTACACAAGCCAGCAAGTACCAACGACCGGATTTGGTGTGTGGTAGTAACAGGTAAATGAACTTTTTTAAAATTTAATTTGACTCTATATGAATGCTTGTGTATAAATACACAAACAATACACATATGCTTTCATGCTTTCAATTGTGTAATTTAAGTGATCTAGGTAGCTCTGTTTTGGAAGTTCAGAGCTACCTAGATCACTTATGCTAGAAATGCTAGAAATGAGTTTTGGAGTTTGTATGTGCTTTTTGGAGTTTGTACGTGTTTTGTCTCTAGGGGCCACCGCATATATTTATATATAAACATATATGAATAAAACCACTTTTTTTTTTTTACATTAGTAATTCCTTTTGTGCATAATTTTATATTATTGTTAATAATAAATTAATTAAAGCAACAAAACAACCTGAAGAGCCGAAAGAGCCGGCTCTTTTTAGTGAGCCGAACCGAAAGAGCCGGTTCTCTAAAGAGAGCCAGAAATCCCATCACTAGTAGTTATCCCCTGGTATGGCAAACGGAGTCTTTTAAATATTTAGGCATAAATTTACCGAAAGATCTTACAAAATTATTTGAACAGAACTACCTACCCTTATACAAAAAAATAAAGGAAGATATAGTAAGATGGAACTTAATTCCTTTCTTTAGCCTTAATTCAAGAATTGATTCTATTAAAATGAATGTATTGCCAAGATTTTTGTATCTATTTCAAACCCTACCAATAGAGATTAACCAAAGTCAATTTAATGAGTGGGACAAAATGTTATCTAGATATATATGGCAAGGTAAAAGACCAAGGGTTCGCCTCAAAACTCTACAGCTGGCTAAGCAAAAGGGAGGATGGGGCCTCCCTGACCTCAGATACTACTACTTTGCAGCGCAGATGAGAGCAATAATATGCTGGTGTAACCCATCATACACTGCCCAATGGAAAACCACTGAGGAACAAATGCTGTCTATTCCTATTCAGGCAACTCTAGCTGACAAAAATTTACAAACCTATATAAAAAACATTGATAACCTGTGGGTGAAAAGAACCCTTAAAACATGGAAAACTATTATAAAGGAATATAAACTCGAGACCAATATTACAGTTCTTAAATGGTGTGCTTACGACTCAGAGTTCAAGCCTAATGAATTGGATTCTAGATTCAAGGACTGGACAGGTAAGGGCATAACAGCCCTGTGCAGTATAATGAAAGATGGAAAATTGTTCAGCTTTGACACGCTTAGAAAGACATTTTCATTAGAAAAACAAGACTTCTATCGATATTTGCAGTTAAGGCACTATGCTGACACGAAGATGAGAAATGTAACAATGACAAACACACGCTTGATGGAATTGTTTATAAAAAGCTATAACTCAGAATCTATTGATAGAATTGTATTATGTCTGTATAAGGGTCTAATGGATTTGAAACCATATTCGACTTCATATATTAGAACAAAATGGGAGAAGGAAGGAGGGATAAAAATATTAGAGGAAGAATGGACGGCAATATGGAGGTATCAGTGGATGTGTACCAGCTCACAAAAGTGGAGGGAATTCGGCTGGAAGTGCCTAATTAGATACTTTATAACACCTTCTCAGAAGTCTCATTATGATGATAATTCCCCTGCTTGTTGGAGGAACTGTGGAAATCAAAGTGCAAATCACTACCACATTTTCTGGGACTGCTCTATCTTGAGGGATTATTGGAGAGAAATACATAATGCCTTACAGGATATCTTTAAATGTGAAATACCCCTCGAGAGTAAGATTATGTTCTTTGGATATATACCTCAGGAATGGCCTAAATATGATAAACATTTAGTAAATATTCTACTGGTGGCCTGTAAAAAGAATATCACCAGAAAATGGTTATCCCCGGAGAGCCCAAACATAAGTACATGGATGGAAATCACAATGGAAATCTATAACATGGAAAAGATAACAGCTTCTGTTAACCACAAGCTGGAGAAATTTACATCATACTGGGAAAACTGGGTCAAATATATCACACCTCATAGGCCAGATTTTATTTTTACAAACCAATAATGGTGATGTATGAGAGTATATATTTATAGGATCACCCCCTACCAACACATCCGTGTTTTTTTTTTTTTTTTTTTTTTTTTGTTTTTGTTTTGTTTTGTTTGTTGGTTTTGTTTGTTTTCTTATTTTGGATTATGTGATTGTTTCAATTGCTTCTATAGTTGTAAATATTCTTTCTTTATGACTTGGATGTAAATTAAAATACTATTTTGGTATCTCAGGCAGATAACCTAAGCAAGAAGTATGCTTACATGATGTACATACTGTGAATGCCTGTTTTTGAAACCTTAATAAAAAAATATAAATCAAAAAAAAAAAAAGAAAAGTGGCAGGGTAGCCTTCTTAGACTGTGAGATTTCCATCAGTAATGGGGGACATCTAAAAGCCGATGTGTACCGTAAACCTACGCATACGGGTCAGTATTTAAGGTTTGACTCTCATCATCCACTGGAGCACAAACTGGGTGTCATCAGGACGCTTCAACACAGAGCCAACACAGATAATCTGATATCCTCGTGTCGGTGTTGTTCCCACATCATCATGATAAATGTTGTTCCAGGTTCAAAATTGCAAGTGACCAATCACATCCAAGGTGACTAATTTAGCCACAGTGAGGGAACTAGTGCTTGTAGCGGAGCTTAAAAACTGAGTGTTTTAGGTTTTATTTAAATGGACTAAGGGTATCTACTTTGCAGCAGGCTAACACATTGGCACATGAGTATGTCTTGGCTCACAACACGAATGCAGCAGAGTACATCATGAGCCACACAGGAGATCTGGTGATGCAGTCACACAACTCTGTCATACCATACCAGTTCAAATATCGCCTAGAATAACAAGGTAGGTGTCAGGTGTTGAGGACCTAAGGCACCCTGATGAGAAGTGGGCTACTGGAACAAATAGGACCCTGTTGGAATGCCCCAGCCAAAGGGGTTATATGAATAGGATGAGGGACCTATGGTATCTTCGATACCCAGCATCAACATTGACAGTGAAGCAACTAGTAGCTCAGTGTTCCAATATTCAGAAGAAGAGGTTGTGTTATGATCCTGGGTCTTATCACCCAGTGTTTTGAGTTTTAGTTTATTTTGATGTTTATAGTATATGGTTAAGCTCATTAGTTTTTCCATTTCATTTGTTATTAGATTCCCCTTGTGTCTTCCAACCCCTGTTAAGTCTCCCTTGCCCTTCATGTGTTTCATGTCTGTGTCTTAAGTTGTCAAGTTCAGGTTGTCATGTCTGCGTCTCATTATGTTTCCTGTTTTATTTTGTGTTCCTATGTTCAATGTTTTTAGTTTTACTCTCCGCATGTGACGTTGTTATGTTCATGTGTGTCAGCTGTTTCCCCATGTGTTTCCGTTTCCCTCATTATCCTCCTGTGTGTATTTAGTCCGTGTGTCTTCAGTCATTCCTTGTCAGGTCGTCTGTTGTTCACGCCATGTTCTTTACACCAGGTTTCTAGGTTTCATGTCCAGGTTTTTTCATATTGTTTGTTTAGATTTCCCAGTTAAGGTTTGTGTTAATTTTGCTTCAGTTTGCCTTGCCTTTTGTTTGTACCTTTTACCAGCCTCATTAAACGGCTCGCTTTTTGTTAACATTCAAGTTTTGTTCCCTGTTCCTTGGAGTCTGCATTTTGGGTCCTTCTCGTCAGTTCATACAGTCTGCCCTTGCCAGACTGTAGCTGTGTCCCAAAACGTCGGCTGCATCCTTCAGAGGACCCGGTCTACGTGGGCCGGGTCCTTCGAAGACAGAGAAGGCCGGAACTGGGACGGTCTAGCCTTCAGATTTATGTCACCAGCTGTTCCCGCCCTTACCACTTCTCCCCGCCCTTACCGCTTTCTCCCCCTCAGTGAAATAATGGATATCATTGAAACTCTCTGTATTTTTCTCTTATTTTTGTTAATCGAAGAGTTACAACAAATCAGCCGTCGCAGACGACTGATTTATCTCCGACTAAGAGATAACCGAGTTCAGGTACAGTGAAAATACATGTCTTCAGTTTTTTCCCCCCCATCGTTTATGTGTGTATTTGAAATCTGTTTACTAGCTAAATAAAACTGATGTTGAAGTGATTTTATTCGCTCTTTTATCTTTTATCAGTTAACCAGTGAATTTTACTTAAGTATGATAATCAAAATAAAGTTTTGACATGTTTTTTTTAACTCTCTGGGGTCCAGGGTATAATTGGCCGTTTTTGACTACTTTTGATTTTACCTCTATATTTCACCTTTAAAATGTGTTTTTCTTGCCTTGTTTGGTATCATTATTTTCAGCATAACCTCAAATATCTGAAATTTGAGTTATTTTTTCATTTTGGTATACTATATTAGCACAGTTGATCTACATTCAGACAAAAAAATTCAAAACCCGAGTAGAAAAAAGTTACATTTTTTACTGTAAAACCCACAAACATGTTTAACGAATCATTTTCATGACTTGAAATGCAAATAGAAATTGTACATTTCTAAAAATTATGCACAAGTTTTGCAAACAACAAAGTTATATGGTACTATTTACCTAAAAATGCAGCCAAAGCCTAAGGCCATTTAAATCTATTTACAGAACAATCAGGTGTGCTGCATCAAATAAGAAGGCACACAAATTATTTGTGCCAGTCCAAAAAATGTAGTTTGTGTTCAGTATAAGACAGAGGAGAACACCAAAGGCCTAAACCCTGCAGGTCTGACAGCAGGAGGTGCATCAGTCCAGTTTTCCATGCGTGAACAGTGTTTACACTGGAATCTGCCTTTGACGGCTTTTTTTTGGAGAAAATGTGAAATTCAGCAGTATAACTGACACACAATACAAAACAATAACTACACAACACACTAACTATAGCCTCCAAACATGCTAAACATCACTAATGTCTCACATATGAAAACTCGCTCTCTCTCTGTCTTTCGCTTGCCCCCTTTCCGTCGCGGGTGTCACTCCTAAAAACATCCCCCTCTCCCTAAACAACCAAATGTTACATGTTGCCATATCATTTTTTTTGAGTGGCTGACATGGTAAAATCTAACACCAATAGGGAAGGGGTGTTTTTTCCTTTTCTTTTTTCACTTGCAAGCGGAGAGTGTTTGCTAGCGCTGTCTGTAGAAAACACCGTTTTTACCGTTCTTCCCGCTGTAAACACCACTGTTTTGTTCAGAAAAAAACATTGTGTGTATTTTTTATCATAACTCTGGTTTTGCGTGGCCCATCGACACAATTCAAAAACTGGTATGTAGTTTGAAGTCTGCACTTTCGACCCAAGTTGAAATGGAGACTCTGACTTACTGCATCTTGTAGCTGTGTCGTCTTAAATTGGTCATGTGATTTTGACGCGCCGGCGCGTCCGGCGACCCCAGAGGGTTAAAGAACAAGAGCAACATTCATAATAATGACAAGAATAAAACATTTTCCTTATTTTCCTTCACCAGGCGAGACCACAGTACTGCAGGATTAACCTGAGTGTCCCAGTCCTGGACAGGTTTTTTAATAATGAGGACACTAGGCCTGATTTTCGTCTGAGCAGGGAGTCTCTGAAAGTGCTGCTGAACCTCCTTAACCAGGATCGGCCACAGGGTTGGGGTGCCACTATTGAGGTCCTTGTGTTTCTTTTCTAGCTGGCAAGTGGAGCATCCTACAGAGTTGTTTCCAGAGTGTTTGCTATTCCTCGCTCCACTGTTCACCGCATCGTCCACAGGGTCACAGAGGAGGTGGTGGCTATTCGCCATCAGATTATCCATCTCCCTCGGACTCCTGAAGACCTAGATGTCCTGTCTCATGGGTTTGCAGAGCTGGCAAGACACAGAGCCTTTTTAAAGGCTGCTGGTGCAATTGACGGCTGCCATGTCCACATCAAGCCTCCCAGCGGCCCTGATGGTCAGTGCTATAGAAACAGGAAGTTGTTCCCATCCATACTTCTGCAGGCAGTTTGTGACCATCAGGGCCGCTTCATCGATACATATGTGGGCTGGCCTGGGTCAGTGCATGACTCCAGGGTGCTACGCAACAGCCCACTGTACCGGCAGGCCATTTACCCTCCTCCAGGGCATTTCATCTTAGCAGATGGAGGGTACCCATGTCTCCAGCATCCACTTCTCCTCATCACTCCGTACAAGAGGCCAGTTCAAGGTGTGGGAGCCCAGCGCTTCAACTCTCATCATTCCAGAGCACGCTCTATTATAGAGCGTGCTTTTGGAATGATGAAGGCGAGGTTCTGGGCCATCTTCCTTCAAGCGCTGGAGGTGCACCACACCTTTGTACCACATGTAAGTCATTACAACATAGTGCCATTCTTTTTCAAATAATTATAATGATATAATGGGAACTTTAGTGTATGTACATTTATAAACACCTTATTTGTTTCTTTTTAAAAAAACAAAAACAAAACATCTGTTTCAGGTCATAACAGCATGTGCTGTCCTACACAACATCTGCCTCGGTGCTGGTGACGCTATGGACCCGGAGGATGCACCTGAGGATGATGTGCAAGATGAGGGGGAGATGGGTTTGGAGGCAGTCAGTGGTGCTCCCTGGCGGGACCAGCTATCTGCTGAGGTGTCTGCCCTGGAGGAGCTACCCCAAGACCATGAATATTTTTAAACAGGCGTATTCTGTTAGTAGAGCATTTTTTAGATATTACTTGTCAGATCTTTATTAACAGGATTGTTTGCATCTTTCTGAATACATCTTAGTGACATGGCAGCCGTCAGTTACATCAGCCCTGCAAACCCAAGTGACAGATGATGCGGTGGACAGTGGAAACGAGCATCCCTAGACCTTATGGAGATCACCCTGTATGATGCTCCACTTGCTGGAAATACAAACCAAGGTCTTTCTTGTGGCACCTCCTCCATCTCTCTGGTCCTGGTCCAGCACATTCAGCAGCACTGCCCGAGACTTCTTGCTCAGCCAAAGATCAGGCCTGGTTAAAAGTACCTGTGCTAAGGTTAATCCTGAATGTAATAATAATTCTTAAGAATTCATGTTTTTTGTAGTTTTTTCTATTGTTACTTTTTTCAGACATTTTAATTAATTGTGTTGATAAAATTTATGTTGTACATAGTTTCTTTAAAAAAAAAAAAAAGGAAAAACAATGCAAATAAAGGTGAAGCATTTACATTTTTATTTACAGAAATTTAATCCTTTTTTTTTCAACAAGTTTCTCAAGCAAACCAAACAGTCTGTCCATTCTATCTTTTGCCTCCTGTACTCTTCTTTCCTCCATTTCCCTCTGCAATCTCATGTCCTCTCTGATTAAATCCAAAAACTCATCCTTGTCCTTCTTTCTTTTTGCCCCTCTTTGCTCCACCTGGCCCTCATCTTCCTGCTCTTCCTCATCCAACACTTGGTTGCCCACTGCTGAACTGGGCCCTGGAGTGTCCTCATGGATGGAAGCAATTAGCACTGGAGGCTTGGTAGAAGGCCTCTGTCCTAATACCTCATCCATGAGGGGCAAACCAGGGCCATGTAGCAGCAGTGGGCTTCCCGCTCACTCCCTCGCCTGACCCTGGATACTTGAAGTCCTAAAGGCAGAGGAAATAAAAAGTGGCAGTTGACAAAAAAAAAAAAACAACAGTACAGGTTTACATGAATAAGTTTCTAACTTGCTAAAAAAAACAAAACATATTTGAATACAGCTTTGTCCCATTTTTTTTTCTTTACCCTGCAGCCCCATCTTCTCAAGAATGGCCCTAACAGACAGAAAATAATAGAGCATATCAATCTTCTTAATTCCTGAACAGTATCCATAGCAAAATGTACACACTTCGGACTAAAAGACAGATTAAGCTCTCTCCCTTATGCCTAACAGATTAAAAACGGCATATTGTTGCTGTACCTCCAACCCACAGTGGCTGAGTTTTTGGCACCGGTAAACAGTTGCTCATTGTCGCTCCGGAGTTTAATGAAATTGGTCGTCTGCTCTTTGCTCCCTAAAACATGACAGGACATTGGAGTACAATCAACCATCTCACACTTCTGTTTAATGGGTTTTCTGTTTGATGTTTATTCAGCTTTGTGAAAACTACTAATCTCAGCCAAACTGATTTACAGAGGAACAAATAAAATAGTTAAAAAACAAAAAAACATTAAGATTTATAAGTTATTGAAGTGACTTATATATATCATGTTTAACCCGAGTAGCAAAAGATAGCGCAGGGTCAGAAAACTTACAACTAGCGGGACTGTACAATCATAAGTTTAACGACTGTAAAAAAATACTTCCATTGAACTGCCTTGTTAACTACTTTAAGAAACATCTTAACATTTGTATCGCTACTTTAAATACAACTTACATTTAAAGATGTAGTTGTCCTCGAACGCCATTTCTTTTTTTTCTTTTTTTTTTTTTGTGTCCCGTTTGGATCTATAGCCATCAGAATTGTTGTCTTAAGGCCAAGAAAGATGCCAAGCGGATTTATTTTACCAAGTGGATCGTCATGGCCTTGCCATATTGGTCCATTTGATTGACCTTTATTATAATTATGAATTTATTTTATTTTCAGTTGCTACAAACGGGACAGACATGACTGGAGGATAGGACAGGGAGAAAGAATGAAAGAAAGAGAGGGAGAGAAAGAAAACCAAATGGGAGAAGAGACGGTGAGAAGGGGGGGAAGAAAGAAAAAAAAAAAAAAAAAAAAGAACAAAACTCCTGGGTCACCTGTATGGAGAAAAAAAACAGAAGAGAAAGCAAACAACAAAGAGCAACATAATAAATAAAAAAAAAACGGCACCATCACAATAAACTAGCTAGCAGTAGATATCAGTAGATACTAAATAATAAACGATATTGTGCAGCACGCAAGATAGACAGCGCACAATGTGCTTTGAGGCAGCAGCCAAGAAAGCTGTAGTCCGCGTCTGTGAATACCCGTGTGTACACCTGTGTGCATACCTGTGTGGATCAGCATGCTTGCATTCCAAAGGTTTCTCCATGTAACGATCTGCTAGGGAGTGTGGGGAGCCACAGCCCCGTCCTCCAGGGCATGAAGCAGGTATGGAGGAGATCAAAACTCCAGACATCCAGAGGCCCCCAGAACACAAGAGACCAAGGAAGACCAACAGAGGGGCAGCCGCGCCACTGTCCCAGTAAGAGCTGAGGAGAGTCCCAGATGAGGGCTCACTCAGCAGCCGCGGAGCAGAAGCCAGGGGGAGTTGCAGTGACGCGCCCGTGAGCTCCGCCGGCAGCCAGCTGTGCCTGAGTGACCGAGCCCCAGGCCGAGAGGCCGGGGGCACCCCACCTCCGAAGTGGCCCGAGCGAGCCCCAGGCTCCAGGCCCCGATAAGCGGCCGCCAAGGAGTGAGCCGGTGTGTACCCGGACGCCCACCCCCAGACACAAAGAACCACCAACGCACCGACACCTGAGGGAGTCCGCCACTGGCAGGGGAAGTGGTGGTGGGTGGAGATAGGCCTCCAAACCTTGGAGGGCCTGAGATCGAACGCCATTTCTACCGTCTCCGTAACTGCCGCCATTGCTGAAAACTGGAGTTTGGCTGCGTGCTATGAATTCTGGGAACCCACCCGATGGATTAAGTTGTATTTAATCTAATAATCTAATAACTTTCATCTCAGCCAAACCGATTTACTCCGGAACAAATAAAACACCGAAAAAAGAAAAGCAATTACATTTTTAAGTTATCCGAGTGACTTATATATCATGTTTAACCTGAGTAGAGAAAAAGCGGGGGTCTGAAAACGATGAAGCCGGGAGTCCGCTGCTCTCGCCGGCTGTGTGACCATTGAACACCCCGGCTTGCTATCGAGCGGGTGGGTAACAGACGTCTCCAAAAACGTCGACACACTTTTGCAAATATGCAATGTCTTGATAAACTAAGCAGATATTTGATGTTTACACAGCTACTTTCTTGCCTGAAAATATGTTAAAAGTTTATTTTGTGACCCAGAAAGATTAATAAGAGTAATTTTAAAACTTAGTAGCGGCCGCCATTGTTGGCAGCTGAAATTTGGCTGGGCCGCGCTATGAATTCTGGGATATGGTGGGCCACGAAGGACACACCGGACCCATCCTTCAAACTTGAGGAAATGAAGGACGCATTTGTCGGCCGCATTTGAAGGAGTCGACGAATTGGGACAGCCTTCGTCGCCTGGCTGTTACGTAATTGGCCTTCAAATGCGGCCTCCGAAGGATGCAGCCGACGTTTTGGGACACAGCTTGTGACAGTACGACTTGACCATGTTGGACCCAGAAGACATTTATTTCAGCGACTTTGTTGAATTTAAAATTCGTGTCACGCAACTTCGAGGACTCTGGATTATTTCCTGCGCAGGGAAGCAGGAGGAAGAGAAGGACTCCATTCGGGCCCAACTAGCTTGGATAGCAATGGCCAACCCAGGTTTTATGGACTACTTGCCGGTAGACTCTAAGAACTTTGTTTTGGCCACAATTGAGAAAGCCCTGGAGGTGAGCACAAGTGACACCATCGTCTCAGAACAGGACAATGTTTTAAGGGACTCCCTAGTTTCTGTATCTGTCCCTAGTGAACTATCTAAGGATGTGTATGATGTGACTGGTGAGAACGTTACAGATAACAAGGTGCCATCTACCATATTTAAACTGGCTAAACTACTTGGACTTACTGCCTCAGAGCTAATGGATCAAGTTAAGTTTTGTGTTCCACAGCCATTCATGTTTGAATCAGCTCACCATGATTTTTTTGTTGATATCCACTGAAACTGTTCATGTGACACCTCAAAAGACTGTTTTATCTGAGCCTGCATCCATGACTCCTGTGCATCCATGACTCCTGTCCCTGCTCCCAGGCCAGCTGAGGTTCTGCTAGCCCCTGCACCCGTATCAGTTCTTCGGGTGAGGGAGGCTGGGGCCCAGTTGGTCCCTGCTCTGGTTTCCAGGCCGGCTGAGGCTCTGTCAGTTTCTGCACCCGTACCAGCTCTTCGGGTGAGAACGGCAGCTGCCCAGCCATTGCCGGTGCCTGTCCTGGCTTCCAGGGTGAGGGGGTTGTGAACCAGTCCACCCCTGCACCCATGCTGGTCCCCAGGGTGAGGTCAGCCAGGATACAGCTTGTCTCTGCACCTGTACCTACTCCCCGGGTGGGAGCAACTAGTGTCCAGCAGGTGCCTGCACCCTTTCCTGTTTCCGCTGGAGGCTCTAGTGAGCCTGTCCAGCCTTTTTCCTTGTGTTCAGGAAGCTCAGGAGAATTGGATCAGTTACCTTCTTGTCCACCATTACTTCAACCACCACTACAACCTCTACTTTAGTCATTAGCTCAGTCTCTAGCTCTGTTGTCAGCTCTGCTACCTGCTCAGTTTTCAGCTCAGGCATCAGCTCGGTTTCCAGTTCAGTCATTAGCTTTTTCACCAGTTCAGTCAGTTGCTCAGTCACTTCCATTCTCTGCTGGAAGCTCCAGTGAACTAATTCAGCCAGAAGGGGCCGCATCTCTCTAATAAATCCCGGACAGACTGTTCCCTGTCCCTGCTGAAGAGAAGCACCCCCAGAGCATGATGCTGCCACCACCATATTTGACAGTGGGGATGGTGTGTTCAGAGTGATGTGCAGTGTTAGTTTTCCACTACACATAGCGTTTTGCATTTTGGCCGAAAAGTTCCATTTTGGTCTCATCTGACCAGAGCACCTTCTTCCACATGTTTGCTTTGTCCCCCACATGGCTTGTGGCAAACTGCAAACGGGACTTCTTATGGTTTTCTGTTAACAATGGCTTTCTTCTTGCCACTCTTCCATAAAGGCCAACTTTGTGCAGTGCACGACTAATAGTTGTCCTATGGACAGATTCCCCCACCTGAGCTGTAGATCTCTGTAGCTCATACAGAGTCACCATGGGCCTCTTGGCTGCATTTCTGATCAGCGCTCTCCTTGTTCGGCCTGTGAGTTTAGGTGGACGGCCTTGTCTTGGTAGGTTTACAGTTGTGCCATACTCCTTCTATTTCTGAATGATCGCTTGAACAGTGCTCCGTGGGATGTTCAAGGCTTGGGAAATCTTTTTGTAGCCTAAGCCTGCTTTAAATTTCTCAATAACTTTATCCCTGACCTGTCTGCTGTGTTCTTTGGACTTCATGGTGTTGTTGCTCCCAATATTCTCTTAGACAACCTCTGAGGCCGTCACAGAGCAGCTGTATTTGTACTGACATTAGATCACACACAGGTGCACTCTATTTAGTCATTAGCACTCATCAGGCAATGTCTATGGGCAACTGACTGCACTCAGACCAAAGGGGGCTGAATAATTACGCACACCCCACTTTGCAGTTTTTTATTTGTAAAAAATGTTTGGAATCATGTTTGATTTTTGTTCCACTTCTCACGTGTACACCACTTTGTATTGGTCTTTCACGTGGAATTCCAATAAAATTGATTCATGTTTGTGGCTGTAATGTGACAAAATGTGGGAAAGTTCAAGGGGGTTGAATACTTTTGCAAGCCACTGTATCATCATCCCAACTCGAAATTGGGTATCAAGCCCCAAGTGTAATGGAAGAAGGATCGTTGAGTGCCACAGGAACTGACCTGAAAGATAGGATCATGGTGAAGCTTGAAACCTGGATCCTCTGTAGCCGGTTACCAAGATTACATGAAGTACCCTCAGAAGATCTATTAGATGATGTGAATGCAGCACTACGGACAATACCTACCACCACCATTACCGAGACTAACCAGCTGATCTACACCACTGTTGCAGTGATCAGTGAGATGCTTGGCTATAGGTTGAACAGCCACAAGGACCAATACCCTCCATGGAGAAGTAGACCAGAGGCCAAGATCAAGGTAGTGTTGCAGGATGAGTGTTATTCCTTGGTTGAGCATTCCTGGATCGCTTACCTGTGATCTCCTTTTTGGTCACCTGACTTCCCTTTGGTGTTGTAGAGATCATTCTGAAGCCTCCATCGCGGCTGGTAGGTGTTTACTCATTGTAGTGTGTACATTACCTTACTTGGTGGTAAACAGATATTGTTTTTAGGTCATAGCTGTAGAAGGCTCCTATGAGCCACTCTGCTCATGTTTCATGACGCGGTTTACTCGGTACGTAATTCAATTTTGTTACGATCTCTGCCTTTTATTGTTCTTTTATAGTAATTACTTATTATGCTTTGCAGGAAGTGTGGGCCTTAGTTTTACGCAACGCTACGCTAACTGAAGTGCTGCTGCTTTGCTTTGCTTTTACCGTCTGTTCCCGTTGTGAGGTTACTTTTCCTGCTGCTGCTGCCAGCTTTTTAAAGTGGACGTCGGCGTGGACAGCGGCCATATGCATGCCGGTTGTGGGAGTCAGCTGGTGTACATATTGATTGACCGGATGATTAACTTATAGTCGGGCAGACGGCAAGTTGGAGCAATACG
Source organism: Simochromis diagramma (assembly GCF_900408965.1). Classification (NCBI taxonomy): domain Eukaryota; kingdom Metazoa; phylum Chordata; class Actinopteri; order Cichliformes; family Cichlidae; genus Simochromis; species Simochromis diagramma. The sequence goes on from NW_024386801.1 coordinate 22,418,211, forward strand.
GCAATTCCGTTTGCTCCAGGTTTTAAAGTTTTATCCAGATTGTATGTTGTTTTTCTGTTGTTTTGATTTGTAGTTTGGATTTTTGTTACGCCACTGGTGGGAGGCCCTTTTTCTAGCTGCAGATCACCAGTGTGGTCCTGCAGTTGGGTTATCCCCCAGCACTACATATTAGTTTTGTAATATATTAAAATTTTCTTTGTTTCTTTTATTCAGATGCGGAGTGCCGACGTGGAGGAGACTAGGGTGCCTTGGTGGTGGGATCCTTTGAGTGTACACACCTGCCTTGTTTAGTTTATTAGTGTGAGTGTGTGATTTTGTGTTGCACTTGTCTTGGTGTGTTCTTCTTTTTTTTTTTTTTTTGAGTTTGTGCGTGGCATCCCTGCCCCTCTACTGGTAAGCCTCAGCTCTGAATACCTTTTTAAGCATATTTGTACATGGATATTTATGATTGTGCTTTTATACAGTGTTTTAAATAATTATTAATAAATTGTCAACTTGTTTTATCATTGAACCTCGTCTCTGTACTGAGTATAACAAACCTAACTGCCTTCTTGGTGATTAGTGTTACTTCCAGTATTCTCTGGGTGAAATTCCCAGAGTGGCGTTGTCTTTTAAACTGTGAAGAGTATGTACTTTATTCTCACCTCATGCTGCCACAGTAGCATGGCGGGAGGTTAGCCAACTACTGGAGCTACAGAAAGGTGCAATGAAGAAGGTGCCTAAGAAGTACAGCAAGCTGTCCATACCTGAGGCCTTGGAAACTGACAAGAAAAGACTCCCAGTCTTGGCCAGCCACTTGAAGAAATGCACAAGAGAGATAGAACGCAGGAGAATAAACTAGCTGTTCTCCACGGAACCAACCAAAGTGTACTCTCAGTGGCAGGGAAACAATATGAGAACAGCACCACCAAGGCTGGAGACTGAGCAATAATGGAAGAGCATCTGGGAGGGGGACGCAACCAATAACAGCAATGCTCAATGGCTAGTGGATCTGAGAGCAGACCACAGCAACCTCGCTGAACAGGGTCCAGTAACCATCACGTAGCAGACATCCAAGAAAGGGTCTCCAGTATGAAGAGTTGGACAGAACCAGGCCCCGACATGGTTCATGGATGGTTCTGAAAAGGCTGACTGCACTCCACGAGCGTCTGGCAGCACTAATGAACCAGCTGGTAGACGATGAGAGACACTTAGAATGGCTAACCAAAAGCCAGAAAGTTCTGATCCCAAAGGACGCCCAGAAGGGACCAGTCCCTTCCAAATACCCACCAATAACCTGCCTCAGTACCACATGGAAGCTCCTGTCAGGCATCATAGCATCTAAGATAAACAAACACACGGGTCAAAGAGCCTTCATCAGGAACTCAATGGAGATGTGGCGTACAAAGGCCACCCATAGTACAAGTCACCATCAAGTGCGGGATCTGCTCTGTCCCCACTGCTGTTCTGCATAGGTCTGAACCCCCTCAGTGAGATCATCAACAAGACTGGCTATGGATATCGACTACAGAAATGAGCCACTTCCTGTACACAGATGACATCAAGTTGTATGGCAAGAGTGCACGAGACATCGATTCACTAATCCACACCACCAGGATATACAGCAATGACACTGGAATGTTGTTCAGACTGAAGAAGTGTAGCCGAATGATAACAAAGAGAGGGAAGGTTGGATGATAAAAAAAGAGAAGGAAGGTAGTCGGAACTCAGGGGATCAAACTACCAGAAGGCAACATTGGAGATATAGAGGACAGCCACAATTACCAGGGGATTCCACAGGCAAATGGGAACCATGAAGAGGTCGCTAGGAAAGCTGCAACCACCAAGTACCTGCAGAGGGTCAGGCAAGTCCTGAGGAGTCAGCTTAATGGTAAAAACAAGATCCGGGCTATCAACACCTATGCCCTGCCCGTGATCAGGTACCCTGCTGGGATAATAAGCTGGTCAAAGGAGGAGATAGAAGCCAGTGACATTGAGACGAGGAAGCTCCTTGCCATGCATGGAGGGTTTCACCCCAAGTCCAGTACCCTGAGGCTGTATGCTGTATGGAAGGAAGGAGGCTGGGGACTGGTGAGTGTCAGTATCACAGTCCAGGATTAGACAACAAACGAATACATCAGGATGATAGTAACAACCAACCACATGCTCAGCGAATACCTCAGACAGCAGAAACTCAAGAAAGAGGAGAAACCATCATGGAGGGATAGGGCCCTGCACGATATGAACCATCGGCAGATAGAGGAAGTGGTTGACATCCAGAAGTCCTGCCAGTGGCTGGACAAAGCTGGACTGAAAGACAGAAGCACTAATCATGGCAGCACAGGCATTTTATGAGTTGTTCTGTTCCATCCTCTACACTGACAGTACACTGTTTATGCTGTCTTTATACCAAACAGTATGAAGGTGGAATTCAGTGAATGAATCTAAGCATCATTAGCTTGACTTCAAATTCATCTTTTTATTGAATTTAGCATAAATCTGACCATGATCACCAAATCCACTGTGCAATAGTCCCACACAATGCTTTATATTAAATCTGTCACATTACTGCAAGCTAACCTGTTTATCCTGCATTTTCTATTTTCTTGCAACTTTTAAATAACAGTGTACCTCAGTTTGTTTTGCAGCACGTTTTACAATATTAAAAAATATTATGTCACATGTACAACCCAATATGTGATTTAAAAACATGATGTCATGGTGCTGGGTCTGCGACCGACTGTTCTTAGATTATTGTTATTCATGGGCTTTGGTTCCACTTCTTATATATTTAGTCCTTGGATTTTGGTTTCTGATTTTCTTTTGCCTTTCTCATCTTCCTTATTGTGTCATGTCTTGTCTGCTTGTTCCCTCTGTCTCCCCTGTCAGTCAGGGCTCTATGTTCAGTGTCAAGTCTATGTTTCTGTGACTGTTGTGTGCTTCCTGTTTTATTTTGATAGTCACTGTCCTGTGTGCAGTGTGTCAGGTTTTGCTTCCCCTTGTGTTGTTCGCTCTGATTTCTCCCAGCTGTGTTTCCCTCCTGTCTCCCATTCCCTGATTGCTCCAGTGTTTATTTAAGCCCTGTTTTCCTTGCTCTGCAACGTGTTGTACTGCTTCATGTGTGTAGGTTTCTCTGCGTTCTATGTTTCTAGTTTCCTTGAGTTTTAGTTCAAGTTTCCCAGTGTTCTTTTCCTAGTTTTCAAGTTGAGGGTTTTAGTTTTTTTTTTTGTGGTTATGTTTTGGACATTTTTCCCAGGAATAAAGCTGCCGCCTTGAGTTCACCTTTTTGACTGAGTCCTGCATTTGGGTCCACCTCCTGCCTGCCACAGCCTCACATGACACATAAGGACTTGCATGTAAGCTTTAAATCTCCAGTTTATCAAATCCCACTGAGCAGTCCTTACCTTTAAAACTAACCTCTCTTCTTCCTCTACTTTCCTTTTTTTCTTATCTTTCTCCATCTCTGAGTAAAGTTGGCTCTCTTTCTTCTCTCTACCTGTTAAAAACAGCAGCTGTATCTTCAGTGTTGGGGAGTAACGGAATACATGTACCGCCGTTACGTATTTAAAATACAAAATATGAGTAACTGTATTTCGTTACAGTTACCGTTTAAAAAGGTGGTATTTAGAATACAGTTACTTTGTTGAAATGGATTACACGGCGGTATTTTCCTGTTTCATATTGTCACAGGTCAAGACTGTTTGGGTTTTGTTTGACAGCTATGTTCTGTTGTTCCAGGCGGCAGCGTTGTGGTTGCCATGGTTACAGGGTGATGCGGGCTCTCTCTGCGACTGTGTGTTTCCTGGGTGAGAGAGCGCCTTTTTGTTGTTGTTGTTGTGCTAAGCTAATAGGCAGAATGCTACAGGCATAGCCCTAAAAAATGTAGCCTCATGGGCAGTGTAGTCCGTGCTGCAGGGAGAATGGACTGCCATTCCTGTTATGTGTCTGTGAGCGCGAGGAGGGAGAAAAAGGAGAGTGGAAAAGTACGAGTTGTCATCGAGCAGAAACGGGAGCTGGAAGCATGTAAATATAATAATAACCACTGCAGCCAAGAAGAGTGCCTGACGAGCCCAGTTGTAAGTAAGCTATTAAGACTCAACTGTACACTGTGTTCGTGTTTTCCTCCGAAACAATAAGTTCCGTTGAAGCACCCTTTTAACGCCTCTCTCTGTCTCTCGCTAGCAAACTTGACCCAGACAAGAAAGTAAAGCTATTTTTCGGCTACGAGCCCGACACGGAAACCGACGTATTAGCCAGAGGTCCTTTTACTACAGTTTGGAGCCGTGGACCTTCAGTAATAGTAATAAATCACATTCATGTAGTTGTAAAAGCATGATAATATATTAAGTAATCCAAAGTATTCAGAATACGTTACTCTCATTGAGTAACGTAACGGAATATGTTACAAAATACATTTTGGGGCATGTATTCTGTAATTTGTAGTGGAATACATTTTAAAAATAACCTTCCCAACACTGTATCTTTAGCTAGCAGGCGCAGTGCAACAAATTGCACGTAGTTTGCGTGATAGAAACACTAAATTTGAAAATACCTGCTACTTAAAAAAACATTACTTTTTTATGCTTCTCTCGCTTCTCTTTTGTAGTGCTAGCTAGATGCTGAAGTACAGCAACCGCAAATGGTAAACATCTCCACTCATTCTGGTGTTGTGCCAAAACCTAAAACAAAACAAAACACAAAAAAACACCAGCCTACTTTGACCCTTAACTATGGCACACTGTTTTACTTCTTTCTCTTTTTTTGCAACATCCTCTGGTGATTAATACATGAATAGGATTGTCTTTCATGTGTTACTGTTTAGACTGAAATTGGTTGGATGTTTGAAGCCTTGAAGGGACGTGGAAATGAAACAAAACCATTTACACTCCACATCGATTCATTCATATTTTAATTGTCCCTATAGATATTGACAGTTAACCATGTCATATGCTGATCAGGCCTTTTAATTCAGCTGTTTTTTTATTAATAAAAATGTAAACATTTTAATACAGTTTTTAAAAACTAAAGCTGTAGGTCTGTGTTTCTAAATTTGATGCTGGACATTAAACTTAAACAGTCTTAAACACATGCAGCAATAATATTAATCCATTTAACATTGATGTGGAATAGTTATTTATAGTTTTGATACTTTATGCACAATTTTCCAATAATAAAGTTGTATGTGTACTGATGTGTTTTCAGTATTTTATTGCTTCTTTTCCTAAAGGAATGGTTTGAAAAATTTCTTCACCACTTGTCATTTTCAGTTAACAGTAATTTCGGTTATATAATAGATTGTTAAAGTATGGTTCGGTTTGGGTCAGAGAAGAAAGCAAGTCTCAGTCCGAGGTGGTGTCAAAAAATAGTGATCTTTATTACACACCTTTGCGCAGTCAGTGTGGGAAGACAATTTGCAATACAATCCTTCGTCGAATGGAGCGTCCCGTCTCCTTATATTACCATTATGACATCACAGTTAGATCTTTACTGGAAATGATAACAATGGCCCTCCTCTTTAAAACATTGTCCTAATATAGACATCAACTGCTACTCTTAAAGAAAAACAAGTGTGTATTACATTGTGCATTTTGTGAAAGTGTATCTATCAGAAAAACTGTCCTCAGACGACCCTCCTATCATTACTAAATGTGTATGTGAACGTGCGTGTCTTATACAAGTACGTGCATGTGGTTACAGGCCGGCGTACGTGCAGAACTGAACGCAGACAGGCCCGAATCCAACAGGACTGGTGTGATTGCAATGTGGTGCAACAACTTAAACAGATACCAAGAATAATACAGAACCTCAATAGACTAATTAAAGTGCTGATAATCTGTGTGCATTAATATTTGCTCAGAGTAACATAGATATGATTCAAAGATTATTCTGTCAAGTGATTCAACAATGGTAGGTAAATGATTAATCAAGGATAACTGATTATAAGAATACAAAATAAAATATCTCCTGGTCACACTCCTCCTCTTTGGCCTTTAGAAAAAAGGCCAACTTTTACCCAGATATTGTGTCACTCCTCCGTCCAGGCGGCTTCCCGCAATGGCATCATATGTTCCGGACCAGCTGACCCAGCTGAACCAGAAGCTATGGCCCTGCTCACCAGATTACCCAACACCTGCCTTACCAGAGGAATGAGACAACACCCGATCAGCAATATACCTAGAAAAACTAAAAGAGAAAACATGGCAGACATAAACACACCTTTCCATTGCCCAAAAACAGATGTGATCCAATCTCCCAGCCTCGAGTTCACACCTGAGTGCTCATGCATGGTTCTAGATAACGATTTCAAATTCTCCAGCGCCCGCGTGACCGTTCCGTCCGGAGCAGTATTGTTGGGAATAAAGGTGCAACATAAGTCTCCAAACATCGCGCATACACCCCCCTTCTCAGCCAATAACATGTCCAGAGCCATGCGATTTTGAATTCCCATTAAAGACGTCGGACCTAATTGCTCCGCAAGACCTTCCACCGCGTCCCTAGTGAGATTAGAGAGTCTCAACACATTATAATGAACATAGTTAATACGATCAACATTTTTATTTGGAGTTACCCACAAAAACACACTCTCAAAGCCGGCCGCTATCTGATCAACTAACTTATACTCATCTGGAACTCCTCTGGGAACTCCTATTGAGTCAATCCAGGTTGGCGAGTCCCGTCTTGGATCATACCTGTGGATACCCCCTGTGGCTCTCCTTCGTCTGGCTGTTGACACATCCGCGCCTCGCTGTGGAGCTGTCTCTAGCCTACTTCCTATGAGCATCAAAGGTGCACCTAAGCGCACCAGAGCACATGTTCCCACACTCCCCAAGGGAACCTGCACCAAAAGGGTGTACTCCCCACAATAATAATATAGCCCACCTCTCGCCCAGGTGCCTATAATTGTACTTGGGTCACTTATATCATTGGTAGTCCTACCTGTGATCGTCCTCTGACACCAGCTTGGATCAATCCTCCCTAACCTAAATCTCACTCTGTCTGTAGAGAACTCAAAACATGTATAATTATCTCGTTTTGGTGTGAATGTACCTGGTTGTGTACGTTTATCAATTGGCGGATATAAACCTGACAAAGTGGTGCAGTTACCTGTGTCCACCGCCTCTCTAGTTAATCTCAGCATGCAATTATAACCCCACTCATCCTCTGGATACAGAGGAGCGGGTTCAGTAAACAAATGAGGTCGAGCAGTAGCACAAGCAACACAATCAACCACTTGCTGCTCTTTAGCATTTTGAGCCACCCAATCTAACCACAGATTCCTATCACCGAAACCTGTGGCACGCTCTATTAACTCTTGAGGTTTTAATCTAGTGTAATCTGCGGCAACAAGCCATTTCTCTGGTGAGTTCTTGTAGGTGACTATCTCTAGAGGATCTGTTTGCTCTGTGAGATTCACTGTAGCGTCGTTCCCTATCAGTTTAGATCTGGGATTGAATAAATTCACCCGAATTACCCCACTTGGATCTGTCCCTGCTTTATCTACCCCTATAACGAGATAAAACGCGCCCCCGTCATACCCTGCTTCCGGGAGTTTGCTCCATGGACCTAGGGAAAGAGTGACAGGGTTATTTGTTACAGAGTAATCTCTTTGAATGGCTATCCCTTCAAGGGCCGGTGGCACTGTTGGCTGCCATCCTACTCCTGTCCACGCAACCACATCCTGCCAAGAACACCACTGATCCGTTATATAAGTATAAATTTCTCCGTTCATTGATGGACCCCACACCGACTTGGGATAACAAACCATAGGGTGATAACAAACCCACACATTATATGTTCTCCAGCTACTACCGTCACCCGAGCATTTAATTACCTCACACAAATCGAATGTGAACGCCGTCGTGGACCCATTGACATACCCAAACTCGACTCCGCCACTGGCTTTGAGACACTCATCACTCCCACCTGAACCAACCGCGCGCTTGACTTTTTTCGACGACTTGATCGGTTCGGGCTCTGGAGCGGATAGACCTCTGTGTCTGGGCAATTCACCTGTCTGCCAAAAAACAAACAAACACGTTATAACACTTATTAACCCCAATATTCCCATTATTTTCCAATTTTCCCACAATTTCATGATGCTCCCAGGCTCGTTTTACTTTTACTTTAAACTATGTAATAAGAATATAAAGTTATGAGTATAAAAGTATGTGATTAACGTACAAAACTATTAAGATTCCTTTAAACTATCAATTACTTCAGACTAGAGCCCTAGCCTATTTAGGAGCCTCAAATGAATTGATACTTGGCGTGTGACGCTCCTCTTCTTTTCTTCGCCTCAACTCAGGTTAGACTACTGAGGAGGACCGTGGCCAGGGGGAGAGGATTATTCTGCCTCTATGTTCCCCCCTGGGTTAATGGTGGAGCTTAGCTCCAGCAAGCTCTCGTCCGCGACTGCACACTGAGACCAATGGAACCAGGTCTCCCCTTTCCCCTTCAGACGGACCGCACTGGTGGTCCGGGCAGTTACTTCGAAGGGTCCGGTCCACCTCGGGTCTCTCCACTTTCGCTTAATGACCTTCAGCCACACCGCCTTGGCATCGGGGATGGACCTGTCCTCCGCTTTCACCCCTTCTCCAACCTGTTGTGTGAAACTAGACACAAGAGCTTTTAATTCTTTCCAACATTCAATATGTTTTCTGTTAGTTTTTATACTTTCTTCCGCCGGAACTGTTGTCCAAGGACCTGGAAACTGTCGTCCTGTTAACAGCTCATATGGTGTGAAACCTGTGGATTGATTAACACAACATCTTATTATCATCAATGCAATTGGCAGGGCTGCTACCCAATTTAGCCCCGTGTGAGCAGAAATCTTAGCAATTTTATTCTTCAGGTTTAGATTCATTCTTTCTACCTTTCCCTGCGACTGGGGGTGATATACAGTGCCAAATCTATGTTGCAACCCCAGCTTCTGTTCTACCTCTGCCAAATCTTTGTTTTTGAAATGAGTCCCATTGTCGGACCTAATCCGCTTAGGGAAACCATGGCGGGGGATGTAATGATTGATTAAACATTTAATCACACTTTTTGCATCCTCCCTCTTGGTTGGCCATGCCTCAGGCCAGCCCGTCAAAGCATCTACACTTACCAGTAGATATCGAACTCCTCCTGGGCCTGGATCAATCATGTCAGTGAAGTCAATTACAATCTCTTCACCTGGTCTTTCTGGAATGGGGAACTTACCTGCCTCTGGTTTAATCACTGGCTTCGGATTGTGCCTCCCACAGATCAGACACGTCCTGGCCTTCTCCTTGATCATATCCTTCAAAAAGGGATGCCACCAATGGCACAGATGTCTCCCCATCTGGGCGACACCTACATGTCCAAGGCCGTGCGCTTCGGCAATCTTCTGTTTTGCCAAGTTGGCTGTCAACACTGGTCGACCGTCAGGTCCTCGCCAGAGACCTCCTTCTTCCCAGGCTCCTCGATTCTTCTAGACCCCCTTTTCCTCTGGGGCCGCCTCCTCTTGGGCCTTCCTGGCTTCCTCTAGCATGTTGACCCCTAGTTCTTCCTCCACCGTTATTTGTACCATCTGTCGTGATGCTTTATAACCCGCTGCCTCTTTTGCAGCTCGATCGGCTTCCTGATTTCCTCTGGCCATCAGGCCGGTCCCTGAGGAGTGGCCTTTGCATTTTATGATGCTCACCTCCTCTGGATCTCCCAAGGCCTGCTCAAGTTCCTCCATTTCCTTTTTGTGGCAGATTGGTGCGTTATCTGCTGTCCTGAATCCTGCTCTTCTCCATTGGGCCAGCTCCACATGAGCTGCTCCAAAGGCATAAGCTGAGTCCGTGTAGATGTTGACTCTTTTTCCTTTTGCAAGTCTCAAAGCTCGACTTAGAGCAATTACTTCTGCTCTTTGGGCTGACTGCTGCCCTTCAAGTCTTCCAGCCTCCTTCACTTCAAATTCAGCTCCGCTTCTGCAAACTACCGCGTAGCCTGCTTTTAATCCTTCCTCATCTCTGTAGCAGCATCCATCCGTGAACCAATCTTCAGCTCTTGTCAGAGGTTCTGCTTTCAAGTCTTCTCTTATCTTCTCGTCAACTTCGGCTCTCTTTGCGCAATCATGAGGTTTTCCTCCTGACTCCATTAAATCTGCCATGTTGATTCCTTCATGTGTGAAGGTCAAGTTAGGAGCGTCTAAAACTTTACACACTCTCTGTTGTGTGAGAGGTGTCATAGTGAAGGCTTGTGAGTTAACATATGCCACCACACTGTGGGTGGTCAGCACCTTCAACGGATGGTCCCTCACTATATGTGCTGTCTTTTGTATAATTTTTGACACCCCAATGGCATGCTGTGTGCATCTCGGGTGCCTTGTCTCTAATGGATTCAGCCTGATGCTGATGTACATAAGTACCTCTCTTCCTCCCCCTTTTTTCTGAAACAACACCCCATTAGCTATCCCGTGTGTTTCTGAAACATCAAGATAGAAGGGTTGTTCATAATTAGGGATAGCAAGATCAGCCGATCTTGACAAGTCCTGTTTCAATGCAATAAACGCCGACTCAGTGGCCGATGTCCATGGCAGTTCAGCCTTAAGATTTCTGACACCTGCCGTTTTTACCAAATCCCTCAACAGGGCTGTTTTGCCTGCATAATTTGGAATGAAGTGCCGGCTGTATCCTGTTAACCCCAAGAATGAGAGCAACTCCTTAACCGTACGTGGTTTTGGATGTGTCAAAATCTGATCACGATGAGTGTTTAGCAGACCCACTGATTTGTGAGCAATGACCCGGCCCAGAAATGTTACTTCTGGTCGAACCAACTGCAACTTTTCTTTACTGACCTTGAAACCGCATTCAGCGAGTCTCTTCAGTATGGTAAGTGAAGCTGCCGTGCATGCCGAAGCAGACGGAGCTGCAATGAGCAAATCATCAACATATTGCACTAGTGAACACCCCTCTGGATGATGGCATGGCGATAGAGCTTCTTTCAACACTTGGTTGAAAATGCCAGGGGAGAGTGCAAATCCTTGTGGCAACCGTGTGTATCTATACTGTTGCCCCCTATATGTGAATGAAAAAATGTCCCTCAGAGACTCATGCAATGGGAGACAGAAAAATGCATTTGCTAGATCAATACATGTAAACCACTTCTGTTCTGGTGTTAATGCCGTCATTGCTGTGTATGGATTTGGGACTGGCACCGTGTCAGTACGTAAAATGGCATTGATGGCTCTTAAGTCATGTGCCATTCTGTACTTTCCTGTCCCATGCTTCTCTACTGGCAAAATAGGAGTGTTCCAGTAGGATTGAGAGGGCTCAAGCACCCCTACTTTCAATAGCCCTTCAATGGTTTCTGCAATTCCCTGCTCAGCTTACAGAATAATACAGAACCTCAATAGACTAATTAAAGTGCTGATAATCTGTGTGCATTAATATTTGCTCAGAGTAACATAGATGTGATTCAAAGGTTATTCTGTCAAGTGATTCAACAATGGTAGGTAAATGATTAATCAAGGATAACTGATTATAAGAATACAAAATAAAATATCTCCTGGTCACAAGATATTTATTTAATTATAGTAGTAAAAACATTTTAGAATTCATCAGTCAGGAAGGAGTACAGATGGGCAGCACAGATGGTATGGTCTAACCTGATCCAGTTTATCCTGTTAAATTGGTATAGTGCAGGAAGATATTTTGGTTTGTGTGAGTATTTGGTGGGGGAACAATTGTCTCTGCTTGTCTTTCTGTAAAAGTAGTTTATGATTTAATGATCATATGAAGTGGCAGAAAGCTTCCTACTACAAAAGCCATTGCACCTGTTGGCTATTTCTATTAAAAAGATAATTTTTCATTAGTAACCCAACGTAATCCAAAGGTCATAATCAATATTTTCATAGCAATGCATTATATACTGATTGCCACAGAAGAGCTTCCATTGTCGCCTCACCTAACTATGTCTTTAGACAAATATTTTCATCTTGGATTGACTTTGGAACTCATGTCATCATCTTGACTACAGGTGAGAAAATGAGGTAGGGTTTCTGCCACCATACAGATTCTCTCTGAGAAAAACCACCATCTTTTTCCAGGCATCCTCCTGAGCTCGAGAATGTTCCACCGTTTGTCCACCCCACAGACACATCACTGCAAAAACAAAACAGACATCAGGACTCACCAAAAAACTGCTGTTACCAAAACTGGTACCACAAGAAATTTACTGATAATTTGCATGTGTAGTCCAGTTTTTTTTTTTCACAATCATTTTCTTGCCACAAAATTACCTGAACATCAACTATATATAACATTCATTTCTCAAACCTGCCAAAATGTGGACCCCTCTGGTCCTCAAAGAACAACTGAGACAGTCTACAACCTTCCAATGTGAACGTGGACTTACTTTTTTCAGACATTTTAGCCGTTTTGAAATTGCTAGATCTGGCATGTGGTGTGTAGGGCGGTTCGATCAAGTGACCTGCATTTGGGTATGACAGGACAGTGAGCAGATGACTGTTCCCCGCTCGTGCCATCATTTCCTTAATCTGGAAAACATTAATTAAAAACCTTCTTTTTATTGTTGAAATAGTTTCATTGTGTATTTTTTATCTGAAATGCTTTAATTGTCGCATAAGTTCCTCTTCATGGAGACAAACGTGAAAATATTTTATTTCAAATAAAATATGCTCATTCTTATTAGCATGAGAATAAAAAAAAATTATGGAAGTTATAATCTAATGATCTTCAGTAATTTATTTACTCATCACTCATTATCTCAAATTGGTTCAGAATCAGAATACTTTATTAATCCTTAAGGAAATTATGTACACTCAGTCTTAAACTGGCCACCCAGACCAGTGTCCTGGGGGACTCTTGGAGCCCCTGGGGCAGACCCTTGGGGGGGTTATCATTCATAGTTCCCGTGTTGGCCATCAATGATGGTGTCATCAACTTTTTCAATGGTGACAGATCCTCAGAACAGGAAATTTCAGGCATTGGAAAGCTCCACTTTTCTGACAAGGAAGGCTGTCAGGGAGAATCCCCAGGCTCTGTCCTACTCATTATTTCCTCATTCACAAGAAGGACTGGAATCTCAGATCAATTTTGGACCTAAGGGGGATCAGCAACTGGTTTGGCACAATTAGCCTGTAGGGGATGCAAACCGTTAGGTGACTCAGGAGAGGAAAGTGGTGTTCTACTCACACGGTGTACAATGGAGGTAGGGTGCTGCTGACTACAACTGAGGATATAGCTGGGCAGTGGAAAGAATACTCCTTAATCCCACTGGCATACCTTCTTTGGGAATGAGGGGTATGACTTGCCCATCACTGGAAAGATGACTGAGTTAGTTAAACAACTCTAACTCCTGGCATGGACCAGGTTCACGCTGAGTTGCTAAAGGTTCCGGATCTTGTAGGACTGTCTTGGTTTTACATCTCTGCAGCATCGCTTGGAGATCTGGGGCATTGCCTAGAACACCTAAGCCTGAACCTCAACTGGAGGTTGACAGGTTGCCCCAGTCTGTGGTTACTACTCTGTTGGGAGTCCGTAATCCACCAACCAGGGCAGAATTCTGTAGAATCTTCTAAGCAATACAGGTATATTTTTATTTTATCACTCCTTAACAATGATGACTTGTTGTCCCTCCATGGGATTTGATGTAAGGCTGACTAACTTGCAACATAAGCCATTTCAGCCCCTAGAATGAATAGAATGAAAAAGTCACAAATGGCTGTGTACAGGCAGGAGGTGAAAAGTGAACTCAAAAACCACAGCTTTATTTGCTGGACTCGAAAACAATACAAAACTATATTGGGCAATTGTAATAATAAATCACATGGGGAAATGCAGGGAGAGAAACACAGCCTTGAGGGAGATTGCGACACGGAACTGAGGGAGACGCTGACATAAATACATAGAAGGATAATGAGGGAAGTGAGGACACATGAGGAACACAGCTAACCCAAATTAAAATGATTCCACAGGGGAAGCAAAACAAAACAACAAAAAAAAAACGCTGAACATAGAAACACCAGGAAACTGGGGAACATTACACAGGACTGGAGAAGAGGCAGACGAAAGGGAGCGAGGGAACATGAAGGAGCATGAGGGAGAGGGAGAGAGAGGAGACGATTGAGACATGATGGTCTGAGGAAACATGGATAAACATGGAATAAACCACAACAACAGGAAACAAGGCACAAGAACTCATGCAAATACATAAACACAGATCCACAGAGGGAGACACAGAGGGCAACGACACAAGGGAAAATTACAAAATAACCAAAAAACTAAATAGGGATGATAAGAAACTCAAAACAGGATAACGAGGCACTATGGAAATAAACTTAAGACTAGCAAAGAGAACTTATACATAGATCATAATACACAATGACAAAAACACAGGAAAACTCAAAACGCTGGGTCAAATGACCCAGGATCATGACTAGGGATGGGTACCGATATCCGGTGCCATTATGGCACCAGTTCTGACATAAACGGTATTAACCAGACCGAAAAGCAGCGCACATTTCGGTGCTTTATTTCGTTGCTTTTTTTTTTCCTGAGATGTCTTACATTTTGGATTCTAGCCAATCATTTTACTTTTCCAAGGATAGTAGGCGGGCCCAGGTACGTACGTTCTTTAAGAGCAGAGCTACAGATTAAAAATGCCCAAGGCGAAGCGGTCAAAAGTCTGGCTGTACTTCACAGCAAAAGATGCAAACTCAGCAGCCTGCAACAAGTGCTTTAAGGTAATACTGTGCAAAGGAGGTAACACCTCGAATCTGATGAAACACCTGGCGACGCACAGCGTTTTTTAAAAGCTGAGAAATGCACCGTATTTGATAGCTTGCTGCAAGACCTCACACCGAGCACATTTACTGCAGGTGCAGGGCTCTAGACTAACTTTTTGCCATGGGCATACCGGTACGCCTAACTTTAAAAAGTTAGGCGTACCGGCACAAAAGTTAGGCGTACACAAATTTTATAATAATTTATATAATATAATGTGTTTTTCTGGATACACTGTGCTTTTTCAGCATTCAAAGATTGATGACACCGTGTCAGAGCACTGGCTATGAATTTCAGAAGGATCAGGCCTTAACTTAACAGAAAAGTTAGCAATAGTTCTTTTCCTATTACAGCTACATCCACTTCTGTCGTGCCTAGGCTGCTCACTAGGGCTGGGTATCATCACTGATTTCTATAATCCATTCGATTCCGGTTTTCAAAGTCCCGATTCGATTCAACTTAGCCTCAGACAGTCAGAAATATTATAATTCTGATCATTTATCAGTACTGACTTCTTCAGAATTGTGAACATCACAGCAGATGCCTTTGTGTGAAAGTAACTGAGAATAAAACACAGAAAAACATGAAGGAGATTTTCCTGGTCTGGCTTTTTATAGCAGATAACCTTAAAAATATTCTACAATGTTCTGCATATAAAGTTTAAATTTCTTCAGTATTGAACAACAGAAAAAATAGGCTTTCTTGTCCGAGGTCATTTAAGTGAAAAAAAGAAAAGAAAAAGACAGCAGCCGACAGCGCTGTAAACAACGGTAGACTGGTGGGTAATAAGCGAATGAATAATACAGAAAACAGAGATTGGAGACGGGAAACTGTTCTTGAAGTACAGAGAGAGCTAGAGAGAGAGCTAGCTGTGCATGAAGTGTGATTTTAATAGTCGTGGAAGCAAAACAGCAAAATTCATGACGACATTGATCAAATGTGAAGCGCAGTTTGCTGCTTCTTTTGCTGCTGGCTCGGTGAATTTTGGTTGGAGAGACAAAACCTGCAGCTCAGAATCAGCGCAAAAAGACGTAATCACAGCGCGGACCGGACGCATCAGGATCGCTAAGCTCCGACAGCGTGTCCGTCTACGGGCCGTCGGGTGAGAAAGCCGAGAAAGACAAAGTTGATTCTGATGCGTCGGTCCGTTCTGTGTTTACGTCTTTGTGTGGAATCCGTGTACCTGCTCTTGTTTGCTGTTTGGTTGTTGTTGAAATGGTTTTGTGAGCTTTAATCTGAGAATCTGGCGTTTCTGGCAAAACACAGTTATATTTAAAAGTCGATTCAGGATTTAATGAATTGATATCGCTTTATTCAAGCTACTCACCTCCCACTTCCACCTGCACTTTCAACTGGACCACGGCCAATCAGAGAGGTCCCGCCCCTGACTATCTCTGATTGGTTTAGTCCACGATAGGGGCAAAATGTGTGTCTGTTGTTGACCACAGGGAAGTTTGCAGATTTTTTTTTTTTTTTTTTGCTACCCGAACAGTTGGTCGCACAGGTGCAACCAAATATTTTTTTTAGTCGCACCACTGAAAAATTTGGTCGCATTTGCGACCAAATTGGTCGCACTCTAGAGCCCTGAGGTGTGGTGCCTGTTATTGGACCCAGAGTTAGCAACATCCCCCAAGAACCCGAAGAGGAGAGTCCTGGCCCTAGCCCGGATGATGATGGCAGCAGCAGCTGTTCTTCTCTGGGTGACTAGCTTAATGTTGTTCGTGTGTAATTTACGTTGAGTAGGCTAACCACGTTATTAAATTAATGCATGTAAGGCGAACTAGCAAACACCATCGTAGTCACATGCGTTACATGTTACATGTTGCAGAAAAAAAGAGACTGCTAAAAATAAAAACATAGGTTTTTGGACAAAGTTTGTCTTCTCCATTCTTTAAGCACCAGTTTGAGCACCGTTTAAGCACTGGCACTGTTTCAAAAGTACCGGTTTGGCACCGGTATCGGATAAAACTTAAATGATACCCATCCCTAACCATGACAGAAGATGGCTCATTCTGAAGGAAGTATTCTTGTTGCCTGTCATGTCAGGGATAACTGCACGCCATTTCAGTACATGAGGAATACTGGCACCTGCAGGCGTGGTTCTTTACCCCAATCTTGCATTCCAGATTACCGTATTTTTTGGAACATAAAGCACACCAGATTATAAAGTGCACTGTCAATGAACGGGTCTGTTTTCATACAAAAGGTGCACCAGATTATAAGACGCATTAAGCATAACAAAACAGTCCGACAAATCTTTACTCAACTCATTCTTCTTGCTTCCTCCACTTCTGTACCATTGATTCACTAATGTTAAATTCTCTCCCCACTGGTCTATTCTCATGTTGCTGCAGTATATTAATGGCTAACCTTGTATTGTGGATAGATCATCTCACTTGTTCTCCTGACTGAAGTTTGGTCCGTTTACATTACACACGAACAACAATCCTGCCATGCGATTGCATTTGTCCCTAACATTCGGGAACTCTCACGTTAACTTTTATCAAGTGGAAAAAAGTTAGCATTCATCCTCCAGCTTCACTGTGTTTATGTTATGCTAACATAGCTGTGTTGCTAGCGATCACGTAGCACATCATTATATACCAGCTAGTCCAACTTCAGTAACACAACATTCAAATTGAATCGAATCGTCGATCAAATCGATTCGGGACCTTGTGAATCAGAAATGAATTGATTCTAGAAATCGGTGATGATACCCAGCCCTATAGGGAACACCAAGGCATCCCCAGGCCAGCCTCCCGGTGGGACATCCCAGGAACACCTCCTCCAGGAGGCATCCTTGTCAGATGCCCAAAACACCTCAACTGGCTCCTTTCAATGTGGAGGAGCAGCGGCTCTACTCTGAGCCCCTCCCGGATGGCTGAACTTCTCACCCTATCTCTAAGGGAGAGTCCAGCCACCCTTCAGCGGAAGCTCATTTCCACCTCTTGTATCTTGTTCTTTCGGTCACTACCCACAGTGAGGGTAGGGAGGGTAGGGATGTGGATCAACCGATAAATTGAGAGCTTCGCTTTGATGCTCAGCTCTCTCTTCACCATGACCGCCCGGTGCAGCGTCCGCATCATTGCAGCAGCAGCACCAATCCGTCTGTCGATCTCCTGTTCCTGTCACTTGTGAACAAGACCCTGAGATACTTAAACTCCTCCATTTGGGGCAGGAACTCGTCCCCGACCCGGAGTGGACATTCCACCCTTTTCCAGCTGAGAACCATGGCCTCAGATTTGGAGGTGATCATCCTCATTCCCACCGCTTCGCACTTGGCTGAGAACCGTTCCAGTGCGAGCTGAAGGGCACCACCCGATGAAGCCAACAGAACCACACCATCTGCGAAAACCAGAGATGAGATTCTAAGACCACCCAAGTGAAAGCCTTCTGCCACTTGGCTACGCCTAGAAATTCTGTCCATAAAAATTATGAACAGAATCGATGACAAAGGGTAGCCCTGGCAGAGCCCATGACCCACCGGGAACAAGTCCAACTTATTGCCGCCTATGCAGACCAAGCTCTTGCAACAGTTGTATAGGGATCAAATGGTCCGTAGCAATGAGCCAGACACCCCATACTCCCACAACCACCTCCCACAGGACACCCTGAGGAACACGGTCGAATGCCTTCTCCAAGTCCACAAAACACATGTAGACCGGTTGGGCAAACTCCCATGCGCTCTCAAGTATCCTCGAGAGGATAAAGAGCTGGTCCACTGTTCTGCGACCAGGACGAAAACCGCAGTGTTCCTCCAATATCCCTAACCCAGGTTCGACTAACGGACGGACCCTCCTTTCCAGCACCCTGGCATAGACTTTCCCACGGAGGCTGAAGAGTGTGATCCCCCTGTAGTTGGAACACACCCTCCGGTCCTCCTTCTTAAAAATGGGGACCACCACCCCAGTCTGTCAGTCCAGGGGTACCGCCCTTGATCTCCAATATTGCAGAGGCCTGTCAAACAGGACAACCCTACAACATCCAGAGCCTTCAGGAGTATTCCTTCCACTGCCCGACAATTTTCTCAGTCGAAGTCAGCAGCGCTCCATCCGCACTATACATAGTGCAGGTCGAGCAGCACTTTTCCCTCCTAGGTTGCCTGATGTTTTGCCAGAATCTCTTCGAGGTAGTCCAAACGTTTTTTTCCATGGCCTCTCCAAACTCCTCCCACACCCGAGTTTTTGCTTCAGCCACTGCACAAGCCGCTTTCCACTTGGCCTGTCGGTATCTATCAGCTGCCTCCGGAGTCCCACAGGCTAACCAAGCCCGATAGGACTCCTTTATCAGCCTGGTGGCTCCCTTCACCTCTGGCGTCCACCATTTTTTTGGAGGTTACCACCACAACAGGCACAAACCAGCTCAGTGCAGCAGCTTTGGTAATGGAGACGCTGAACATGGTCCATTTGGACTCAATGTCTACAGTCTCCCTTGGAATGCTGTTGAAGCTCTGTGGGAGGTGTGCGTTGAAGATCTTAAAGACTGTGGCCTCTGCTTGGTGTTCCCAGCACACCCTCACTGTACATTTAGGTGTGCCGAGCCTGTCCAGTGTCCTCCCCCGCGACCTGATCCAACTCACTACCAGGTGGTGATCAGTTTAAAGCTCAGCCTCTCTCTTTACCCGAGTGTCTAGAACATATGGCTGCAGGTCTGGTGGTACTATTACAAAATCGACCCTCTTCTCAACGAGAAGCCTGGGCTCAGGGGAACCCGATTGTCCTAGAGGGATGTTCCCTGCCGGATACATGATGGACAGGTGGAAATTGGAGGGTCGTGTGTAGGGCTGGGTATCGTCACTGATTTCTAGAATCGATTCTATTCCGATTCACAAGGTCCTGAATCGATTCAATCCACGATTCGATTCAATTCGATTCGATTCGATTTGAATCTGGGAAATTTTGCCTCAGACAGTCAGAAATATTATAATTCAGATCAGTACATTTACATATTTTTGTATCTATAAAAAGGAAGCTGACACTCGCAAGACTTTATTAAAGATGTGAGCATCACAGCAGAGCCCTTTGTGTCAAAGTAGCTGAAGATAAAACACAGAAAAACATGAAGGTGATTTTCCTGGCCTTGGATTTTATAAAAATATTCTGCAGTACATCAAAAACGAAAGAAAACCATTAATCAACTTATGAACATTACCTCTGAAGTTACAGCGGTTTTATTAGAGACACGGCTAAGCATTTTGCATAATTTTAAAAAGTTTAAATTTGTTCAGAAGCCTATTGAACGGCAGAAATTAGGTTTTCTTTTCGGACGTGAGTAAAAGGGAAAAAAAACATCGGCCGACAGCGCTGTAAATAACGGTAGACTTGTGCGTAACAAGCAAGTGAATAATGCAGAAAACAGATTTCGGGGATAGACTGGAAACTGTTCTTGAAGTACAGAGAGAGAGCTGTGCATGAAGTGTGATTTTATCGTGTTGGAAGAAAAACAGCAAAAGTCAGAGGGAATTCATGACGATGTTTATGTGAAGCTTAGTTTGGATCTTCTTTTGCTGCTGGTTCGGTCAATATTGTTTGGAGAGAGATAAAACTAACAGCTTTAGAATCAGTGCAAAAAGGGCGTAAACACAAAGCGCGGACCCACCGAAACATCAGAATCAGCGAGCTGTCGGCTTTCAGCCCCGACCTTGTCCGTGCCGTCGGTTGAGAAAGCCACATCTCACTGATTCTGATCCGCGCTGTGTGTTTACGTCTTTGTGCAGCCGTGTACCTGCTCTCATTTACTGTTTTAAATGTTTGGTGGTTGTCAAAATTTTGTGACGTTTCACCTGAGATTCTGGAATTTTGGGCAAAATACATTTATATAAAAAAATCGATTCAGGATTTTAATGAATCGATATCACGTTATCCAAGCCAGAATCAATTTTAATTGATGAATCGATTATTAAA
The DNA here is from genome assembly GCF_900408965.1 of Simochromis diagramma. Taxonomy (NCBI): domain Eukaryota; kingdom Metazoa; phylum Chordata; class Actinopteri; order Cichliformes; family Cichlidae; genus Simochromis; species Simochromis diagramma. Next base: position 22,438,846 of record NW_024386801.1, read on the forward strand.
ACCCACCCCTAGTCGTGTGCCTGGCGCTAATGTCGATCGAGGATATTGAAGACATCTACCTTTTCGGAATCATGATAACGGGGTTCTTGCTGATCGGAGCTGGCTTGGCCCTGGCTTATTGGAAATTGAAGAAAGCGGAAACGGCTATTCAAAACCCCACAAGGCTTCCTGTGATGATTGAAGCAATGGGACGAGTCATGAATTCTAAAAATGTGCTCATCGAACGCAGCATGGATAAGATCTTGGAGAAGCTTGAGGCTGTTGTGAGCACTCAGACTATGCTCTTTGAGCGTAAATGTGACAACATCTCGGAGAAGCTCACAGCTCTCCAGCAGGAGATTGAGAGACCAGTGACGGATATTTAGATCAATTGTGAAATTGACATGCAGTTGTTCGAACTAAAGGAAACCACTATCATTTCATGCGGCTACCATATCGGCGCCAGCTGTGGTCTCAAGGCTGGAGCTGAACTACAAAAACCTCTCCCCCTGATAACAAACTCTGTTTAGACCCTTTGCCCATCCCGCGTCCCCCATCCTGGATTCTCAACGCTTTTGAATGCTTATCTTGCGTGGGGGGTGGGGGGTGGTTTAGAAATGACTGAAATATTTATTTGGCTGTGTTTTGAGTTTTGTTCAAAAAAGAATGACTTCATATAGGAAAAAAATATATATCACATATGCAGGACACCTTAAACCAGACCTTCCCAAAGTGTGGGGCCCGCCCCTTAAGGGGGCGCAGAGCCATTGCAGGGGGGGCGTGGTGTGAAAAGGGGAAAAAAAACGCTTGGACACTGCTGGCACAGGGCGTCCACACAAACGCAAAGCAGGAGATGAAGCATCGCTGAATATGTTTCCAAACCAACTTCATTCTAAGCCAAAGACTAGAAAATATGGTGAAGCATATCTTCCCTTTGGCTTCACCTGCACAAGTGCCGAGGTAGGTCTCCCCTGCATAATTGGTTTTCCCTTCGTCGGGAGAAGCGCTGGGCTCTTCAAATCACGGACAAACAGTATCCCACATTCTTGATTTTTAGTTCACAAACACTTGTTGTAATGACTAACTACTGACATTTTGGAGACGTTAGCTCTTTATACAGTAAAGTTACAGTGGGATACAAATAATATCAGGCTGATCCTGCCACAATTTGTTCCCCCTGTCTAAATCACGGACAAACAGTATCCCACAGTTGTTTATGTTTTTAAACCCATTTTGCACAGAGAGGCATATTTTGAAAAAATGTATTGATAACAATGTTGAATATTATTACACAGGAAAAAAATAACTACACGTAAAATGATCACACCGTGACGCCTCAGCCTTTCTAAATAGAGGGACAGTAACTGCGTGTGTGTATGTAAGCGTGTAAAACCTGAAGATAGAGACAAAATACTGTTAATCTGACTATCTGCCATTCTGCAATTCATCTCATGTAAAAAATAACGTGGCGCACAGCGTGACGTGAAAAAAGGCACATACCTTTGACGTTGCGTGAAGAACTCTGTATTCCTCGTCCACACATAAACGCAAAAAAGGAGTTTTAAAAAATCTCCGTTTTCGGTGATTCAAAACGCCGTTTACGTGTGGACGAAACAGCTGCGTTTTCAAAAATACCCATGTAGGTGTGGATGTAGCGTAAAAGAGTTAGTAGTTTATTTTCTCACTACCTGTAATTTATTGCTGATTACTTGTATTTGTTTAATTGTTTACTAAATGTTAGAGGTGTGAAATAAATTGCAATGGAGCAAAATATGGGTGTGTGTGGTTGGAGGATATGTTTATGCGTGCGTGCGTCCGCGGGGGGCGCGAACATTTTTCTTGTAAAACAAAGGGGGGCCTAGCAAAAAAAGTTTGGGAACCACTGCCTTAAACTATTTTTTTAATTAAGCAGTAAGGCAGAACAAAATCAGGGCTGTATCAAGACATGAGGTCTAAACCCCAATTCAACCAGACCCAGAACTGATCCGGAATTAAAACAGCACTACAACAGTTCAAAATCAGGACTACTTAGGACTTAACCAAGACATAACTAGAATCAGAACTAGATGATAGTAGCACTAAAAATCATCATAGACCTGCACTACACTTATTTTTTAATTCTACCAAAGTACACTTTAGATTCAGAAAAGTTTCTATAACTATTAAATCTTATGTGCAAACAAGCATGCATAACTTAATAAATATAGAATTTGAAAAATAACAAACCTAAAAAGTTACACTAGGTATTAGATACATGTTCTAATGAGTTTTGGCAAACAGCCATTTGACTAACATGTCTGTCTCACCTGCTCTTGTTCCATCTCTGTTCTGTCCTCATTCTCCTCTCTCCCCCTCTCTCTCCCTCTTTGTGCTGACAATCAAGGCAAACACCAACATCACCAAATATACAGTTGAAACCAGACATTTACATACTCTTCTGATAAAAAGACAAAAACTTTTTAATTGTAACATCAAATCAGACTAAATTTTTATTTTTTTTAGATTGATAAATATAAAAAACATATTTGTTAAATTTAAGAGTAAAGAGAGAAATTGAATGTATTTCTTAATTGCAAATGGCACCAAATTGCATTCAAAATTGAGCCACACTTATGGAGCTCCACAATTCTTTTCCTGGTGTTTTGGTTGATATCTCTTGATTTTCCCATGACAAAGAAACAGGCTCTGTGTTTTGCCTTATATGTATCCACAGGTGTGCCACCAATATACTCACATGGACTCTACTAACCTATCAGAAGCTTCTTAAGCTCAGAATGGAATCATCTGGAGTTTTCTTATTAATTTACAATAAACTTAGTGTATATGTACTCTTAAATTTGATGAAAGTGATAAAAAAAAAATAGACAGCGCGCCCTCTCTCTTTATTCTGATATTTAACTAATTCAAAAGATATTCCAATATTTATTTATCTAAAACAAAAAAAAGTGTACTCTAAATAAATGTTTAACAAAAAAAAAATGTTTTTATGTTTTTTTTCCCCCCCTACAGTGTATGTAAATATCTGGTTTCAACTGTGAATATACTGCTGTGTATTGAAATTCCTCTTGTTTTGCATAGAAATATACTGAACAACATACAAAGCATAATATGTACAATAACATTTACCTGAATTATTTTTTTTAAAGAAGTCCCTTATGTCCATTGTTGTGTTCGTCAGTACATAACTGAAACCGATTTAGAGTGCTTTATTTAGCCGTGGAGGGTAACAACTGAAAATATGAAATAAACACACGTAAGCTAAGACTCTTTAAAAAAAACAGCATTGTTGTTCGGGTTTTCATTTCGCCATTTGTTGATTCACTCAAAGAGCAAGTAACGTAATATGGGTCAAGTGATCAGTTTGATATCAATCTTTTGTGATACACCGTCATATTTACATTATTTGTACAGTACCAATGATTTTCTTTGGTACCTGGTCAAACTTAAGCTCTCCTCTGTCTGCCTGGCTGCGCTTCTCCTACAGCAAACTCGCAGGCAGCAGCTTTTCTCCCCTCGCTCACATGCGTAAGTGCTGTGCTCAGTCGCCTAGTGCCTGAGCTCGGATCATACCAAAATTAGGGGGAATTTACGACTGTGCGCTATGTGCTTCAAATATTGTGTGCAGTTTTTGTTTTATACAGCTGTCAGTCAGGCATCTAATCTTCTAATGAAACAAATTACACTCCAAAAGACCCTGGATTTCTGAAAAAATGACATGGGCTTAAGCCCAGTAAGCCAGCGGTCCCCAACCCCCGGGCCTCGGACCGGTACCGGTCTGTGAGTCGTTTGGTACTGGACCGCGAGAGTTGAGGCTCAGGTGTGAAATGTAGGGTTTTTATCGATTTTCAGCGTTATTTTGTTATCGTTTTTATCATTAACTCGGTTTTCCTGGGTCTTTTCACGTGTTATGAATAAATCTTCTTTTTTTCGGTACCGGTACTAGTTTTATTTTGTTGTATTTATCCGCGACACCTTAAAGGCCGGTCCGTGAAAATAATGTCGGGCATAAACCGGTCCGTGGCGCAAAAAAGGTTGGGGACCGCTGCAGTAAGCCACCCCCCCCGCTCCGCCAATGGTTGACTCCAAATCTCCCGACCCCTATGTCGATCTGAAAAAGCAAGACTGAGACCAAGACAAGACCGAGGGATCCGAGACCAAGACAAGACCAAGACCAAAGTCCATCGAACCAAGACAAGACAAAGACCACGTAAAAGTGGTCTCGAGACATCCAACTCTATTAGACAGTGGGTCTGGGCCCAGCGTCTGACCTCAGCCTTGGAGCTCAGTCTGGGTTGAGCGCATGCCTGCTGCATCCCATAATTTCCTTCGGGATTAATAAAGTATTTCTGATTCTGATTCTGATTCTGATCGACCTGCAGCCTAGAGCATCCTGGTGCCATGTGCACTTATGGGCACTCTTATGTTTGAACATAAGTTGTTCGTTATGGCCAAACTGTGGTTTGCACAGAAGTCCAATAACAACAGTCTTAGTAGCCGGGTATCAGTCCGCCAGGGCCTCCGCTCCTGGCCGCCACCCAGCATACAATGCACCTGACCCTCCTGTGGGTTGTGGGCCTGCAGGACAATGGGCCCATTTCCCCTTTTCGGGCTGTGCCTGGCCGGGCCTGCAGCCGCTTTGGCCTTCTGGTGGTGATGTCTAATTCAAATTCAGTTGCCATTTCATCCTCCCACAGAAGCAGCTGTGCCTACTTGGTTTCCTCATAGCATCTTACACAGTCCCTGTGCATATGGAAATGCAGGGTGGAGAGTTGGTCTTGATATGATAAAGAATGGTTAGTTATATAGTGCACCCCTGAGCAGAGAGACTATATTTCCAGTTCCAGGTTACTAAGAAAGGTATTTCAATCAAGGGTAATGGAAAAAAAACCCATATCCAAATCAAACAGTCCATGGCCAATGCAAGGTGTATGTCAAGCAGCGTCTTAAAGAATATCCACATCAGCTGCACTGTGGGCCTCACTCCCCTTATATATGTAATATGTAGGGTGGGAGAGAGTGTTACTGTGTAACCAACCATACATTTGTATTAATTACTTAAATGTTTGCCAAGTCCAAAAAGCCATTTTGAATTTCCATATCACAAACAACTTATTTAGTTTGTTATAAGTAATCACAGGCCAAGCCAAATCTTTTTAATCTCATTTCTAATCTTATTTCAACCACCTTCTTTACATAGGAAGTTGTGACAGGAAACTTACATCCAATGCAGACTCTTGGGATGGCCAGTTCTGATCATCCTCACCTACAACCAGCAGCAGAGGACACTGTAGCCGTCCCACCTGAACAGACAAAAACAGCAGAAGTTTTGTTTTTTCACCGTTTTCAACTATGGAAGTTTCATGAAATTATGCATGGCTTTCTATCACCTCTTGCTGGCATGGTCCTACAGGTTTCTGTTGTTCATTTTTGTTCTCTTGTTATGAGTTTTGAATTCTTAGTTAAAGATTTTAGCTGTGTCATAAGAGGCCTTGATCTGTGGGTGAAAGGCAGCGGTCATCGCCGCCTTAACTGGGCAGAGCTGGAGTTGGAGTCCCACACTTGAGTCCAACTAAGTAAGTTGCAAGATACGACACTTTGGTCTTTTGGTCGTTAACATTTTTGCCTCACTCCCATTATATCACGAAAGTCCTGAGTTCACGAAGGTCCTGAGTTCAACTGAGGACGTAGTTGGGCAGTGGAAAGAATACTCCTTAATCCCACTAACATGCCTTCTGTAAAGTAAGCAGACCTGGGGATGAGGGGGATGACTTGCCCATCACTGGGGGAAAGATGGTTGAATTAGTTGAACAACTCTTAGTGACTAAAGGCTCTGGATATTGTAGGTCCGTCTTAGTTGACACGTCTCTGCAACATCGCTTGGAGATCTGGGGCACTGCCTCGGGATTGGCAGACTGGTGTGATGATTCCCATTTTTAACCCCAAGGTGTGCTCCAACAATAGGGGAATCACACTTCTCAGCCTCTGTGGGAAGGTCTATGCTAGGGTGCTGGAACAGAGAGTTTGTCCCTAGTCAAACCTTGAATACATGAGGAACAATACAGTTTTCATCCTGGTCATGTAACACTGTACGAGCTCTTTATCTGTTCAAGGATATTTGAGGGAATATGGAAGTTTGCCCAACCAGTGTACATGTGCTTTGTGGACTTTCAAGACATACAACTGCACCCTTCGGCATGTCCTGTGGTCCTGGTGTGTGTTGGACTCCACTAGGTGTGCCTTTGTCACCAATTTCTAGGTAGGTTTCCACTTTGGTCACCTCAATGTTCTACTCTTCCCAGATGGTGTGGTCCCATTAGCTTCATCGGGTGGTGGCTTCCAGCTCACACTGGAGTGGTTCGCAGCTGAGTGTGAAGTGACGAAAATAAAAATTAGCACCTCCAAATCTGAGACCATGGTTCTCAGTTTGAAAAAGGTGGAGTGCTTCCACCTGGTCAAGGACAAGTTGCTGCCCTTAGTGGACAAGTTAAAGTAACTTGGAATCTTGTTCATGAGTAGGGCTGGGTATCGTCACTGGTTTCTAAAATTGATTAAATTCCAATTCACAAGGTCGCGATTCGATTCGATCCACGATGCGATTTGATTCAATTTTGACAGTCAGAAATATTATTTATCTGATCATTTATTAACAGTGTTGGGCAAGTTACTTTGAAAAAATAATTAATTATAGTTACTAATTACTTCTTCAAAAAGTAACTGAGTTAGTAACTGATTCTAAAAGTAATTAATTACTAGGAAAAGTAACTTTTGCGTTACTTAAAAAAAATGTTTAAAGCTCTGGGGTCCAGGGTATAATTGGCCATTTTTGACTACTTCTACGTTTCACCTTTAAAAACTATTTACTTTGCCTAGCTTGGTGTCATTCTTTTCAGCTCAACCTCAGATGTCTGAATTTACAGTTATGTTTTCATTTTGACATACTGTATTAACACAAGTGATCTAAAATCAGACAAAAAAACATAAACTCAGAGTAGAAAAAGTTATATTTCTTACTATAACAACCACAGTCATGTTTAATGAATCATATTTCGTAACTTTAAATGCAAATTTAATTTTTACATTTTAATATACAATTTGCAGCCATTTACCTTTTACCTTTATTTAATAACCATCAGACTAACCATCAAACTATTTACATAATAATCAGATGTTCGCCATTAAATAAGATGATACACAAATTATTTGTGCCACTCCAAGAAATAATTTCTGTCCACTATAAAGGAATGCATCACAAGCCTGATACCTGCAGATCTGACAACAGGAGATGTATCACTCCTCCTGTTTTCTACCTGGAGCTAGCAATTACACTGTAATCTGCCTTTGTTGGCTTTTTGGCAGCACCTGTAACATTCAGCAGTCGCCTCATTGTTCTGACACACAACACAAAACTATCCACTACACTACGCACTAACTACACAAGACACACTAACTACACACTCCAAACACACTAAATGTCACAAATCACATTTCAAAACTCTCTCTCTCTCTTTTTTCTGCTCTCTTTCTTTCTCTCTCTCTCTTGCCCTCACTCCTAAAACGTCCCCCTCTTCCTAAACAACCAAATGTCATGTTGCCATATCATTTTTTGATTGGTCAACATTGTACATTTTTTCACCAACATGAACGGTCTGTTTTATTTTTTTATTTGTTGGTTATAAGCAGAGAGTTATTGCTAGTGCTATCCAGGAAAAAACACCACGTATATATTAACTGGTATATATCACCTTGTTGCTTTGTCATCTTGAAGTGGTCATGTGATTGGTTTACCACTACTTTATTCTTCCTCAGCCAAACAGCAGCACTCATGTGATTTTTTTGGCCCCTAGCTCCACGTGTTGTACCAAAAAGTGATCGTCTGCCGCCCGCAGGAGCGCGCGCAGCTGCTTAAAGCTGTAGCGCCCAGTTTACTTACGTAGACAGCTACTTCTGTGCAACTGATATAAGGTGCGGTAAGCTCAACACAGCTTCAGCCATCTATTTGTTGAAAAATAGTAATGCGACCGCACCGCATTTTCTTGTTAGTAACAGTAACAGCGTTGTAACAATAGAAATAGTAATTAGTTAGATTACTCGTTACTGAAAAACTTAATGCCATTAGTAATGCCGTCAAAGGAGCTTTTGTCTTTCGGGTGAACCAGTTTTTGTCTGAGTGTGTTGCTGGGTCTGAAATGCACCGGAAGTCGTGCTTGGAGAAAACTCTCCTGAGTTTTTTCTGATACACCGGCTACATAGGGGATGACAATGTTGTTGCGTCTGTCCTTCTTATCCTCCCTCGCTGGTGTCTGATCTTCTTTTCTGTGCCTCTTTGCTGACTTTAAGAATGCCCATTTAGAATAGCCGCACGTTTTGAGTGCTTCCTTTACATGCGTGTGTTCCTTCTTTTTTCCTTCAGGCTTAGAGGGAACATGTTCTGCCCGGTGGTGTAGGGTCCTAATTACTCCAAGTTTGTGTTCCAGAGGGTGATGGGAGTCAAAGAGGAGGTACTGGTCTGTGTGTGTGGGCTTCCGGTAAAGTTCGATGTTGAGGTTGCCGTTCTCTTCAATGTGCACAGCGCAGTCCAGGAAAGGCAAACAGTTGTCCTTTGTGTCTTACCTGGTGAACTTGATGTTTTTATCCACGGCATTAATGTGCGCCGTGAAGGATTCCGCTTCTTGTGTCTTGATTTTGACCCAGGTGTCGTCTACATATCTGTACCAGTGGCTGGGTACTCTTCCTTTGAAGGAGCCAAGAGCCTTCCTTTCCACTTCCTCCATGTAAAGATTGGCTACAATAGGTGACACGGGGGAGCCCATGGCACAGCCATGTTTTTGTCTGTAGAAGCCTTCGTTGTATTTGAAGTATGTTGTGGTAAGGCAGAGGTCTAACAGTGTGCAAATCTGATCGGGTGTGAAGTTGGTCCTGTCTTCCAAGGAGCTGTCTTCTTGTAGTCGTTTTCTGACAGTCTCCACGGCCTCTGTGGTGGGTATGCAAGTGAAGAGAGAGACTACATCAAAGGACACCATGGTTTCATCTGGATCCAGGGTAAGTGTCTGGACCTTGTCAGTGAAGTCGGTGGAGTTCTTGATGTGGTGTGGGATGTTCCCCACGAGAGGAGCAAGGATGGTAGCAAGGTGTTTTGCAATGTTATAAGTGGCTGAGTTTATGCTACTGCCTATGGGTCTGAGTGGGACAGCTTCCTTGTGGATTTTAGGAAGTCCGTAAACGCAGGGTATGGCATCCCCTGGGTAAAGCCGGTGATATGTAAGGCGGTCAATGATTTTGTCCTTTTCAAAGTCTTGAAGGCAAGCTATAACTTTCTTTTTGTAGCTGCTTGTGGGGTCTCGCTTTAAGGCTTCGTAGGTATTGTTGTCACTGAGGAGAGTAGTGATCTTTGTTTGGTAATCTGTAGTGTTTAGGACCACGGTGGATCTTCCCTTATCAGCTGGTAAAACAGTGATGTTGTGGTCTTTGCTGGAAGGTCCGAGGGGCCCGTTCAGCCTTCTGCCTCCGCTGCAGGGTCCGAGGGGCCTGTTCAGCCTTCTGCCTCCGCTGGAGGGTCCGAGGGGCCCGTCCAGCCTTCGTCGCCTGCAGCGCCACCACCTGCTCCTCCATCTGCGGCTCCCACGCCGTTGCCTGCGGTTGCCATGCTGCCATCTGGTCCTGCTTCGTCTCTGCCTGAGGCCTTCGCACAGGCTGGTTCCACTTTGTCTACGCCAGAGGTCTCCGCACCGTCTGGCCCTGCCCCACCTCGTCCTGTCCGGCCTGCTTGTCCTCGTCCTGTCCGGCCTGCTCGTCCTCGTCCTGTCCAGCCACTTTCCAGGCCGATGGCTGGACGTCATTGCCATCATGGACGCCCTCATGAATGGTGTCGTTCTGTGCTGCCTTCCGCGGTGTGCTGCCTTCCGCACAGCCGGCCTCCGGACCTGCTCAGTTGCCGCTGCCTTTCGCACGGTCGGCCTCCGGACCTCCTTCGTCTTTGTCGCCGCCATTGCTTTTCGCACGGTCGGCCTCCTGACCTAAACTGTTTTGGTCTTTTGTGTTGTCGACCTCTGGGTCGGCCCCCTGAACGTTTTTGGAAGGGTTTTCCTGGTTGCCTACAGCTTTTTGTGAGCCTTTTTTGTTTGTTTGGTTGTTTTGAGTTGTTTTTCTGGGCTCCAGTGTTTTCTGTTTTTGATTTCTAGCTCCTTGTGTTTAGTTTACTTCAGTTTTGTTACCCTTTTGAGTTCAACATTAAAGCTGTTTTTTGAGTTCACGTCTGTCTCCGTTCCAAACCAATTTTTTGTTCCTAGCATATTTAAATGTAGAATTAGGAGGCAGAGCCTTCAGCTTTCAAGCCACCCTTCTGTGGAACCACGTTCCACAGTTTGACAAAAATTATAGTTAGGGCTGAATCAAGTGACCTTGAATCCTCCTTTACTTAGACCTAGGCTATTAGGGCCTTCCCATGATGCATTGTGCAAAAAAACAACACAAAATGCAAAGTTTTCTGCTCCAAACTGTTGTGTTTGGAGCTGTGTATATTGAATTGAATTGAATTGAATGAATGCTTTATTGGCCATATGCAGGTTGCCCCGCAGAGGAATAGGACCCCCCCGACTTACACACACATCAAAGACATCACATGGGAATACAGTCGGAGATCAGCAGCGTTGCAGAGAAAACACTGAAAAATTACACAACAATGGGAAAAGTACAAGAGGAAAAAAAGAGACCTCTTCTCACGCTGGGCACCTATGGGAGGACAGCATGAGAACAGGAAACAAAAAAAACTCCTCTGCACAGAGAGCACATTAATGTCCACATCACAACATTAGAGCACGTGACTAGCAACAGGGGTTGGATAGGGGGGTGGGGGGTAATCCGAAGGAACACAGCAGTCGTCCTACACAGCGCTACCATTTCAGCGCGGCACGCAGACCCGCCGTCTTCCCCCGCAGGAAACAAGCATCGAAGCCGTTTGGAAAGGAAGGGGGATGAGTGCGTGCTTATCAGTGTAAGTGTATGTGTGTCCAGAGTCCAGAGTCCAGCTGAGACAGTGTCCTTCGCCCTATCAGGCTAAGTAAACAGTCTGCCAGCCAACCCAGGTGGCCTTGCATGGGATGGGAAGAATAGTCATCACACAGTCGTTATCAGGGAGCTGTTTTGGTGGGCTCCAGCCTTGGGCCTGAGCAGCTGGCGCCGTGGTGTCCATATGTTGAATATTGTTGATTTCTCCTTTATGCGAGCAGCTCCGAATTTAGCACTCTGACACTGGTGTCTCGATCTCCCGTTGGAGAGCCGCGAGCCTCCCCATGATGGTATCAAACTTCTGTTCCGTGGTGTTGTCATTCTTTTGATTCTGAGACCCCACAACTGCAGTGAGCCGTTCTGCGATGTGATCCAACTTTCGCTCAAGGGTGTCATTGTGAGCAGGCCCCTCTCTGATGTATCCCATCATACGCTCAATGGTGTTAGTTTGAGTCTTCACGGCAGCTGTAAGCGTCTCCAAGGTGTTAACCATGCTGCGTTCGGTGTGAGAGGTCGTGCCTCGTCCCGTCGCTTCAATTCCAGCGGTCAGCCTTGGGGGGGTTTGAACAGCTGGTTCCGCTCTCTTATTTCTCCGATAAGTCAGGGCCAAGCCAGCTCCGATCAGCAAGAACCCTGTTATCATGGTTCCGAATAGGTAGATGTCTTCAGCGTCCTCGATAGACAGTCCCGCCAGGCACAAGATCCTCCAGGTCTGCCACCCATCCATCGTGTATCCGGCAGGGAAAGTCCCTCCAGGGCACTCAGGCTCTCCCGAGCCCAGACTTCTCGTTGAGAAGAGGGTGTCAATAGCATTCAGAGACCAGTTGATCAAATCCATAATTCTCTTTTAGGTTTTAGAGAACGACAGTGAGAAACTGTTCCAGGGAAAGTAATGCACACGAGACAAGACAAGGACACAAGAGGCTAAGCAGGGAAGATAAGGGGAAGGAGGAGAGGAGAAAAAGTGCGACCGCCTTCACCGAGAGCCAAGAAGTCTAATATTATATATGTGTATAATATATACAGTGTCTTACAAAAGTGAGCACACCCTTCACATTTTTGTTAATACTTTAATCTATCTTTTCATGGGACGACATTAAAGATATGACACTTTGACACAATGTAAATTAGTCAATGTACAGCTTTTATAACAGAGTAAGTTTTCCGTCACCTCAAAATAACTCAACATACAGCCATTAATGTTTAAACCTCTGGCAACAAAAGCGAGTACACCTCTAAGTGAAAATGTCACCAAACTGTCAATATTTTGTGTGGCCACCATTATTTTCCAACACTGCATTAACTCTGTTGGTCATGGAGTTCACTAGAGCTTCACAGGATGCCATTGCAATCCTCTTCCACTCCTCAATGATGACATCATGAAGGTGGTGGATGTTAGACACCTTGTGCTCCCCCACCTTCCATTTGACGATGCCCCACAGACATGTTTGGCCATTCAAGTACCTTTACCCTCAGTTTATTAGGCAAGGCACTGGTCTTTTTGGAGGTGTTTGAGGTTGTTATCATGTTGGAATACTGTCCTGTTTCCTGAAGGGATGAGATCATGCTCTGCTTGAGTGTGTCACAGTACATGTTGGCATTCATGGTTCCCTCAATTAGCTGTAGCTCTTCAGTGCCAGCAGCACTCATGCAGCCTCAAAAATGACATGCCACCAACATGCTTGACTGTAGGTAAGACACACTTGTCTTTGTACTCCTCACCTGGTTGCCACCACACATCCCTGACACCATCTGAACCAAATAAGCTTATCTTGGTCTCATCAGACCACAGGTAATCCATGTCCTTAGTCTACTTGTCTTCAGCAGACTGTTTGCGGACTTTCTTGTGTGCTATGTTTAGAAGAACCTTCTTTCTGGGATGACAGCCATTTGATGCAGTGTGTGGCCTATGGTATGAGCACTGACAGACTTACCCTCCACGCCTTCAACCTCTGCAACAATGCTGGCAGCCCTCAAACATCTATTTTCAAAAGACAACCTCTGGATCCTGTTAAACTGCTGTTTGGTCTTGGCCACCGTGCTGCTGCTCAGTTTCAGGGTGTTGGCAATATTCTTGTAGCCTAGGCCATCTTTATGTAGAGCTGTGGTTCCCAAACCTTTTTTTGCTAGGCCCCCCTTTGTTTTACAAGAAAAATGTTCGCGCCCCCCACCAGCTGAAACATATTCAGCAATGCTTCATCTCCTGCTTTGCGTTTGTGTGGGAGCCCCGTCAAAAACCTGTCCATTATGCTAGCAGTGTCCAAGCATTCTTTTGTTTTTTTCCCCTTTTCATACCCCCCCCCCCCCCCCCGCCCCCCTGCAATGGCTCTGTGCATCCCCTAGGGGGCGGGCCCCACACTTTGGGAAGCTCTGATGTAGAGTAACATTTCATTTTTCAGATCCTCAGAGAATTCTTTGCTATGATGTGCCATGTTAGACTTTGAGTGACCAGTATGAGAGAATGTGAGAGCACCAACACCAAATTCAACACACTTGTTCCCAATTTGCACCTAAGACCTTGTACCACTAACGAGTCACATAACACCAGTGAGGGAAAATGGCAAATTGGGCATAATTTGGACATTTTCACTTAGAGATGTACTCACTTTTGTTGCCAGGGCAACAATGGCTGTGTGTTGAGTTATTTGGAGGTGACAGGCAACTTTACATTGTTATACAAGCTGTACACTACTTTACATTGTATCAAAGTGCTATATCTTCAGTGTTGTCCCATGAAAAGATATAATAAAATATTAACAAAAATGTGAGGGGTGTACTCACTTTTGTGAGATACTGTATATCCGTCGCATGCACTGCGTTTTTGTGGAAAATTCATTCTCCAAATTGGGTGTTGTGAAAGAAATAAAGTCAAGTGAGGATGAGTTTGTCTTGATGCTTTTAAAGAACAAAGGGAAGAAACAAAGCTTCTGGAACAAGGGAAGAAACAAAGCTTCTGGCTTCATCCAATTCTTAAGAGAAGGCAGCAGCAGTGAAAATTACATGGTTGGTGTGAATGGCTAAATTAGGTGTCCAAAAGTGATTTTTAATGCACAAAACATAAGCATGGATTTAAAGGGCCTTAAAACTGAATGTGTAAGGGCTTTAAGACAGAAATATGCTTTAGCTGGTGGTACCTACATTGACTTTGAGTGAAGGGTCGGTGGGGATGGGCAACAGCAGATCTCGCCAGATCACCTCGTTCTTTTCACTGAAGCGAGTCTTGTCACCATTTCTGATGGGACAAAAAATTAAAAGGAATAATTAAGGATTATTCTGACATACTGTATCTCTATATATTAGCTTTCCAATTTGTCTTTAAATAAAAAGTAACTGAAAATGGCTCAACTTACTTGTAAAGGAGCGCCAGTATTTGCCCCACAGATCCATCAACTGGCTGCACATGACTCCCACTGATACAGACTGCAGCACTGAGCTGGAAAAAAAACACATAAAATACACAGATGTTATCAACTGACAAAAAGACCTGATTACACAGCCAAAACAGTGGTGACACAGCCAGTGGTGGACCTATGTCTTCATCCTGAGCATGTGTTATAACTGAAAATAGACTGATGTTGATTTTCCAGCTCCAGTGTCACTATAAAAATATGTCTTACTTTTATAACTTCAGAGTAAACAGCCATCTTGAGGGTGATACTGGTGCCAAAGGAAAGACCTATCATGGCGATCTTGCTGCCGCAGACCTGAGGATGTTGCTGCAGGACTCTGTAGGCTGTCTGTAGGTGGAAAAATATATCAGACAACAGGTAACACCAAAACCAGGACTTTCATTTTGATCTTTAAGGTTAGATAAACGAATTCTTCAAGAGGATTTTTAGGGCCAGGAAGTGTCAAACCCAATTCCTCAAAACATAAAGGTACCAACATAATTACTAGGCAAAACACAAAATCTTGTACAAAAGCCAAAAGATATAAACTAAAACTGAGAATGACAGAAACCATAGTCCATGGTATATCATCTATATTTTAAAAATCATGCAGGGACCATGCATGCCATAACACCTGAACAACAAATTTTAATTGATTTTAAACGTTTTAAACTAAAACAACTTCAACACTTTTCATTCTCGTTTCTGTTGTCTGATTAAAGACGTGTGTGAAAGAGAATGACACTTTGAGACAGTTTTTCATGGGGCTAGTTACCTATAAACACACACACAGCATAGTGACAGGAGCTTCAAGGGCAGTTTGCATTTCAGTATTTGAAATTAAAGAAACTGAAGATCTTTTAAGGCATACATGATTTGAGATGATCAGATGTTCCATTTCTTTGTGGCATCTCGTGACATCACCCAAATGTTTTATTCAGTCTTAATCAACCTGACATGAATCATGGTGCATCTAAAAGCCCAGAGCTTTGTAGCATTCAAAGTATTTCAGGCTGTAAACTGTCTCGCTGTAAGTAAGTAAGTAAGTAAGTAAAGTTTATTTATATAGCACCTTTCACAGACATATGTCACAAAGTGCTTTACAAGGTAAAAACATAATACAGTCATAAAATACATCATAAAAACCCTGGTCTAATTAAAAGCTTTTTGAAATAAAAATGTCTTTAGCTGCTTTTTGAAGGTCTCCACTGAGTCCAAACCCCGTAGAAATAGGGGAAGTGCATTCCACAGTCTGGGTGCAACAGCTTGGAAAGATCAGTCCCCTCGGCTTTTAAAACGAGTATGGGGGACCACTAAAAGGATTTGGTTTGATGACCTCAGGTTACGAGTGGAGGTATGTGTACGAATCAAATCAGCAATGTGGGGGGGGCTGTCTCTGTAATGCTCTAAAAGTTAAAACTAGAATTTTAAAATGGAACCTGAATCTGATTGGTGGCCAGTGCAGCGACTTTAAAACAGGGGTCATATGAGCACCCTTGTTCGAGTGGGTCAGTAGCCTCGCTGCAGAGTTTTGAACAACCTGTAGGCGGGCTAGCCCTTTTATGTTTAGACAAGTAAACAGGCTGTTACAGTAGTCAAGTCTTGTAGAGAAAAAAGAATGTATTATCATCTCGAGTTCACTTGTTGACACGATGGATCTAAGTTTAGAAATGTTCCTCAAGTGAAAAAAGCATGTTCTTACTATCTGATTTAAATGTCCCTCCAAAGAAAAAGCTTCATCAAAAATAACACCCAGGTTTCTAAGGTTATGTTTCTGTGAGGAACCTAAGTCACCCAGTCGCCGTTTAATATCGGGTATTGCACTGCCTGGTGCAATAATCTGCTGTCATTCTAACTTCATCTGGTTTACATTATACAGAGATTTCTGAGCTGTTTTCATACATCAGAAAGGTTAAGAGAATTTAACCAAGCACAAGGATAGTGCTTGGGTAGGAAATGCTGGAGGCAGGATGCTGTTGCATGCATGTAATCAGACATTGCAGAGACTTTGTTTGAGGAAAGTGGCATTAAAGATCATTTAATATCAGATCCAAAAGTGCATGACTACTTCATTTTTACCACAGACTCTATGAAATCCGATTTTATTCACTGGTGTACGCAACAGTATCAAGAAGTCTAAGTGTATTAAAACATACCTTGTTTTCCATGATCCATATGGTGATTCATCTGGTTGCAAAAAGACATGTATGGAAGTCTATGGAATGGACCTGAAATCCTTCAGTCTATGACATCAGTAAACATTCTTGTTTGGCTTTTATGGGCTTAATTGCTTGTTTCAAGTCTTTTTGAAGACAATATGATTTTGTAAACTACAGTCTTCATTGGAGTCAAAAAGAAGGATAACTCAGGTGGAAGCCCAGGGTGGTCAACATTGCTATAGAGGTGAAAGAGACGAGCTGAACCCATCTCCTTTTTTTTTTTTAACGTTGTTTCCTTGTAACCAAAACATTAACTTTGTTAGATATACCTCAAAATACTGGTTGTCCACCATCTTTCCAGTTTCCATGGTGATTTTAGCGGTCAGGTAGT
The DNA here is from genome assembly GCF_900408965.1 of Simochromis diagramma. Lineage (NCBI taxonomy): Eukaryota > Metazoa > Chordata > Actinopteri > Cichliformes > Cichlidae > Simochromis > Simochromis diagramma. Next base: position 22,455,768 of record NW_024386801.1, read on the forward strand.
CGATGGCCATACTAGCGAATCCATGAGAGGCCAAGAGCGCTGCACGGTACTCCACCAACTGCCCTCCACCCCCCCATAGATCCAGCAGGCCAGGAAAAGGTCCAGGACCTTAAGACAAGTTAACAAACATGTGCTGATTTAATTTACACCCACAGGATATCTCACTGTGGACCTTCTTCAGGACTTACCCGAGGGCAGAAAAAGGGCTGCGGTGAGTCCACCTTCTGTAACTGGAATCCTACGCACACCAGGTGCCATATACCAGCGCTCCACCACCACACCAGAGAGTGGCGCCAGATCTGCGAAGCCCTTTGTCTGGTGACCCTGGTAAACAGAAATTGTGACCTCCATGGGAGTCTGGATGTTCTTCTTTCGCATCCTGAGGAAAGATAGGAGAATTATCTATGGTGCCAATACTGGATTCTGCGTTGGTGTCATCTCCACAAAAAGACTACCTCAGTCCAGGTTTGCTGCCTGGAATTGGTCTGAAGCTCCACAGTAGACCCATCTGTTCGACTCCGGAATATGTCCCACCTATACTGGGATCCTCTGAAACTAAAAAAAGTAAAATAAAACACAATCTGTTACATACTTGCGCATATTTCTACATTTTCTTCTCTTAGTTTTCCAGGTCTCAGTACTGAACAATGTACCATTGATGGTCCCTGTGGTATCAGCAGTGTAGTGACCAAACGCTTCCCAGCTGTGTCCATCTTCACACTGGTGCAGGGCACGGATGGTCAGTTGGGAACCAGGCAGGGCATTCTGGACGAGGACAATGAATTTCTCATCCATGAGCCCTCTGGATGGCTGAACCGACAGCTTCACACAACACTGCTTCCTGTCCATCCTGAACTAAATACACAAACATATTACTTGACTTGGATTTATAAAATCTTGGGAGTTGGAATTGATTTATTCAACCATTGTGTGCATTTGTATTTGTACTTAAAGGTCAGAAAATAGAGCAAGTGCAATCATATCAATATCTTGGGACCATAATGAAAAACTGAACTTTGATGTGAACTGTAAATCTGTCTGCAAAAAGGGTCACCAGTGCCTTTACTGCCGTAGGAAACTTGCTCATTTCCACATTGACTGAACTATTTTTACTTTGTTTTATCTTTATGTTTGGTGGCATGGTTTGGTCAAACCTCTGTCACAGAGAAAAACTTACTGAATCAGAGATGGTCCAGTCATCTGATAGGTGAGTCATAGCCCTATCTAGGTTCCCTGTACTCTAAACAGGTACAGAGGATGGCTTTATCAATTCTTAATAATGGCTTCTCTCCGGGCTGAATTTGAGCACCTTCACCCTGGATGAAGGTTTCTAGTCCCAAGGTATAGGACAAGGCGTCATAAAAACAGCTTTGTTGCCATCACTGAAGTCAGTACTTGTTGTTGTTGTTGTTACTTGTTTCATCTTGATTTATTTATATATAATATATTATATTATTTAAATTGTATCACTTGTTTAATTATCAAATATGTGTTTGTCAAGTTTAATGGGTGTGTGTGTGTGTTTTGTGAGGGGATGCCAAATGCTATCATTTTTTCTGTAAAGCAAATTTACCTGCAGGTATAAATAAAGTAACCTTGAACCATTTAATAGTTTGAAATAACATGAAAATGCAGTTTTCTACCAAATGAGATAAAAGAAATGCATTGAGTTAAATGAAAGCAGGCTGGTACTGTACTAGAGTTATATGTAGTTAACATTTTTTTTAGTATAGTAAGAACATGATGACAGTACAGATATATTAACTTATGAAGTAGCGAGGCAAATTTGCATATGCATTACACCAGTGATTTTAAATCTGGATAAGAGATTAGCATTAAGATGCAGTTCAGGGTAGTAATATCTACACAGCAAATTCAAAAGTGTTAAATGTTTTGGTGTTAATAGTCTTCTTGCAAAAGTAGAGTTAATTTTACTCTAAGCAGAGTCACATTCTTTTAATGTAACTCTGAGGTGTAAAATGATAGTAGTTAAAATCGAGTGTTAAAAATGAGTATTTCTCTGTCAAATCTGGAGGTGTTACAATGGAAACATTAACTCTTGACCTCTTAACTCTGAACTCCTACAGGGGCTATGACACCAAAAGAGTAAATTCACAGACTCCGCCCCCAGCACGGCTCCAATCGAAGCTGAAGTGAAGCCGTTTCAGAACATTTTGCTCTACATATTTGAGTTGTTTGCCATGCTTGGTAAGTCATTTTTTCAAAGATTGTTTCAATTATTATTATGAGCTTTTACTTCTGTGGCTCTTTGGAGTTGAGACAAAGCTGTGTGAAAGGCATTAGCCATGTTGCTCAGTGATAGCATAATATTCTGTTTTAGCAAGCTGAAAGGTATTGTTTGCGGGCAAATACCACAGCCTTGAAAAAAAGCTTGCATGTGAATTTTCAGTCAAACTTTTGGTCAAATACAAATAAAACAATGTCTAGAATGTGAAATGTTGGTATAATGGTGCTACTTGAAGCCTGAAAACGATCTCCCATAAAAAAAAAAAACGAGCAAACAGCAGTAGCAGGCGTCCTGACTGGATTCTACGTTAGCATTTAGAGCCCTCCAGAGTTTTGTGCACACGGTTTAGGTAAAAATGAAAAAGGTTGAGGTTTTACATTTAGTTCAGTATTACCTGTTGCCTGTGTCCTTGTCTTTTGGGAAAATACTTTACACAAGTAATGGCTCAAAGAGGATTCCTTTTTTTTTTTTTACTGTGCTGCAATTGTTTACTGGATTATTTGTGCCATTAATTAGTGTCAACTAATTTTTATTCAATCTCCACACAGGATATGCTTGTGAAGATGGAATATGGGGGAGAGCAGAAGTGCGCTGAAGTTCCACAAAGGGATGAATGAAGGACATGCATATTGTATTGAAGAAATAAGTGATGAGAATGCTGTTATTTGCATTTACCATGTCAGACCTTTTGATAAACAAAATTCTAATGAAAGTGAGAACATGTATACTGTTACATCTTTCAGAAAATGTTTTGAAATTGTGGTGCACAGTTCAGAATAAATGTTTTTCAAAAACCATTGCATCTTTTTAGTAAATGTTTATTTCCAAAAGAAATTTCTAGAAGTTCAGAACAGTAAAATTCCCACTTTTTAGAATGAATTAGAAGATAACTCTTACGTAGTTAAACTAAAATACTCTTTGAGAGTTAATATATAAACTCTTAACACCAAGTGTTAAATTATCAACTCCAGACAGATTTGGTGTTTAACACTAAATCAGAGTTAACGTACCAACTCTCCAAAAAGAGTTAAATTAACACTCTCTGGTGTGGACCCTGTAGCTGACGCTGAAATGTTTGTGTGGGTTGCCATGACAACAGCAAAGTGAATCTGAGATCGTTATTGTTTTCTATTTGTTTTCTTTATTTGCTTCTCATGCTTGTGTACATTTGCAGTAGGAAAGATAATCTATGAATCCAGTGATATAGCCTTCTTATAAGAAATGTTTCTGTTAAAATATTATTGTGAAGTACACAGCAAATTCAAAAGTGTTAAATGTTTTGGTGTTAATAGTCTTCTTGCAAAAGTAGAGTTAATTTTACTCTAAGCAGAGTCACATTCTTTTAATGTAACTCTGAGGTGTAAAATGATAGTAGTTAAAATCGAGTGTTAAAAATGAGTGTTTCTCTGTCAAATCTGGAGGTGTTACAATGGAAACATTAACTCTTGACCTCTTAACTCTGAACTCCTACAGGGGCTATGACACCAAAAGAGTAAATTCACAGACTCCGCCCCCAGCACGGCTCCAATCGAAGCTGAAGTGAAGCCGTTTCAGGACATTTTGCTCTACATATTTGAGTTGTTTGCCATGCTTGGTAAGTCAGTTTTTCAAAGATTGTTTCAATTATTATTATGAGCTTTTACTTCTGTGGCTCTTTGGAGTTGAGACAAAGCTTTGTGAAAGGCATTAGCCATGTTGCTCGCTGATAGCATAATATTCTGTTTTAGCTAGCTGAAAGGTATTGTTTACGGGCAAATACCACAGCCTTGAAAAAAGCTTGCATGTGAATTTTCAGTCAAACCTTTGGTCAAATACAAATAAAACAATGTCTAGAATGTGAAATGTTGGTATAATGGTGCTACTTGAAGCCTGAAAACGATCGCCCATAAAAAAAACAAAAAAAACGAGCAAACAGCAGTAGCAGACGTCCTGACTGGGTTCTACGTTAGAATTTAGATCCCTCCAGAGTTTTGTGCACACGGTTTAGGTAAAAATTAAAAAGGTTGAGGTTTTACATTTAGTTCAGTATTACCTGTTGCCTGTGTCTTTGTCTTTTGGGAAAATACTTTACACAAGTAATGGCTCAAAGAGGATTCCTTTTTTTTTTTTTTTTTACTGTGCTGCAATTGTTTACTGGATTATTTGTGCCATTAATTAGTGTCAACTAATTTTTATTCAATCTCCGCACAGGATATGCTTGTGAAGATGGAATATGGGGGAGAGCAGAAGTGCGTTGAAGTTCCACAAAGGGATGAATGAAGGACATGCATATTGTATTGAAGAAATAAGTGATGAGAATGCTGTTATTTGCATTTACCATGTCAGACCTTTTGATAAACAAAATTCTAATGAAAGTGAGAACATGTATACTGTTACATCTTTCAGAAAATGTTTTGAAATTGTGGTGCACAGTTCAGAATAAATGTTTTTCAAAAACCATTGCATCTGTTTAGTAAATGTTTATTTCCAAAAGAAATTTCTAGAAGTTCAGAACAGTAAAATTCCCGCATTTTAGAATGAATTAGAAGATAACTCTTACGTAGTTAAACTAAAATACTCTTTGAGAGTTAATATATAAACTCTTAACACCAAGTGTTAAATTATCAACTCCAGACAGATTTGGTGTTTAACACTAAATCAGAGTTAACGTACCAACTCTCCAAAAAGAGTTAAATTAACACTCTCTGGTGTGGACCCATATAGACACTTTAATAGTGTTGAAATCAAATCTGACAGTGTTAATTTGGGCATGCTGGATTTGCTGTGTAGTCACTTCCTGTGAGTTGCGGGAACCGGAAGTTGTGCGCGGGAGAGACAAGACAGAACGGTAACACGGCGGACTTTTCGGAATATACAACTTTTCTACTGCTGGTTTTACAAGGCGTACACGGTAAAAAATCATTATGCTGTTATTTGTTTAACAATTGTGCACTTTGTGGAAAGGAAATAAGTGGCTGAGATGAATATCATATGTGCTATTGATATTATTTTACTTGTTTCTAGTTTTCACGGTGCTCCATGATTGTGAGAGGAATAAAAGAATTGTGGACATCAGTACGGAGCGTGGATTCTTCCGACCAGAGTAGAAACAGACCCATATAGACACTTTAATAGTGTTGACATCAAATCCGACAGTGTTAATTTGGTCATGCTGGATTTGCTGTGTATATCTTTGGAATCAATGTGTGTATGCGTAACATCCACTCAGTAACATCAACGAGGGTGTGTGAAAGTGCAATGCTGTAGCCCAGTGATCTCAAAGTGACTTTAATAATCAGCCACAGATTGTGTGTCAGACGCAATAACAGAAATAAACCCCTCAGACCTGAGTTATTGACCTTCAAAACCATAAAACTGTAGTCTAGAGATTGTGTAAGTAAACACTTTTTTGGAATGATACAGAGTAAAATTCAAACAGTTAAGTCTTCACATCAGTGCAATAATGCTGACATCAACTTTCATGAAACAGAAATCAATGTTATTTATTCACAGACATCATCTGCAATTGAACGGACTGGACCTTTAATAATCAGCCACAGATAGCACAACTTGTACTATGAAGTTGACAAAATAAGAACTGGCTAATGTCCAGTTAAGTTAGCAATTGCTAGAACACTTTGTTCCTGCAGTGCATATTTAAGTAAAGTGCTGACCAGTGTTTGTCAAACTAGCACGCATGAACGTCATGTTTGGCAAAACACTGGTCTTTTGGAGGACCTCATTGTATGACTGCAGAGGTGAGACAGTGATGACAACAGCATTCGTCCTCCAGAACGTGTGCATGTGTGTGTGTGTACTTGTTTTCATGACCTGTTAGGACATTTTAATGATAACACACAAACAACATGCTCCCAGACCGAAAATCTCGAATGTCCTGACACATCACAATTTTAGGAAAAAAAGTGTGCAAGTGTGCTTAGCGACTTTGCTCATTTTCGGTTTCGCCGCCTAGTGGCCAGTTTTGGAACTTAACACACTGTTAACACACGTCTGGACACGTCTCCGTTAAAGTTTCGGTATGCCGTCCGGACCTGGAGCTGCTAGCTGTTAGCTTGCGGCCATATTATCTACCTCGGGAGTTCAGTCATGTGATTTGTGTGTGTGTTTACATCCCTCCGAGGGCCGACGCAACAGCTGCCTGTGAGAAAATACACACAGTCACAGCAAGACTTCAGACACAAAGCCCCGAGGCTTTCATTATTATATCTGGAGACTTTTTTTTTTTTTTTTTTTTGAAACGATGATTTATTGATTTTGTCAGAACAACACGAACAGCAACAAGTCAGCACAGCCAAGCACACAAAAGAAAAAGCAGAGCAAATGCAGGTACATGAGTTACCAGTACACACGCCTGGGACAAAAAATGTAAAGCGTTCCACATTTGAAGTCAAGGGAAACAATAAAAAAAAAAAAAAAAAAAAAAGGGGGGGGGGAAAGCGGGGGGGAAAACACAGACATTAAGCATTGTGTTTAAAAACAAACTGTGAGTCCCCTTTATGTAATAGCACAGTAAGGTCATGAGGTAGGTAATCAAGCAGAGGCTGCCATATGCTACAGAATGCATTACAATTGCCCTTCATGATGGCACTGAGGCGCTCCATCGGCAGCACCCCGAGCAGTTCCCTGTACCACTGTGTAACAGTAGGAGGCCGACTCTGAACCCATTGAAACAGTACACATCGCCTCGCCAAATGTAAAAGTTTACTTAACAAAAGCATCTGTGCAGAAGACAGAGAGAGCCCTTCTATAGATAGACCCAGAACGAACAGCATAGGGTTCAGTGGGATCGTACGGTGGAAAATAGAGCAAAGCTCTATAGCAATATTCTTCCAAAATCTAGCAATTAAAGGACATTGCCATATGCAGTGGTAATAGGTCCCTACAGCCGTATTGCACTTCACACAAAGAGCAGAAATCTGAGGGTGAATTTTATTTAGGAACTCCGGCGTGCGCTGCAGCCTGTGTAAGATTCTGTACTGGCTTTCCTTTAGTCTGTTACAGGGAAACAATTTCATGGCAGATCTGAAAGTTTTGGACCATGCTTCCGCACCAATTTGAGCTTCGAGGTCGGTTTCCCACCGAACCCTGGCCGTATCAGTGCTTACAAAGTTCAAAGACAACAATTTCCCATAACAAAGAGAAATAAATTTCTTTCTCGTAGTCATTTCCTCGTTAACTTTGAGAAGAAGGCTTTCAACAGGGTTCAAAACTGGTTGATTGGCTGGAAATTTAAGAGAGTTCACATAATGCCTTACTTGCAGGAATCCGAAGAAGTGTTTCTGTGGTAAATCATACTTAACTTGAACCTGATTGAAAGCCATAAAGCTACCCCTTTCGAACAGATCACAAATGAACCTTATATTTTTAGAATACCAATCATCAAATATATTAATGCCAATACCCGGGGGGAAAGCTTTATTCCTAGTTAGGGGCTGCAGTGCACTAGAGAAACCTCTCCTTCCGACGTGGGCAGTAATACTATGCCAGACCTTTAAAGTGGGCATCAAGACGGAATTAGTTCTGACACCAGGAGGGAGGTCCGCCAGGTCAGTGGATAAGAGACTAAGAGGTGAGAGAGGGTATATCTGGAGACTTTAATCATGCCACACTGGATTCTACTCTGGCTGCTTTTCACCAGTTTGTGAATTGTCCCACAAGGAGCAACAGGACAATTGACCTACTGTATGCTAATGTGAGAGATGCATACAGAGCCACCCCCCTCCCCCCACTAGGGAAGTCAGACCACAACCTGGTTTACCTACAGCCACAATACACACCCCTCGTCCAAAGGCAGCCTGTCACAACGCGCTTCATCCGGAGATGGACCCCAGAAAAGGAGGATGCTCTGAGGGACTGTTATGACACCACAGACTGGGATGTGCTCCTGAGCCCACATGGTGAGGACATGGGGCGACACACTGTCTTACAGACTACCTCAACTTTTGTGTGGACACAGTCGCCCCTGCTAAGACGGTACGGTGTTATCCTAATAACAAACCGTGGGTAACACAGGAAGTCAAAGCTGTCCTCAACATGAAGAAGAAGGCTTTCAGGAGCAAAGTGAAGGAGGAGATGAAAGCAGCACAGCGGGAGGTGAAACGCTGCCTGCGGGAAGCAAAGGACACCTACAGGAGGAAGGTGGAGCAGAAGTTGGAGAGGAACAATATGAGGGAGGTCTGGAATGGTGTGAAAACCATCACAGGCCACAACACCAAGAAAAGCACAGTGGGGGGGGGGGACTGTGGAGAAGGCAAACGAACTCAACAACTTCTTCAACAGGTTTGACCAGCCCACAACCCCCCCACCCTCACCCTCACCTTTACTACAGAGTCCTCTCCCCACTCTCCTACCTCCCTCACTTCCCCCCCTTCCTGACACCATGACACCCCCCTCCTCCAATCCCTCTCTCAGCAGCAAGACATCTCCCCCCCTCCCCTCCTCCCAAACATCTCCCAGTGTCACAGTGGATCAGGTCAGGAGACAACTGAGGAAGCTTCGCCCCAGAAAGGCAGCAGGCCCAGACAAGGTGTGTCCTAGGATGCTAAAGGCGTGTGCTGCTGAACTTGGGGAGCCGCTACAACGAGTCTTCAATCTCAGTCTGCGACTGGGGAGAGTGCCCGCCCTATGGAAGACATCCTGCATCGTCCCGGTCCCCAAAAGGAACCGGCCCAATGAGCTGAATGACTTCCGACCGGTGGCACTGACGTCACATCTTATGAAGACTCTAGAGCGGCTCTTCCTCAACCTCCTCCGACCACAGGTACAACATGCCCAGGACCCACTACAGTTTGCATACAAGGCGGGTGTCGGAGTGGAGGATGCCATCCTGTACCTCCTACACAGAGCCCACTCACACCTGGATGGGGGAAAAGGCACGGTCAGGATCCTGTTTCTTGACTTTTCCAGTGCCTTTAATACCATCCGGCCCTGTATGCTTCAGGAAAAACTGAACAGGATGGAGGTGGACCCCTGCCTGGTGGCTTGGATCTCCGACTACCTCACCGACAGACCACAGTACGTCAGGCTGAAGGACATCACGTCTGACACAGTGGTCAGCAGCACAGGAGCACCACAGGGAACTGTGCTGTCCCCTCTTCTCTTCACCCTGTACACCTCTGACTTCTGCTACAACTCTGAATTATGCCATATTCAGAAGTTTGCAGATGACACGGCCATCATGGGGTGTATCTGGGATGATCAGGAAGAGGAGTACAGAAGTCTGGTGAGGAACTTTGTCGCATGGAGTCACACAAACCACCTGCAACTCAACACCTCAAAGACTAAGGAACTGGTTGTGGACTTCGGGAGGTCCAGAGAAGGTCCACTGCCGGTTCAGATAGAGGGGGAGGAGGTGGAGGTGGTCAACAAGTACAAGTACCTCGGGCTGTGGGTGGACAATAAACTGGACTGGTCATGCAACACAGAGCACCTGTATAAAAAAGCCCAAAGCCGACTGTACTTCCTCAGGAGGCTGAGGTCTTTTAACATCTGCAGGAAGCTCCTGAGGATGTTTTACCAGTCAGTGGTTGCTGGAGTACTTTTCTATGCTGTGGTGTGCTGGGGGAGCAGCACAGCAAAGAAGGACTCATCCAGGCTGGAAAAACTGATCAGGAAGGCTAGCTCTGTGGTCGGCATGAAGCTGGACACTCTGGTGACAGTGGCAGAGAAAAGGACACTAAAAAAGCTGCTGGACATTATGAACAATGCTGGACATCCTCTGCACACGGCCATTAACAACCAGAAGAGTCTGTTCAGTGACAGGTTGCTTCTCCCCAAGACAAGAACTAACAGACTTAAAAACTCCTTTGTCCCACACGCCATCAAACTGTTTAACTCCTCTCTGGAGGGGAGAGGGAGGGGAAACAGGAGGACAAAGGAGGGGGGAACAACTAAGCTGTAGTGCCTCTTCACCTCACTGTACAATACCTTGTGCAATACTTTTTGTAAATAGTCAATGGTGCAATAGACCTCAATACTTGAAATGTGCAATTCACTTGTATTTTTTATTTTTATTCCTATTTATTCTATTTATCCCCTTCGTATATTTTATTTATATTTGTCTCTGTATTTATATATGTGTGTGTATGTGTGTGTGTGTGTATATATATATATATATATAATATTCTGTAACTGTAACTTCTGTCGGTGCTGTGCTTTTTGGAAATCGAATTTCCCAGAGGAACCCACCCGAGGGATTAATAAAGTTCTATCTTATCTTATCTTATCTTTCAGTGACATCACTCTTGTTAGTGTGTCAGACACAATAACAGAAATAAACCCCTCAGACCTGAGTTATTGACCTTCAAAACCATAAAACTGTAGTCTAGAGATTGTGTAAGTAAACACTTTTTTGGAATGATACAGAGTAAAATTCAAACAGTTAAGTCTTCACATCAGTGCAATAATGCTGACATCACCTTTCATGAAACAGAAATCAATGTTATTTATTCACAGACATCATCTGCAATTGAACGGACTGGACCTTTAACACGACTGACACCTCTACTGTAGAATGTGGTCAATAACAAGAACAACTGTTACATTTTTTTTCCAATTATTCAGTGACCACTCATTACTGTGCTCCACTGATCTACACTGTATACCTTAAAATGCCAAAACATTTGAAATTTTTGGGCAAGTCATTAAAATACTAGTTTTTGCTGGTGACAACCAGGCTTGAAGCTATATTAATCTTTATTACACATGTATTGAAAAAAATATAATACTAAATGAAATATAGTGACCTGAATGTAAGTGATATAACAGACTCTGATAGTAGTCTAGCACATCAGTGGAAAAACACATTTAAGTCTCAATGACAGCTGCATAAACATTGTAGGGAATGTGGAACATTTCTTACCTTTATTTGTTAAATCACGTGAACAACTTCCTGTTAGCAGCAGACCTCTGAGCTGGGGAGTCTGGCAAAGAGTCTGGCTTTAAAAGGTAGGTCACCACAACAGTTAACTCCACACAGCTTTCACGTAAACGTTACACGGAAGTGCAGTCCTCCCATAGAGATGTGCTTACCACCATGTGTACCACCTCTGCTTAGACACAAGATGGCATCATCAAACGGGGAAACGCCATGGTGAGCAGTCATAATCTGGGGCACCCAAGGGAAATCTTACAAATAGTCATCATTCAGAACTTCAAGCTTCATAAACAGTTATACTAAAATATTAATAGTCAACCTTTATAAAGTGGAAACACTGCTGTAGTCATTTACTGAAACATCTAAAAACATAAAGGTTAATGCAGTGTGGGGCAAATACAGAACATGTACAAATCTAATTGTCTTAAAAGTCAATATTTGGTATGGACACACACAGTCTATATGTGTATATGTATATAGATATGTGTGTATATATGGTCTAAAAGCAAACTCAATATGCTAGAAGATCCGTAACCCAACAGCAAGACCAATATCAGTTCCTTTATGCAAGGAGGCCTCCAGGAGGCCACTGGTGTGAATGTCTCTGACCAATTATAAACGGACTTCATGAGTGTGGCCTGAGGGCATCGTTGTCCTCTTGCGGGTTCTGTGCTCACTACACTCTCTTGGATGCTATCGAGCTAATCATGGTAACAACTACATAAGGAAAAACAAGCATATTGAGATGAGTTAAGAGGTCAAAAGGTCAGCAGAGACTGACATGGTGAAAAATGTCTTCAGCCACGCCTCTTTTCTGTCCACAGAAACATGCACACAATGCCTGACAACACAGACTAGTTAAAGACAGACAGACAGACAGAAAAGCTCAGCAACTCATGCATTTTATATTCACCAGAGTCACAGGTTATTCTGCTGACGGGATTGGGGTGGGATGGGTTGGGGAGTCTGAAAACCAAAACCAAATGACACAAAGCAAAAAGGGAACATCTGTGATCATGGGGACTGATTGTTTTCTCTGAAAAGTGAGACAAGACTGAAATGTAAGTGAAGTGCTTTGGGAAAACATACCATTTATTTTAGATGATTCCTTTTTATATCTTCCATTTCATCAGACTGATTCCCCACACAGCCACTGATTTAATTTCATTTCTACCAGCTTACATAAGCTTTAACTGCCATTATTTTTTAACATGTTACTAAATGACTGGCTAGAACTGCCGTATATCAAAAGTACAGGCTAGTTGTGTAATGACTGTGGACAGTGTTTTCTTGGTGTTCCACAGGCCCTTTATGGCCAGTTCATGATGATCTGAACTCTAAAGTATTCCTTCATATCCTGATATGGGTATAGTGTTTGATCTAATAGCTACTTTTAGCATGACAATGCATCATTTTACCAAAGTGAAACCATCTCAGTCTGGCTTCCAAAACATGACGATTAGTGTCAATGGATTTTAGGTTCTTCCCCAGTCACCTGATCTTTAAATTGTGATTGCAGCAGGTTGGGGAACCCTAAACTGAGTGTGGTGAACAGAATCACAATTCCTCTTCTGGGCTCAGTAGATTTTCTTAATGTACAGGCTTTGATCAGTTGATCTGGACTACTGCTGCTCTGAGTTACTGCCCTTTGTGGACACAACTGAATTTAACAAGATGTAAGCAGGCATTTTATGACCTGTCCTCTTTCTTATCTTTCTCCATCTCTGAGTGAAGTTAGCTCCCTTTCTTTTCTCTCCCTGTGAAACACAGCAGCTGTATGTTTAGCTAGCAGACGCAGTGCAACAAACTACATACAGTTTACGTGTTTACTGATGTTTCTTGAGCTGATAGAAAGGTTGATCTCCAAAAGATGATTCTGTTCATCTGGACGTAGCGTTTTGTGGGAGAAACGTTTCGTCACTCGTCCAAGTGACTTCTTCAGTCTCAGCTGACTGCAGGTTTCATCTTATAAACAGTACATTTGCATAATGACTGAAACCAGCCCACTGAAGGAACAATGGGCTGGGAGGTCAGTTCCTTAATCTTAATTATACAAATTCTCATGACCATTGATCAACAACCACTGACCAAAACCCACTGATCAAAGCCCACTGATCAATGGCCATGAGTACCATTCACAGAGAGTTGGGGAATGGCTGCAATCACAGCATTGTAAGATGGTGAAAGATGGACCCTTAGGCCCCCTCCTCGATTCAGAGATGGTCTTTCCCTTTTCACGTAAATGGCCTCCTTGACTCCGCGCTCAAACCAGCGTTCCTCCCTGTCCAAGATGTGTACACCCTCATCATTGAAAGAGTGTCCACTGGCCTGTAGGTGTGAATAGACTGCAGAGTCCTGGCCTGACGAGGTAGCTCTTCTGTGTTGTGCCATCCACTTTGCCAGAGGTTGTTTTGTTTCCCCGATGTATAAATCCTGGCAATCCTCCTGGCATTTAACAGTGTACACTATGTTACTCTGTTTGTGTCGGGGGACCTTGGGGTGGACCAATTTTTGGCGCAGCGTGTTTTAGGGTTTAAAAGCCACAGAGACCTGGTGTTTAGAAAAAATGTGTCTCAACTGCTCCGATACTCCTGACACACACGGGATCACTACAGGTTTTTGCTTAGGCAGCGGTTGTCCTTTTCTCCTGGATCGGGTGGAGCTTTCTTTTGGTGCCTTCCCAAAAGTCCAGCTGGAATAACCACATTTACTCAGGGCCTTCTTGAGGTGCTGTTCTTCTGCTTCCCTGGCCGCTGTGTCTGTGGGGATGGTGTTCACTCGCACGATTTGATATCCTCGTGTCGGTGTTGTTCCCACACCATCATAATAAATGTTGGTTCAAGGTTCAACATTGCAAGTGACCAATCAAATTATTGTGACGTCATACTTTTGCGACTTTGGAAAAAACCGCCTTAAAAAAAATCTACTTAACTTGTGAGAAACCGCCTCTGTCTGCCAATCCAGCACCGACACGAGGATATCAAATCATTCCTTTTGCACACAGGGCCATGTAGGTTTGGATTTTTTTCCCAATTAATAATAAACACCTTCATTTAGAAACTGCATTTTGTGTTTACTTGTGTTAGCTTTGTCTAATATTTAAATTTGTTTCATGATTGGAAACATTGAAGTGTGACAAACATACAAAGCAATAGGAAAACTCAGGAAGAGGGCAAAAACTTTTTCACAACACTGTAGGAGCAAAACAGGAGCAAAAACTATTGGTCTTGTTTTCAGCAAGTGATTGGCATCATCATGTATTGCTTTTTGTCCTGGCAGGCAAAATGAATTGTGGCGCACAGAGTTATATTTTATGTCCAGCTAGTTTTGTTGCAGGTAGATTACAACCGAATTCTATACACCATTATGATCATAAAAAAAACAAGATGCAGGTGATCATAACAAAAACCTTCCTAAGAGGCTTTTTAGTTATAGTGTTACTTTTTACTCACTGCATTTCATTTCATTAAGAAATCCAGAGATCTGTGTGTTTGTTTGCAAACAGCTGACATTATGTATGTGTTCTTGTAGCAAATAAACACCTCTCCCCCACAACAAACAGCAAAAAAACAAACAAACTGAAGAGAAAACATAAACAAATGTTGTCCTGCATGGAATAATTAAAAATTGGATTTTGTATGTTTTTGTCTGCATGCATTTTGCATTTCTATGCCTGCAGACACACATTTTTAAAACCAGGTTTTAGGTGCCAAGTTTATAACTGTTTCTGGTGGATGAAATGTTTTTTTGTTTTTTTTTAAATAGCAATACTTAAAAAAACAAAAGACAAAACTCCTTTCCTATTTTGAAGTTGTATATATACTTTATCTTCATTTCCATATTTTGTGTTTTGTTCTCTATGAACTCATTTTCTCTTCTCTTTCCACTCAGTCCCAGCCAGTCGGGGCAAATGGCTCCCTCTGTGAGCCTGGTTCTGTTACTTTCTGTTAAGAGGTTCCTTCACACCATCGCCTTCCCACAGTAATAGGATCTAATTGTCTCTTTATCTTCTAGTGTAACGTACCTTAAAGCGACTATTGTGATTTTATTTATTATAGACATAATGAATTGACATCGGAGAACCGGCATCTAGTTGTAACTACGACTTGTGTCCGCTAGGTGGCGTCTTTTCTCCATCTCTGCTGCTTTAACTTCGGAAACCCCTCTACCTGTGCAGTATTCTCTTAGCTTATTAACCTTATGTGTGACAGCACCAGTCGGGCTTCTTTTCTTCTCTTCTATGATGTGACTGACATCATTTCAGTTTGGTCCAGGATCACTGGTTCTGTTAGGGGGAGCTTGATATGAAACTCTCATCAGCTTCGTGTGACGAGCACGAGAGCCGCCAGTGTTTTCTGTGACGTAGGCCAGCCGCACACTGCACTTTGGAGAGCTGCGAGAGGCGAAGAAAAACATGCGCTTCTCTCTTGTGGACGCAACCGGCTGCTCTTATAAGGTCTTTTCTCTGAATTGTCGGACACTTTGATATGAGACCAATCAGGACTGGAGAGGGAGGGTCCTGGGATTTTCCCGTGTGAGTCGAACCTACACTTGCAGGCGATCAGGGTTGATATTAACCTGAAGACATGACAATTTCTCTGACAGAACTATGATCAGCGCTGATCTCTAACTAAAGACACGGAGGAAAAGGTGAATTTTCACATCACTTTTTTGTTTGCGGATGCTGGATCGAAACTCAGTGGAGGAATTTGACTGAACAGGTTTAATGTGATGTTACTAACTGCTGGAGACACAAGACAACTGGCTGACTTGCGAAGCTGACGAAAAAACCTCTTCTTACTAGGATAAAAAAAGATTCCTGAAGATTTACCGGTGATATTTGGCAGGTAAATTTTAATTACATTACATTTAAATTTTCTGTAAATGTAGCTACAAAGTATGTCGCATGTAATTGATAACGTTTTTGTGATCTATGGGAACATGTTGGAGCTTCGGATTCTGCAGTCAATAATCAGTTAATCATTTAGTAGCAGTTTACAAAGCTGCCAGTTTGCTTCTCAAGCTGTTTGTATGTTTCAATTAAAAATAGATTTTGGGACTGTAGCTAGTTCTGAATGCATTTGACTCAATCGTGCACATGAGCCCACAGTGTACAGTGCTGGCACGCTTTTACGCCCCCCCCCCTTCCCCCCCACCCCTCCTTTTTTATGGATGCGTCTTGGTGACTTCGTGCGCATACCTGAAAAATGCTTGCGTGTTCTGCATGTTCCTACTGGGAAAATGTTCAGGCACGTGTGAGTACGCTCAGCTTAAGAATCTATACTGTACTTAGGATGAAAGGTGTTTGCTCCTTATTATGATGAGTTTGCGTGTGCAAGGCTCACTAAGTGTGTGTCTTAATGGCAAAGATGTGTAGAAAAAGGGGCAAATAAAAAAATAAATAAAGCAGAATTAACTGAAGGAAAGGATAAAAAGAAGTCGGTGAGCTGCACAGAAACAAAGTGCAGCTCACAGAGACAATGCGTGTGTGTATATATATATATATTTTTTTCTTTTTTTCCACTGTGCAGCATCCAATAAGAAGTTGCTGGCTTTATCTATTTACCTGGAATCTACTGCCATCATCATCATCACCCATCATCTAGTTCTGATGGCTACAGCAAAGTTCATAAGGCAGGTAGAAACTCACAGTTCAACCATTGTTTAAATACACTTATAGCCAGGTGTATGTATGAACTTGAACAGACTTTGGTATATGAGGAAGGAAGGGTTGTTGCAATACTGGGATCTCCAGCTCAGTTTTGATCCCTGGGGAAAACGGTAAAGAGGCATATTTTTTTTTTTTAAAAAAAGCTGAAAGCAATACAAATAATAATAATGAGGATGATGATGATGATGATGATAATGATAATAATAATAATAAATCTGTCACAACACTATTTTAAAGGTGACTGGTGTAGACCAGAAATATGTTAAGAAACTAGTAAAGTGTGTATATTATATATATATATATATATATATATATATATATATATATATATATATATATATATATTTAATTCAGTTATTATAGTGCCAATAAACAAACCAAAAAACAAACCAAAACAAACAAAATAAAAACCACTCTCGGACTAATAAAGGCTTTCTTATTTTATTATTATTATTATTGTTTTTCAGTGGTTGCCACAGCAGATGAGCGCTTGATTTATCAAAGATTTTATGCTGGATAGGCTTCCTGACACAGTCCTCCCAATTATTCGGGCTTGGCACTGGCATTAAGAGTACATTAGCTTGTGTTCCCTGAGTTTGTGGCTACATGGTAACCTCTAATAGTTAAGCGGCTAACATTAATTTGTATCCTGGCCAGGTAAACATTTGTAACAACTGTTAAGAACTTCTTGTTCAAACAGGAGCTTTACTGACTTCTCAAAATTCCTTCTAAAGTGTTTTTCATAATTGTGAATGCCAACTACTGTTAGTGAGAGGAGGTGCTGTGTGCCTGACTGTCTACACCAGTGCTGTATTTGTCTCACCTGGAGGAAGCAAAGACAGCACTATTGGTATTGATTGTGTTATGAAAAAGTATCTAATCTGATATCTGTTAAATTTTAATACTGGTTAGTATCTGAGAATAATGTTTTGACAATTCTAATATTACGATTGTCTGTTGTTCTCCAAATACAAATTTGTCAGATTTTCCAAACTGGTGTTGTTCTTTTCTCTATAGTCTAAATGTGGTGTACTTTATTGTCTTTAGAACAACAACAGTGTCCGTCACTGTCACAAGGGCTCCCAAATGGAATACTAGTTGTTTCATCTGGAGAAGGTGAAGACTACTCAGTGTTGCTTATCTTTGTATACGTACTTGTCTTATTTGTAGGTTTATCCCCCAGAAAGAAATCTGCTGGCCTCTCAGCTTGCTTAGGTCCAGTTATTGTTAACCAGAGACAGATGGATAAAACGGAGTTAGCTACAAGCAGAGGTGGGTAGTAAGAGCTACATTTACTCCGTTACATTTACTTGAGTAAGTTTTTGAAAAAAAATGTACTTTTTAAGTACCTTTTTTCCACGATACTTTTTACTTTTACTTGAGTACAATTATGAAGAAGAAACGGTACTTTTACTCCGCTACATTTGCAAAATTCGACTCGTTACTTTAAAAAAAAATTTGTTTAACACATTAGATAACATGCCGTCAGTGGAGTTTCCGGTAATTTTTTCACCAATAAGATGTGGCCATGTCGGTGTCTTCAGTGAGAGCCAAAACAACAACTTTTCAGCATGAAACAACTCAATTCGTGTAACCTGAGGAAACGGTAAGTTTTCTCTAAATATCTTTTTAGCTGTGGTTAGCTGGATGTCAGTCTTATGTTACAGCAGCTGTGTCGAGCTCGAGCTGGCAGTAGTGATGTTCGATTCGTGAACGAATCGTTCAATACTCGAGAATCACTTTACTGACTCGTGAATCATGATTCACAAGCCCAACTGACTCACTGACTCATCCCTGTTTCTGTTAGCAAACTAATTTGCTTAGTAGAAATATATCTAGCTTATAATTAAAATTGTGGGGGGGGGACAACAGCCAGTTTCTTAACAAAAGCATTTCTGCTCTGAACTGGAAGAAAAAACCCTGAGTAGAAGCTCACATCAAGAAAATAGCTCCTCGGTTCACAGTAGCATCGCTCTGCTAACATGCTAACAGCACATTTGAGCTACTCACCCTCTCCCTTCCTGTGTTGAATCGTAAGCGTAAGCAAATCACTCAGGACTCGCTCACCCCCTCCCTCCTGTGCTGAATCATAGAGCGAACGAAACACTCACTCACTCACTCACCCCCTCCCTCCTGGCTCACAGCTTCTTCTTCTTGGTTGGCAACCAATGTTAAGGTGCATTACCGCCCCCTGGCTCACAGCTCAGTGGACATTTAGATGAGAAAATATATATTTAACACATTTAAGGAAAATACTAATAAAATAAAAATAAACAAAATGAATGTTTATTAAGCAATTTTGATAGGAAATTGCTTAATTTTAGAAATGTTTTTGGTCTTTTTTGCTCTATAAAATAGTCGTTTTTTTTAGAATCATTCATCTTAGCAGTGGGACTTACATGAAAAGAGAAACAAATTAAGTCTGAGTGAAAATGTAAATTTTTTGCACTCTCTGGTCAACTGACTCAGTGAATCAAATGACTCCAAAATCGATTCACTTTGGTGAGTGACTCATTAAAACTCGATTCAGTAAAAAGAATCAAATTTACCATCACTAGCTGGAAGTCATATTTTCGGCGCTAAGTTGTAGTGAGATAAGTTTGTGGGTGTTTTGTGCAGCCTCGGCTGTCCTTTTAACTGCTCGCTGGTTAGCTAGCGTGAGCTATAAGCTAACAGGTAGCCTGGTTAATGACGCTGGAGTTCAACGCACATGCAAACAGCTCGTCTCTACTGCTTTAACTGTTAAAACAGAAGGCAATACTGCGGCTGACAGGGTTTATTATGTCAAATAGCAGCTTGTTTAGTTTAAACCGTCTGCATTAAGCTGGGCAAACACTGTGCGATTTTTTTCAGTCGCGTTAATCCGCTCCTGCTCAAACTGTACAATTAAATCGCAGAAGTTAGAACTTCATAGGTCACGATGCAGGGTCTCACACTATACAGCCTGATGCTCTGATGCGACCTGAGTGCTCAAACTGTGCGTCCATAACATGAAGCTTATCATACAAAATCTGTCCCTCGCTCTCCCTCTCTGTCTTTCACTCACACAGACACACACATCATCAACTTTGCTAAATTACTAATGAAAAACATTGACCAGACAGCTTTGATTGAGCAGCAGTGTCCATCCAACTCTTTTCATGGTTGTTGTAGTCGTGATAATTTTGTGAGGCCACATTGAAAAGCCTCGGATACGGAAGCGTAGAGCTGCCACCGTGGCAAAAGAAAAATAGAGCTATATCACGTTATAACATGAAAGGTTTATTGTTCTAACAATATACTTTTAATGTTTGTACAATATACCTTTCATGTTTGAACAATATAATATCACGTTATTACAATATACATAATTATACATAATTATCAAGTTCGTACAATATAAATATTATATTGTATGAACTTTTTACGTTATAATGTGATATAGCTCTATTTTTCTTTTGCCTGGGTGGCAGCTCTACGCTTACGTACTCGGATGAGCTTGCCTCATCCTACAAGTTGTGCCTCCATCTCTTGTGTCTAGATCACACGCTGCACTGCGTGCTGCTCCACCTTTTCTTTCATTTCTGTGTTTGTGCGTGCGCAGTGTGATGGGCGACAGGATTTCAAACTGGTTTGATTATCATGCGACCATACGATTGATGATTGGGAGCTGGTCGTGAGGTGTTAACTGCTCGTTACCCCATGTATACTACACGATGCACACACGATTAAGGCAAGACATGGGGCGATCCCCAAAACGGTTGCACGACTGAAAAATCGGCTCAAAATTGGCCAAAAATCGCACAGTGTATGGCCAGCTTTTGGAGGCTAGCTCCAAACAAACATCTGCAGCTTGGCAGTGTATACAGCACTATAATGACCAGACCTAATTCTTTTGAAAACCATACATCTTTCCACAGGTCTCCACTTCATCAGACATCACCTAGACACAGAGCTGGATGAGGCCAGCACAAACAGCAGCCTGACCGACTAAGATGATGGATCCATGGGGTCAGGAAAGCCAGAAGCAGAGGAACTGGAGAGGTACCTTTCATATCCATTCACTGGAGGTATGGATCAAGAAGCTGTCGATCAAAGTCAATACAGCTCTTCCTGCATCTGCAGCCTGTGAGAGACTTTTTAGTCATGCAGGACTCCTGTTCACTGCCAAACGGTCACAGGTTCACAGCAAGAACCTTGAGAGCCAACTGCTGCTGAAGCTGAACCACCATTTCACAGACTGAAGAAACAATTTACGGTAAAGTGAGCCATACACATATGTACATCCACATAGTGGAAATTTTTTATTTGTCTTTTATAATTAGTTTTTCTCTGATTTCAGTATTTGTGAGTGTAGTTTTTACATTTTTACATATTACATTGTGTTAATCCACTGTCTATACTTCAGGGTATTTTAGTATACAAAGAACATTTTATAGTTTTGTTAGAATGTCTATTCCTGTGGAATTTTAGCACAGGTGTGTGTGTGTGTGTTTAATTCCTGCTATCCGCCTTGGGAATAAACTTTTCCTGATTATATCTGTTGCATCTCTGTGTCATTTGTTTCTGATTTACTTAATCCATCCTTGTATTTAAAAGAACCACCCCTAGTATGACATTCTGGCGCATCAGCTGTAGTCTGTTATGTTGAAGTTGCCTCGTTCTAATGTTTTCTCTGAGGCTGCTGTAAATGCGAATATATTTACTGTGTGTTTTGCTTGAAAAAGATTTACCTTGTGAAAAACTGAAATCTTGAAATTAGAATTGTTGTGCCTTATTTTGTGGATCTTTTTACATATATTCCTTTTGAAAATACTAAAATTTGTATATTTATTTATTTTTGTTTGTCTGATAGCATTTATTTATAAAATAAATCGGACATTTCAAACAGTTACTCGCTACTTACTCAGTACTTGAGTAGCCTTTTCACCAAGTACTTTTTTACTCTTACTCGAGTAGCTTTTTTGACGACTACTTTTCACTTTTACTTGAGTAATAATATTTTAAAGTAATGATACTCTTACTTGAGTAAAATTTTTGGATACTCGACCCACCTCTGGCTACAAGTAAGTAAGAAACAAGCAAATTTTAGTGGCAATTGCAACCTTGGCCACAAGATGGCAGTAATGTACAGGATGGATACAAACAGAAGTAGCTTTATGCCAGCGTTGTCTGTGATGAAAGAAGAGAGACTGCTTTACTTTGGTAAATTTTAATTCATGTATATTTTTAGATATGACAGGGAAAGCACTGCTGGCCTTGCTTGTCCTGACGGAATGCCACTAGTTTTAATATTTTCTAATGTATGATGACAATCTGGAGACCAGGTGAACTTTTTGTGGGCACTTAACCGTTAAATGAGTGGAGCAACAGGGGAAAGGTTTTTGCAGAAATGTCTATAATAACCCACCATCCCCCAGAAGTGCTGCAACTCAAACCTGGATGAAGGCGACGGGAAAATAAGAATAGCTTGATGGGTTTCTTTGTCCACTACCCACTACCCACTATTTTACACATGTACACCACCGTAGTTCCCCAAAACTCACACTGCACAAATTTATGGTCAGATTTGCATCTGCCACCCTCTCGAACACTACTCGGCTGTTCAACATGCTCAAACCCACAAACCCGAATAAATCACCATATCATCTATATATGTTTCACAGCCTGGCACCCTAGTCTGTCATGGTTCTGGGTCGGTGACCCCGTGTTTTTGATTTTTGTACTCTTATTTTTGATATTATGAATTATGACAGTTTGTGTTTTGGTTTCCCAGTGTTTATTCGGTGCTCCCTCTGTTTTCCATCGTCTCTGCCTGTGTATGCCTGTGTATCCCCTGTAATGTAGTCAGGTCTCTGTGTTAAGCCCATGTCTCTTAGTCTGTCTTTGTGTTTGTGTTTGTGTTTCCTGTTTTATTTTGATAGTCCGCGTCTGATCTCACTGTGTGCAGTTTATGCTTCCTTGTCTCGTCAGTTCTGATTTCCCCCAGCTGTGCTCTCCTTCTGTGTCTTATTCCCCTCGTTACTTCCCAGTGTATTTAAACCCTGTGTTTCTCTGAGTCAGTGTTGCGTCGTCCCTCATGCTGTGTGGATCTCCCTGTGTCTCACTTTGAGTTTAGTTTGCTGTTGTATGACTTTCCCTTGCCAGCAAATAAAGCTCACTTCTTTGTGTTTAAACCTTGTGCCTGAGTGCCTGCACTTTGGGTCCAACTCCTGCCTGCCACACAGCGATTCATGACATAGTCAAAACCAGGATGTGGCAGGTGCTTTGCGGACTCCAAAGGGTATAACTGTGTATTGTAGAGAACCATCTGGCATCACAGTGCCACCTGCCAAGAGCCTTTTAAGAGGTCCAGCTTAATCACAAAAGCTGCTAAACCAACACTGTTCCCACAATCTTCCAATTGTGGAAGAGGGTGACTTTGAGACACTGTTCCTGTTCCTATAGTCTGTATAAAAATGGCCAAAGCTATAAGACTTATTGGCTATTCGGAAGGAGGAACTCCATGAGCTACAGCTAAATTCTGCAATACCATGTGCCAACATATAGTTGTCCTCCTTTTGTAAATGTTGCCACTTCTCTTAGTTCACTGTATATGGATGTTGTTTTATGGAGTAAGAAACTGCCAAATCTACATCATATGTTAACATATGCATTTGGGATTGCATGTCAGAGAACAGAGACCAGAGACCCGTGTGAATAAATAAGACTAATCATGTCAGTTTGCTGTGACCCACTCAAATGTTTAAAACATGAGTTAAGCTTTGCCAGAATCTAAGAATTATTTCAGTTGCCCTGTACCATTGCCATAGATGGTCCATCAGCATCACCGATTTTGTTATCTGCTGCTACAGGCATGCCGGTGGAAATGCCAGCACATCACATGCAGGTTGGTGGTGAGAAAAAGACGTCAAAGCAGTTTTTACTTTGGCGACTAAGTTTGAACCAGACAAATCATTGGTCAAAATATGGTTTCAGCATCTTTACGTGACATAGTCTGCTTCGTCATTTGCAGTAGAACATGGCAATGAAGTCATAAGTGTCGCAAATTTTTTTTTTCTCCACTACAAAAATGCTGCTGTAATGTGCCAACAGACTAGTACTGGAAATGGGCACGGAAACTAACACCCTGTCACCTGGCTTTGGCTTTGGCTTTTTTTTTTTTTTTTTTGTTAAACCAACTTTTCATCCTTTTTGGGACTGCAGCCAGATTTTGTTTTGCAATCTTGCAGGCCCAGCGGTGTTTAAAATGGAAAGCACTGACACAACCCAGGATATTTTGTTTTTTATCATTGTTAAGCCATTTTTCTTGCAGGAGTTTCAGAGGCCAATGCACAATGCACACGAGCAAACACAAGCTCAGCTGGGCTAAAGCCAAATGACTTGAACTACCTCCCGTTCAGCAATAAGATGAACCTCCTGTTTCCGGTCTTTATCAAACTCAAAACTGTATCCTTGGAACGTGTTTGATAGGGGTGCAACGATACACAAAATTCACGGTTCGGTTCGGTTCGATACTTTGGTGTCACGGTTCGATATTTTTTCGATACAAAAAAAATGTTAATGCCTTTTTAATTTGTCATTTATTAAAATTATAAATATATATTTTAACTCAAAAGTACAGTTTTTAAATTTAACCCTAACCCTTGTGCGTGTTTTTTATTTTGACAGCAAATGCGCACCTGCGGACCACTTATGTGCAGCCCTGGTTATTTAGCTCGTCATATTGCAGCCACAGAAATTCTTTTGTCCATGAAACCATAAAGCTGCACTTTCTTTTTGCCTTATAGTCTGATTTGTCATAACTTCTCCGTTTTGTGGTAAGCTTTTCTTTGGCTGTCACTTCTTCACCCTGACCTGTCTTATTTGGCTCAGCAGAACTGAAATATATATCTGTCTGTGAAGGTTCTCAGTCATCCAGGTCATCGTAGTCAAATATATATCCTGCTGCTTTTACACACGCACTCACATAAGCTCAGCGATTCTCTGCGCGATTAACCTCTCACATGTTTAAGCTTGCTGCAGGAGATTTCACTTGTCATGTTTGCATAGTAAGCTAACGATTAATAAGACGATGTCAGAGGAATTGGTGCGCAAATTATCATCACTCACAGATCAGTGCTGTCGCTCTCTATACACAGTTCGCACGATTGCAAAGTGAAAGCAAAAAAACAAGCGCAAATTCAAACGCGATTTCAATATGTCACATATTGACAGTGGCTCACCGATGCCAATGACATAATTACCCAGCTACATTTCTGAAAGAATGCAAAAGCATTGACATATATTTTTCCTTCCTAAAATAGCCCGACGGGCAGGGCAGAGATAGATTTTGGTAGCCCGACTGAAAAAACCGCTAGCCCCGGGACGTTGGGCTAGCGATATTGCGAGCCCTGTATCTGATTGAGGAATCACTCATCTTTGGAAAAGAGAGTTTATTACAGAGAAATGTCTCTTTCCAAAATAAAAGCTATACTATCCGCTTCTTCTGGGCTATATTCTCAGCAGCATAAGGAGAATCATGTGCTAACAGCTGTCTAAATGACTCGGCTAAAGTTAGTAGCATGCTTGTTGTTTTTGTCTTTGCACTAGGATGATGTCGGCGTAAATGTGCAGTCATATTCGTTGTGTTCCCACTAGTGCTTTCAGGTTAATCTCGTTGAAATGACCTTAACGCCACAACACGGCAAATCTCCGTTAACGAGCTGCCGCCGATCGCCCCGTGCATGGGGCTAGACGGCCAACACGTTAACGAGCTAACTGCGCTAACACACTAGTTCCCACCCATGTAATTGAGCATTGCATGGCACATCCAACATACTGTTTTACTTTAGTCCATGACTCGCTTACCTTCAGGGTCATACGTCACATGAAAACCAAAATAATTCCAAACGCCAGATCTGAATGAGAGTGGGGGAGGTCCATTTTGCAAGGAGAGCTTAACTTCTGTCTCGCTAGCTTGCCCTGCGCTCTTCCTTCTGACAATGCTGTCTGTGTTGAGTGCTCAGTGAATCTGCGTTCGACTACTCCGCCTAGGCTGCACTGTCGAGCCTAGGCGGAGTAGTCGAACGCAGATTCACTGAGCGCTCAACACAGACAGCATTGTCAGAAGGAAAGTTGATAAAATAAATTACAAATGTTGTATTGTTCGATACATATGTGTACTGAACCGAAAGCACTGTATCGAACGGTTCAATATCGATACGAATATCGTTGCACCCCTAGTGTTTGAGTGTTTGATCAAACCTCCTGAGCGTGTGCTGGCTTTCAGGGTGGTATGCACTGCAATAATGCTGAGAGATGCTGAGCTGATTAATCACCTGTGCAGAGAGTGTAAGTTGGTGCCTTGATCTTTTTGTACAACTGTTAGAAGGCCAAAAATATCTAAAAACTGTACTAAAGCCTTTAACACTACAGAAACAGTAATTATTCCTGTGAGAACTGCCTCTGCAAACATAATTTGATGCACACATCATCATCAGTAAAAACTTGTGACCAGCTTTGGTGCACAGAAATGGACTGACACGATCCTCAAAAAAAATTAAATGGGGTATCTAGAATTCAGAGCAAAAGTTTTGCGGAATTACACTTTATATCATAACGCTCGGCTCATCTTTGCAGCTTAGATGTTTTCAATGCCGCAATGGCAACTTTTTCAACTTTTATGAGTTGAAGCAGGGTTGTCTGAAGGAAGATGTGCTTACATCTGGTGTCACAAATCAGATAGTAGGAATGGCATTTTGCTCTCATAAGACCCTTTAATTGGCCAGTGTTTCCCATATGTATTTTCTAAACGCTGAAATTAGAGCCATGGGGATGTAATCACATCTTTGCTTTTTAAACACCGAGACAGAAACTCTGCTCCTGTAGGAATCTTTGTTGTTATTATTGAACAGAAAAGTTATTCTGGTATTTGGCAGCACAAATATTTAAAGGTTGTAAAAGCAGAATAACAAAGAAACACCGTGGCATGCCTTTGCTCAGAAAAACTTGTGCAATCTCTTGTTTAAAGGTTCTTTTATTTTTATTTATCTGGATTTATTTTTCTCTCAAGCAGGTCTCTGAAAGAATGTGAAGCTGGAGCTGTAGAGACAAGAAAGGTGTTCTTGCCACAGGAACCTGTACTACAGGAAATCTTCAAGGTCACTGCTCCAAAGTGGACCTGCCTGCACTGGTCAACCCTGCCCCAAGTGAAGGGATATTCCATGTTCTGGCCCAGCCTTCCGTTATCACACAGCCTGCACTGTCATTTGACTGTTGATTGTGTGATAATATCAACACTTACTTTTTCCACACCTCTTGTCACTGCAAAAATGGTGAGGGAGTCAAAGCCCCTGACTCTTTACAGTCACTGCTTTCTCTGTGTGCTGATGCTAAAGAGCTGCTGGCTGCAAGGTTCCACCTCCCAGAAGCCTGCTGTGTTAGCAGACTCCCAGCAGGGCTCACAGGAGTATACCCATTCAATCCGCCTGGATGGTGACATCATTCTGGGTGGGTTGTTCCCTGTGCATTCCCGTGGTGAGAGGGGGATGCCATGTGGTGAATTGAAGAAGGAGAAAGGCATCCATCGACTGGAGGCCATGCTATTTGCCATCGACCTCATCAACAAAGACCCAGACGTGCTGCCCAATGTGACACTTGGGGCACGAATCTTGGACACATGTTCACGTGACACCTATGCCCTGGAGCAGTCCCTTACTTTTGTCCAGGCACTAATTGAGAGGGATGGCTCTGATGTTCGCTGCACTAATGGTGATCCTCCCATCTTTGCGAAGCCAGATAAAGTTGTGGGAGTCATCGGCGCATCGGCCAGCTCTGTATCAATCATGGTGGCGAACATCCTGCGACTGTTCAAGGTACAAGAATGCTGTGTGATTCCTTGAAGTTTTTTATTTGTTTGTTTTTAAGAATAATGCTTGGTTATAGCAGTGATTCGAGGAGTGGTTAGGTTTGTGTGTTTGTGTGTCGGTTTTTGGTGTTAGGTTGGGTCAGTCAACAGAAGTTTGTGGTTGTTGGAGTACGGTGGGGTACATTGTACCTCACCATATGCTTGGTAGTCCTAGTACTTGTAAGGACCAGTCTCTAAAGCCATAAGTTCTGAATATATATGTCGGTAAATACTTGTATGAACAATCAAATGTTATTTAATTAATATTTAACAGCTTCATACACTGTCACTAACTCCATGACAACTCCAAGAGTTAGAAAGCTAATATTGTTATCTCAAAATAATGTTTAGAATCATTATTTTTACTAATGACTTTTTAACTGAAAGAACATTTATACCCATTAAGTTGATAAAGTAAATCATGTGTATATACAAGCAAGATACAGAATCTTCTGTATGTCAGTTTAATGCTAAATGTACTTGTTGAAAGCATGTAAAATATTTACATGTAGAGAGATTTATTGTGTCAATCAATCTGAAGTGTATTTTAAGATGTAAACATTGCAAAACACAAAAGTGAGGTTGTACGCACTGTACACCTCAGTACCGACCTCAGTAAATACTTTGATAAGTTTATGGCCTCCATCACTAGCTTCAGGTCTTATCTAATAAATAATTACATTTATTTTCATAAATTGTGAATCCATCTAAAATTAAATCCACAGTTAATCAGGGTATGCTACTGGGGATGGCTGCCCTGTGACTGATGAGTTGCTACCATTTGTCATGGTTCCTAAGATAATAAGATTCAGCCCTTGCTTGTCATGTCCACTATGAAAAAACAAGATACTTCTCATGGGATCTTTTATGTACAGCCTTTGGTCTTACAGTGTATATAAATTATCTGTCAGACACCTTTTTTAAAACCAGATATTATAATATCATAACATCTTCATCTTTGGGAAAACTTCTGGGAGTATCCTGCAAAAAATTAGAATATGCTGACAAAAGCATCTTTAACCCAAAACAGAGGGACAGGTGTATATTTGGTGCGAGAAGCAGATTACTGGGTGTTTTCACAGCCTGGCTAAATCTTCTGTTGACCTCCGCAGAGTGAAAAGATTCACAGTGTGAAGAAAAAATTGACTTGTCAGCAGCTGTGGATTCAAAAAATCTCCAAGCTGCTTGAGTCAAGTAAGGTGGACATATTTTCATTTGAGACGATGCGCTGATTATATGAATAAACATTAGTGATGTGCCTGTACTTTATGTTTAATCATGTTTAAAAATCACAAGAAAATCTGACTCCAAACAAAGCAAAGAAAGGAGTCAAAACATTTGCACACTTCTGTATCTGCTAAAGATTTCTCTTTGCAAAAATCACAATTTAAGACATTAAAGTACAATTTAATTCTGTGATATTGCAATCATCTTCTATTCAGTCATGATCCATTGTGTAACATGTGTGAAGTGGAAAGTTAAGCATTTACCTTTGTAAATTAACTTGACAATGAAGTAGGAGAGATTTTCCTCTACTGTTTGGTAATTTACGAAGATAAATTTTATTTGACATGCCTGTCAAATGCTTTCACCATCTTCCATCATCATCCAACAATACTGTGATTGCGGCCATTCCCCAACTCTCTGTGAATGGTACTCATGACCATTGATCACTGGTCTTTGATCACTGAGCTTTGATCAATGGTTGTTGATCAGTGGTCATGAGAATTTGCATATTAATGATCAAGGAACCAACCTCCCAGCCCATTGTTCATTCAGTGGGGCCAGTTTCAGTCATTGTGCAAATGTACTGTTTATAAGATTGGGGAAACCTGCAGTCAGCTGAGACTGAAGAAGTCACTTGGATGAGTGACGAAACATTTCTCCTACTGAAAACGCTACGTCTAGATGAACAGAATCAACTTTTGGGATTTCCTTTCCTGGATTATTGAGCATGCATCACGAGATAAAAAAAAAAAAAAAACCTGATTAAACATACACCTGTATTATTGGAAAATTGTACATAAAGTATCAAATAATAATTATTTTACAGAAAAATGTTTTCAAGCACTGTTAAATGGATTAATAATACTGTTGCATATGTTTACGTTTGAGCTTGTTTTAAATACCTAACATTCTGTTGAATGTCCAGCAACATATTCTGGACCACATATCTCTATAAAAAACACCCGCAAAAAAAAGTTAATGAGACACAGGCCTACATCTTGATTTTTGTTTGTTTGTTTTAAAGTGTAATATATTAAATATATTAATAACAAAAGAAAAACCAGCTTAATGAAAAACACTGAGCAGTGTGTGATATGGTATGATATGTTTAGAATAGAATAGAATAGAATAGAATAATCCTTTAATTGTCCCACAAGGGGAAATTTGGTTGTAACAGCAGTCAAAAAGACACATATACAAACAAACAGGACACAGAACAGAAACATACACAATTTTTCTTACATATTTACATTAAGGACAATGGTTACTATATACAGAGAGTACTGTACAGTTATTAAATTAAATAAAAATAACTACAGATAAGAGGCAAACCAGGTTGTAGTGCAAATCTGTTAATTAACTTATTGCAGTTACAGCGCAGATGTAAACATCTATGTTTGTTGGGAGCAGTTCTGATTGTACAGTCAACTGTCAATATCTACAGGGGGATTCAAATCATTAATCTTAAGTCATTGCTAATTGCACTAATTAACAAAGTTTTTACACTCCATCTTCTCTAAATTACACATGTTAGCTAAGGTGGTTAGCAAGTTGAAACTCATCTGTTCCCATGATAAATCACAATTGTTTACTTGCTAATGCAAATTGGGTTTCCATACATCATGTGGAAGGGAGTCGGAGACAGCTTGACTTGTATGATAGTCTTGCATTGGTTTACCAAGAAAGATCAGAGGTTTATCAACAGTGTGCATGCATAAACCACCAGAAAAAAACTCTGGGTTTGTCAGATTGCCCTGTTTCCGCCATTGTTAAAACCCTTAAAATGGAGACTAATCTAAGCTAGCCTGCTTTCCTATTACTATGAAACAAACAGCACTTTCAGCAACAATAGCTGACTGCGCCCCCCAGATGTCAGTAATGTACAGGATTGATTCCAAAAGGCGTGGCGCTTCTAACAGCATGTTCTGATATGAATGAACACATTTTAATTTGTTTGTTTTTAGATTTGACACTGCAAGCACTTATTGCCTTGCTCTAAAGCTGACAGCTGCTTGCTCGTGGATATTCTAGTTAAATTGGTAACCTTACAACCATAACCATATGCCAGTCAATAATATCCTACTCTCTCTTTGGCAGCCACTGGAGTTGCTGGTCTGAAATTTCAAAAACCTGTACTTCAAATACCACCCACTTCATGTCACCACTGGTTGTTTTTCCCGTAATCACTCAAATTTGCTGAATGTTATTGACTTTCTATGACCTCTGGTCAACATGCCAATGCTAATGGCTTCCAATTGAGGATGTAGCTTCAGTTTTATCCTTCTCTCAGCTGGATACAGAATAGATAACGTGTTTCTCACTGACAAAACGTTGATCTCAGCTGTTGCCTCATTCTCTGCACAGACAAACTGTGTCTGAAGGCAGCGAGTTGCTGTGCACAGCAGCAGACATACTCCACTGCGTTAAATTAGTCATGAAGTGTATGATTTTAATGTGTGTGTGTGTGTGTATTAGAACCCTAACAGCTTAATGAGGACGGAAAGGCCCAACAACATCGCTTATCTAAAATTAGCCAGAGATGCTTCTGGGGGCGGTGGGGGAGGGGGTGGTGGTGGTGTTGGGAATAGCCAGATAATGCTGACGCAGAGGTTTCCTCACCAGTGCTGTCACAGCCTTCAGCTATAGTCACAACACTGACAGATAACAAGGCTTATTGAAAAGGCTCTTTTTAGTTGAGGATACTCTGAGTAAAGACACTACGATAGCCGCTTATACCCCATTTGGTAATAACTAAATAAAAATAGTGTAACCACATATCCATATCCAGATTTTGCATCCAGATAGAGTTGTATTGTTTTTAAGCACTTGACTCATATTTTTAATGAGTGTGCTATTTCACAAAATGAACATTCTCAATACAATCATGGACTGTATTAAAAATTCATTTCCATGACATTACCCATTTGTTAGTTATGTGCTGTTGTGAAACCCTGTGTTTAGTGGGTTTCTTTTCCCCATCAACCACGTGATGTTTTGAAACCAGGCTTGATAAAATGCACTGTACAAAGTGGCAACTTTATAAAAGGGATACAACTTATTGAAATTGTATTCAATATGGCTTCAGAACGACCAGCTTAAACTCATGGAAATTGTTTACTGAAGTCAAACATCACGTGACCCTGTACAAGCCATCATCCTTTTCAAACCTCAACTTTCTGGCAATTAGAAAAAAAATGCAGGTGTAAGAAAGGTCTTGTTATCAATAATATCATTTTACAGATTACTTGGGGACAAACAGAAACACAACTATGAAACATTTTATTGTGACTTTATTTTTTATGTAAAATTAGTGGTCCTTTTTATACAGGTAATGGCCATAATGTGTTTATATGGTAAAGAATTTTGGGCTTAATTTTAGATAGGATATTACTAACACACAGCAGTAAGTGATAATCGGTCATTTCAATAATAAGTCATCCATAGATTGTGCTGATCTCGTTCCTTCTCTCCAGAGGATGAACCTTTTGATGACTTTACAGCCTTTCTTCTTTTTCAACCTTTTACTCCTGAGGTTAAATATGACAATTTTATTTCCTCCATCAGTAAAAAATATTAATATTTCCAGTCTCGATTGCAAAGAGATTTGCTTTTAATAAAAGCATTTTTCTTCCTCTTCAGACACTTCACTGAGGATATAAGGGGTGAGATATTCCATCTAAAACTGTGATATCCTCTAAGTCCATTTGCATAATATTTGCACATCCTTTTCACACTGTAACACACTGCGTGATCACAGTCTTGTGTTCAGGACACTCTGCTGCTACATTCCTTCATGCTGCTGCGTTATATTTCCATCTCTGCTGTCTGCGTGGGAGGAACTCAACCATGGTGTCTGTGTTTTGAATCTGCTGCAGGTTTAGCCAAAAACACAAAATAAAAAAGGAATCAGGTGGGAAAATACCAGAAAGAGCAATGAAAACAGAAGGAACCTTCTTATACCCTTCTATTTGGCGCGATATGGCAGCCTCGCCTCTGTCAGTCTGCCCCAGGGCAGCTGTGGCTACGATCGTAGCCTGCCTCCACCAGTGTGTGAATGTGAGAGTGGCATTGTAAAGCGCTTTGGGTGCCTTGAAAAGCGCTATATAAATCCAATCCATTATTATTATTATTATTATTTGAACAGTCAGACGAAGACGAAGATCTGAGCCTCCAGTGTCATGACTGGATATCCAGTTCACAGAAAATGATCATCAGTCTCCCAGCACTACAACAGCATGGTAATATCAAATGTAAACAAACCACCAAATCCATTCCAGTGCTGATAAAAGTAATTATCAGGAGATTCATCGCATCTGGATCCAGTGGTGTTCAGAAGCTGACTACTATAGATTGTTGGGTTGTAACAGTATTGATATTTATCCTGAGCTACAAGATTTTTGTCATGGTTCCTGTTATGTTAAATTTGATGTTTTCACTGATGACATATTTTTTGTACATATTCTAAATGCATTTACGAACAACCTTCAGTTTACTTGTGAGTTTAGCAAGGATAAAATACATTTACTCAATATGTGGGTCGTTTTAAATAATGGGGCACTTTCTACTGCTACTTTCTAATATATTGTTGTTGGTCAATAGCATGCATACTAAAACATTTAAGAAGGGTACACCTAAAAGCCAGTTGAGGACATTGTATCAAACAAGAGAAGAATTTATAGCAAAAGCAGTAGATTTCTTTTAGTAGATTAGAGAAGTCACTTAGTGACTTGGTGACCTTGCCCTTGTAACTTTACAGATTGACACTAGGGGTGGGTTTTGATAATCGATTTATCGATTAAAATCTATTCTGGCTTGGATAACGTGATATCGATTCATTAAAATCCTGAATCGATTTTTTAATATAAATTTATTTTGCCCGAAATGCCAAAATCACAGGTTAAACCTCACAAAATTTTGAAAACCGCCAAACAGCTAAAACAGCTTTAAATGAGAGCAGGTACACGGATTCTGCACAAAGATGTAAACACAAAGCGCGACCCACTGACTGAACAAATTTAAACTTTTTAAAATTATGCAAAATGCAAAACGCTTAGCTGTGTCTCTAATAAAACCGCTGTAACTTCAGAGGTAATGTTCATGTGTTGATTAATGGTTTTCTTTCATTTTTGATGTACTGCAGAATATTTTTATAAAATCCCAGGCCAGGAAAATCACCTTCATGTTTTTCTGTGTTTTATCCTCAGCTACTTTGACACAAAGGCATCTGCTGTGATGCTCACACCTTTGATAAAGTCTTGCGAGTGTCAGCTTCCTTTTTATAGATACAAAAATATGTAAATGTACCGATCTGAATTACAATATTTCTGACTGTCTGAGGCAAAATTTCCCAGATTCAAATTGAATTGAATTGAATTGAATTGAAGCGAATCGTGGATCAAATCGATTCGGGACCTTGTGAATCGGAATCGAATCGATTCTAGAAATCAGTGACGATACCCAGCCCTATTTGACACCTCTGTCAATCAGGAGGAAATAATAATCATACAGGACTGTGATTGGGACAGAATCTTTGGATTGGTGTGTTTACATGAAGCATTTTTATTCCAATCAGATTTTTAAACTGGTTACTTGTCATACACCTCTCCAACATAAGCAGCAGTTCTGTGGCTAGAGACCTCTAGCTTTGTCTTATCTGACCAAAGGGCACACTTTCAGCATGCATAGTCTTTCTCCAGGTTTTCCCTAGCATACTTCAGTCTGGCTAAAAGACTCCTGCATAAGTGGAGTTTTTCTTGCTCTTCAACCACAGTCCATTCCTGTGCAGGGTTTAAGTGATTGTCTTCTTTGAGAC
The DNA here is from genome assembly GCF_900408965.1 of Simochromis diagramma. Taxonomy (NCBI): domain Eukaryota; kingdom Metazoa; phylum Chordata; class Actinopteri; order Cichliformes; family Cichlidae; genus Simochromis; species Simochromis diagramma. Next base: position 22,490,468 of record NW_024386801.1, read on the forward strand.
TACAATTCCAGACTTGGCTAAGTCATTCATTAGTGTGTTGACAGTTATCTTGGGTCTTTACACACAACTCGCACTAGTTTTTGGTTCAGTGTTTCTAATATTAACAAGGGTGACACAGCTAATTATTAGGTTTGGGTGGGGGTCATTGCTTTTTCACATAAGGTGACGTCGGAAGCTTAAACTACCTCATTTGTTTGATGAGCTGAAATATGAAAGTGTGACAGATGCGCAAAAAATGGTATTATCCTATCCTTACCTAACGACCATTTCCGGGTTCATTTCACACTCTGCCTCTTCAAAATGTGAAATGGACATGTTGGACTGGCACGTCTCCTACATGTTTTGCTGTGATATTGGGCTGGTATGTCCCTTTATCTTCTGTTGGTTGCTTTGATGACTTGTCAAGGCGTTTGAAACATCTCAAAATGTTTTTTTGAATATGACTATGAGTTTACTGTACTCACACGGCCTCTGCATAGAGCCAATTGTGATATGGTGGAATGGGAGGTTTGCATCATTGATGCATGTGCAAATGCACGATGCTATCATGTCAATATGGGCTGAAATCCAGGAGGATTTTTTTTAGGACTTTATTGGAAATATGTAAAATGAAGAATTAAAACACCTTTGAAGGCAAAGGGGATCCAAACCTTTTCAGCAAGTTGTACCAAATACAGTACCAGTGAGAGTATTTCTATGGTAAACATTCTTATGAAGTGACACAACCATCTTGACCTGAACTGAATACTGGCTAAAAACCAAGAGTAGGTGGCACTGGAGGTTTAACAATTTGTTAATGACATCGTTGAATATCTAACAGTGTGACCTCTTAGTGGCACCATCACACAATAGTTTAATAGTTTAATTATTTATATAGCACATTTAATTACAACAGGAGCGTTGACCAAAGTGCTGTACAAGAATACAACATACATAATAAAACAACTTAGAGTATTAAAAGCAAACACCAAATATGAATTAACAAATAACTCTCATGCTGTATTAAAAGCCAGTAAATAAAAATGCGTTTTAAGATAAGATTTAAAAAGATTGACAGTATGAGCCTGTCTGATGTGTAGGGGTAAATTATCACAAGACCATCTCTTAATAATGTCCTAAAACTGTGAATGTGAGGGTGAAATCACTTCTGCCTCTATAAAAATGAATGCATACTGAAGGTGTCCTGTGGCTATTCTGTCATGATTACCTAATCACTCTATTGTTTGAAAACAAATGAAACTGTGAGAGGAAAGAAATATAGGAGAGGGTGGACAGAAGTGAATTGCAGGGAGAATTTGCTCATTGTAGTAGCAATTTATTAGTGTTTAGTTGATAATCACAACCTCATTATGCTGTCTGAAGCTGCCATTCTCTCTTTTTGTCTTTGTGTTAATAAAGCTTTTCATAACTTATTTTTATGGTTTCAATTTGTAATTCATCCAGTTTTAATGAAACAATTTTTAAACTGTCAGACTTTAACCAGACAGATATTGTTAGGATGCCTGGGTCGTTGACCCAGGGTTTTTGTGTTTATGATATTATTTATACTTTCTAGTTTTTGGTTTCTTTGAGTTCTGTCTTATGGTTTATGTCTCTGTCTTCTTTAGCTGCTCTGTCTCCCCTGTCAGCTGTATCCCCTTGTCTAGTTCGCGTCTCTGTGTATCCTTAGTTGCTATATCCCCGTGTCCAGTCAGTGTCTGTGTCTGCCCTGGTCCCACGTCTCTGTTCCCTCTGTTACAGTGCGTGCAAGTCTGTGTCTTTGTTCAGTCTGTGTTATGTGTTTCCTGTTTTACTTTGAAGGTCTCTGTCTTTTCTCAGTGTGTTCAGTTTACGCTTCTTTGGTCTCGTCAGTTCTGATTTGCCCCAGCTGTGTTTCCCTCCTGTTACTCATTCCCTGATTGCTCCCTCTGTGTATTTAAGCCCTGTGTCCGTGTCGCGATCTACCGTTTATTTTGCTGTGTGTTTTGTCAATCCGCCGGTGTTAGTTTATTTTTGACCTTTTTCCCCCAGTTATGTTATGTTTGAGTTTAGCATTAAAGCTGTTTTGGTTTAAGTTCTGTCTCCGGAGTCTGCACCTTGGGTCCTATTCCTGTCTGCACACAGCCATACCTAACAGATATACTGTGTATCATGCAAGGTAATACATGGAGATATTCTCATTCCAGTTATATTGGTCAAAACAAAAGCTGCACAATGTGAACACTAAAAAAGAGGTAAAAGTACCAGAAAATGTTGCAATTAATATCAATAATCAATCAATCAATCAATCAATCAATAAAAGCTGTCACAATAACAAAAGGTTTGTAAAAGTCTCCACTTAAAATTTAACTTTGTCAGTAAATCTAAATTAGTTTTTATCTTATTATTGAACTCAAGTTTGCTAATAAAGACAATGTCAATTTTTCACTTTCTGTGGAAGTCTGCAAAGTGATTATTTTTAGTTTTGCACAGTTATATCAACATTGTTTTCCTCAGACCTTTACCATCTCTGTGTAAACGTATTGCACTTTCTCTTGTTTTTCTCAGCCTTTCTCAAATGTATAAAAAGGCCATTATTCTTCCACTGGGTACCAAATCTTAGCCATTTAGGAATAAAACAGCCCCGAGTAGGGTGGGGTTAATGCTCGAAAATCTCAAGCTGCTGTTGGTGGTCAGTATGACCTGCAGAGATCATATGATCAGCTGAACCGGAATAATGGTCAGAGGTCTGCTGGTTTTAAGAAAAGACTCATATTCAAGCACACAGACTACAGACTTCATCTTTGATTCAGAGCCACATCATTTCAGAATGATAGTTGAGCAAAGTGGTGTGATGGTGTTTGGGGAAATTAAATTAGTAAGTCATGTTGACTTCACACAATTACAACCTGCAGGTGTGAAACTCCAATTTAGAGGGCTGTTCGGTAAATTGACATAACTTCAACACAGATGCAGAATAAGATGAACTACTGTTTGTAGTTGGATAATACATCACGTAAGCCACTTCTTTCTTATAGTCATTTCTTCCTGTTCAGTGAAATTATGGTTAAGCTTTTTAATTTTAATAAAATGGTGAAATTGTCTTTATTGAAAAGTGCAATGCTTTCTGCCAATACACTTGAATTGACTCATTTGTGACTTTGAATGAAACTAACTGATGTAGAAAATACTAAAATTTACAGTATACACACCCAACTTGCACCTTCTGTTTTTTTTTCTTAAGTTGTACTCAGCAGGACAAAATAAAAACAAAAATCCCCTGTCCAAAGATAATACAACAGAATGGCTGAATAAGAAAATAGCCAAGATGTTTCAGTGAAACTGAAATGAAACAACATTGTAATTTCCACAATGGTGTGAGAGGCTGCACAAGTCATACAGAAGACGACTGAAGTTACTTGGTTATTGTCGATAAAAGTGGTTCTACGAGCCAGTGTATTACATCATGTTATACTGTACATGTGCGGTTTTATTTAAATAGAACCTACTAAAGACCAGATATTTTTATGACTTCAAACATAAAATCTTAGAATTTAAAGAGGGTGAGCTGTTTTTTTCACAACAGAGGTTTTTTATTTAGCCAATTAATAATAATAATAATAATGATAATAATAATAATAATAATAATAATAATGATAATAATATTGATGATAATAATAATAATAATAATAATAATAATAATAATAATAATAATAATAATGATGATCAGCTAGTCCCAGATAGCTGAGTCACATTTCATTTTATTTTATTTTTTTCTTGATGGGGAAAAATAATAATGGAGAAAAATCAGCATAATAAAATAGTCATTCTATGCAGACCTGTTTCCTACCAACAGTCTATGCTGTAGATAGAAACCAATTTTGGTAAAAGGCAGAACGTGACAGGATGCTTCAGGAAGGACTGGGAAAAACTGGGACCCTATCATGTGATAATATTGCATCACTGCCTAGCTGGCTGTGTGAACTGAAGCATTACTAAAAGATAGAGGTAAAGTTCGCAGCTCTTGAATGGTGGATGGGAGCCCTACAGGCAACTGCTTACGCAACAGGAATAAGTGCGACTCCTCTTCTGTCTCCTCAAATTGTTATTTTAGATTTGGATCAAGACATGCTCAAGGAAGTGAAACCCCCTACAGTGAGTCACAACTGCAACTGGTTTGTTGACCACTGACCCACTCTTTATCATTCTTTCAACACTTTATTACTGCTTAGAGACAATCTAACCCAGTCTAAGTGAAGTGTGATGTCATTTGAAGTTTTGACTTATTGGTCATTTAATCTTAAATGGAATGACCCATAAGCTTGACCATCTGATTTGAATAAAAAAATTGTGGTCCAGATTTTGAACATATAAAATGAGTGTTTCAATGAGAGCTTCATATATCAAAGAAATGAAAACCTTTCAAGATATAATTTTTTGAAAAATGGTCTGTCAACCCACACATCTTTTGCATATTGAAATGGTTTGCTGTGTCTCCCACTGTCAAGAGGACATTCCAGGATTCAGACAGAGTTACTCTAGGAGGCCTGGAAACCTCTAGAAAGTCTTTAATTCTTCAGCAGAACCAGTATGTGTAGCTTTATGTGACAAAGTAACCTACAAAATAACCTCCAGCAGGTGGTCTGAATGTGTTTGACCAAACAATCAGAAACAAACTTCATGAGGGTGGCCTCTGAAGGTTGTAAAACAGCTAACTGATCATTTGCAGAGCAATGTCCTTTTTAAGTAGTATCAGTTGGGTATTAAAGGTACTGCATAGCACAACTTTCAGTCATGCAGGGATTAAAATAAGTATTGAACATGTCACCAGTTTTCTAAGTAAATATATTTCTAAAGGTGCTATTACAATCAAATTCTCACCAGATGACAACAACCACACTCATTCATCTTCATCAACCTGGTAGATGTTAGCAGATTTTTTGTCAAGAATATCTCTTTTCTATTTATCTATTTTCCATTCATCCTTCCTTCAATTATATGAAGCGTGCCAGTATCATATGCTGAAAAAATGAAAAATTACTGATAGATTTCAGCTTGTGTCATGCCTTCTCGTGCCTTTTTGCACTTCCTTTTCTTTATGTCTTCAATTACTTTTTCCCTATGTCATTTTTCATTATGACACATACCATATCAGAAAAGGTTGATTCTGTTCATCTGGACATAGCATTTTTAGTGGGAGAAACATTTCGTCACTCATCCAAGTGACTGAAAACTGAAGAAGTCAGGATTGAGTGATGAAACATCTCTCCCATTGAAAAGGCTTCATCAAGATGAACAGAATCAACCTTTTGGAATTTCCTTACCTGGATGATTGTGCATGCGTCAAGACACATAACATAATTTATGGATATGGTTTGACTGAAAGGGTTGTTACAAACATTGAGAATTTCATGTAAGCAGCAGTTGTAGACATATATCTGCTTACGAAATCGCTGACTTGTTCAATACTTATTTTACCCGCTGTATCCGTCTAATAAAATCCAGTTTGTTCATGTAAATGGGGAGTCTGCTTCACACACAAAGATTAATAATGGAGTTCGACAGGTTTCTGTGCTAGGACCAGTTCACTTTACATTATAGATGCTTCACCTAGGCAGTATCATTCGAATGCATAGCCTACATTTTCCTTGCTAGAAAGAAAGCCAGATAACAAACACCATTTAGTTAAAGTGCAGGAATGTCTTAACCTCCTAAGACCTGGCGTCCACATATGTGGACATCACATTTTGGGTTATTTAGACCAAAATACTCAATTTTGCTCTACATGAGCCTGATATCCTCTTACGAGGGCATTATACTGCTACTGTTCTATCAAAGTTTTAAACAAATATCCTCATATGTGGCTCTTATTTTTCTTAAAAACAAAAATAAGGTAAAAAAAAAAAATCTGGTAATTCATTACATTCATCGGGCCCCAACCAGCCCAAATATCAAAGAGAAATTAAAAATGCATGCTGTGGAAGAGTTCAGGTCTTAGGAGGTTAAAGACATAAAAACCTGGATGATCTCTAATCTCTAATCTTGAATTTAGTTTTATCTGAATTCAAATTAAACTAAATGTACTTGGCTCTATAAATCTTAGAAACAGTGTCTAACCAGATACTTGATCTGGACGGCATTAACTTGGCCTTTAGTAACACTGTTAGGAATCTTGGATTGTATTATTTTAGGGTCTTTACACTACAATAGAAAAAATGCCTTGAGGCAACTGTTGTTGTGATTTGGCAGTATATAAATAAAACTGAATTGAGTTGAATTTGCCTGAGGGCCCGACATCTTTTACTAGGCTCTGTGCTCACTGCCTGGGACAGTGAAGCTTGATTTGCATTTGCCATAGACTAACAGAACAACACTGGCGCACTGTGCTTTTCACAGATGAGAACAAATTTTCCCTGAGCACATGTGACAGGTGTGAATTCATCTGGAGATGCCACGAAGAATGATATCCTGCCTGTAACACAATTCAGCATGAACAGCCTGGGTTCCTGAGAGTATGCAGGCATATCTTGTCCAGATCATATCTGTCCAGATCTGGAAGGAGCCATCATCTGTCGTCTCGTTAGGAGCATGCCAAAAAAAACTATTGAGTTTTTCCATTTTTAATTGCTATAATAAAATTTTAGCTAAATGGACTAGCATGGTATATCATTTATTCATTTTGATTTTTAGAGTGTACTTGAATACAACCCTCTGTAGGCTGATAATTTTCATTTCCATCAAATAACATGGCATCCTTTCTAACACATTACTCAGTTCAGCATAAGTATCCAGGATGATTTTTTTCTTGCCATTGACATGCGTGTTTTCAAAGTGTTCCTTTAATTCTTTTAGCAGTGTAAGTTGAGTCAAAAAAAGGAACATGCAACTATTTCAATTAATGTCAAGTCTTAGCCTGGGCATTTACGCGTAGTTTGACTTTGAAATTGCTAAAATGCCTTCCAGTTAATTATTTCTTACTCTGGAGGTTTTCATTCAGCCTTATTTCCCCACTCCAGCACTTCTTTGCCTTTCTCACTCCCCTCCTGTCCATCTCAGAGAATTTCAATTAACATGACTCTTTTACCTCTCCTGTTGGAATTGAACATGAATTGTCTATAGACCTTCTGAATGTCAATGCAGCTGCAACTCATTCATAACCACCAACCAATCTATCGCCAATCTTTTCACTTCACCTTATAGATCTGCGCTGCAGGAGTGTATATGTTTCCAGTCTGTTGAGATATTGCTACACTGGATTCTATCACTGACATGTTTCTGTGTTGCCGGAAGTAATAAAACAAAGCAGCTCTGTCAATGTTGTATTTCCAAGGTTTTCCTAGGTTCCTAGGCACTTATCATTTTCCAGCTCGGCTGCAGGGGTTGCAAAGTGAATGTGGTGAATTTTCTACCTACTGAATGAACTGCAGTCACTCCTGGAAAATACAGTTGTCCCTTTCAATAGTGATACTACCTCCACTACGCTGTACCCTGTCATTATATACTTTAAAAATAAAGTTTAGTAATTTTAGTCATGTTGTAGATCAATCAGAGAAAGTTATATTTTCTGACATTTATTGACTGAAGATAGTGTATTTTCATCTGTTTAGATTTTATCTTAAAGTTTCATTTTTTTCTCAATCAAACTTCTTTAAACTATGTCCTTCAAGCGTCCACCCACTCAGCAGATGTTTTTTTTTTTTGGGGGAAGAGTCCGTGTGTTTTTCCATTGGATTTCTATAACTAAGTGATGATGAATCCATTATTTGCTTAAAAACTATTATTTGCCTTGAAAAACCCTTGACTTTGATGCTCTCCTTTAAGTGCTCTGAGTCACACAGAAGATGTGAATGTGTGTTTGACTTAAATGGTCTGCTACTAATCTTTTTTTCCCTCAATATCTGAAGTGCTCAGGTGCTCCTGTGCAGCTGTTTTTTGTGGCGATTGGTAATTTGTCATTCACTGTGCTACCTGATTTATCAGATAAGCTCAAGGGTTTGGTTCCACCCTTCCCATCACCACGGACATGTTTTAAAATGCATTGGTGATGCATGGCAAGTGTTGAGTCAGGGTTGGAAGTGACACTGATGAGATCAAACAGTAACAAGACATTTATTGGAACGCCGAGGGTTTTTATGCTTGAATAAGTCGGTCAAACGGGGAGGGATGGGCTGTCATCTTGGGAGACTCTGTCATAAATGGAGGAGCCATCTTCTTATTCTGTCTTTGTACACACTTCATGCTTCATTTGTGTTTCTGACACACTCCCATGCTCGTCTCTTCCTCTCTGCTGTTCGGCCGTCATGTCTGAATGTGTTAGTAGCTCTAACTGCTGTGGGAGAGGCTTTCCCTAGTCCACTCAGTGTTGCCAGTTGTACCTCAGCTATGGAACAGGAATGAGATTTTTTTTTGATTAACTGAGTAATTAATATGTCTAGAACATATCATAATTTATAGAAACATCCTAATTCAAGTTTCTAAAAGGCCTAGTTGATGTCTTAAAATGTCTCTCTGGCTAAATATAATTTGTTTACGATGATATGAAACCAAGAGAAGAAGCAAATCTTCTCCCAGCTACATTAAGTTACATCACGTTACATACATTAATTTTGATCAGCAACTTTTGTAGTTGGTTTTTAGCTCTTTTGGGTACTTTTTAAAAATATGTTTTATTTTACAGGACACTATACCGTATAGAGGCACTTTGTTTAGTCCCCTTATTTCCCAAGGGGTTGCCACAGTAAAGGGATCTTCATGTTTGCATTAGCACAACTTTCAAGTTTAACTCTTTGTAGTCATTGCACAGTTATATTTTATACAATAGTACAAAAAATGTTAGTATTGTCCCACATCGGTGATGACGACAGACAAATCACAATAAATCAATACCACTTATACAAAATAAAATATATACAATATGTGCAGAAGATAAAATATCCAGTATGTTCAGAGATGAAATGCACAGTACGTGCAGGTAAGAAAATGTATGTGCAAAAATAACATCAGGTATCAGCATTGACTAAGGCTATAGCCCTGCTGTAAAAGCTTTTCTGGGCCATGTTAATAACCTTTTGTAATGCGTTTGTGTGTGCCGTGGTGCAGCTCGAGAACCACGCAGAAATGCAATACGTCAGCACACTCTCAATTTAGCAGCGGAAGAAGATGGTCAGCAGCTCCCTCTTCAGGTTGATCCCCCTAAGGCTCCTCAGAAAGTGGAGACACTGCTGGGCCTTCACAACCTCAAGAGGTGTTTTGTTAGATACTCCTCCTTGGAAAAAACATCCCACTTATCCAAGCTTTGGACCAGTGCTTGAGAAGTACACTAGCTCATTACCCCTTGAGGCTGAGTTTTTGCCTCCTTCTAGAATCAAGCCAAAGAATGGATTTTTCATAAAAGAGGCAAATGTGGCACCACACAGGCACTAAGGAGGGCCACTAAGATAAGAAGCCACTAAGGTATAATGTCCTAATTACAATTCAATTTAAATATAGAGTAAGATAAAACATGACTATAATTCTGTAAATCAGGTAAGGAGACATTGTTAAAGAAGTACCCTACATCCCTTTATAATGTATTTAAAGCATCAGAAGGGGATGTGTCCTCTGCAAGAATATGAACGAACATCGATTAGCTGACCACATAAAGGTAGACGACAAAATAAACTGTGGTAGGGTGGTTTTTGGCTTTTGGGGCAGTGTCAGGAGAGGCTAACTAGCACAGCCATCATCTAGTAAAACTAAATGATCGGATCATGATCATCAATAATCATCAGAAGGCCTAGCATACATTTTCCCTGCTATGCAGATGACACACAGCTTTAACTGTCCATGAAGCCAGATAACACACACCAGAAATCTTACTATGGATGGCATTACTTTGGTCTCTAGTAACACTGTGAGGAACCTTGGAGTCATTTTTGACCAGGACATGTCCTTCAATGCACATATTAAACAAATATGTAAGACTGCTTTCTTCATCCTGTCTCAGAATGATGCTGAATTCATGCATTTATTACTTCTAGGCTTCTAAGATATTATTATCAGGATGTCCTAAAAACTCTCTGAAAAGCCTTCAGTTGAGCCAAATTGTTGCAGCAAGAGTCCTGACAGGGACTAGAACGAGAGAGCATATTTCTCCTATATCGGCTTCTCTTCATTCGCTCCCTGTTAAATCCAGAATTGAATTTAAAATCCTGTTCCTGACACATACAAGGTCTTGAATAATCAGGCCCCATCTTATCTTAATGATGGATATAGTACCATATCACCCATTAGAGAACTTCGTTTGCAGATTGCGGGTTTACTTGTGGTTCATTTAAAATATTTAATATTTAAAAGCAGAATGGGAGACAGAGCCTTCAGCTTTCTGGTTTCTGTGGAAACAGCTTCCAGTGTGGATTCAGGAGATAGACACCCTCTCTACTTTTACGATTAGAAACTTTCCTTTTTGCTAAAGCATATAGTTAGGGCTGGATTGCGTGACCCTGAATCCTCCCTTAGCTTCGTGGCCCGTATTCATCCCCTATCTAGACATTTAGTTGTATTAATTTGCTCATTTTTTTAGCACCACAGATAGCACTTCAGTCGGTTTTTATGACAAAATGCTGACTACATAAATACAGTTTATGGTCATTCATTCTGACCTTCTTCGTCATTCCATCATATCTTGATGTTAGCTGGGGGCGGGTTTGAGGCACAAGTCCCTGCTGTTTTCTTTCAGATGAAATGGGCCTCTTCCTGTGTGGGAGCTTCAAGAAATAGTGAGCATGTGTTAACACCTAAATCTGAAGTGAACAGCTGCAAGTTTGAATGCGCTACAGGACGTCAGGACTTATGTGCCTTTACTAAATATTACACTTTTGTTAAATTCCAAACCTGAACTGATACCCCCTCCTCCTCCACCCAATCCCCCCCAACCCGCCACTTCACTGTCTGAGTTTCTGACTTATTTCAAATGCTTGTGGAGAGGAAACACAATGTGCTTTGACAACAGAGACAAAACCTTTAACCTCCTAGGACCTGGCGTCCACATATGTGGACATCACATTTTGGGTTATTTAGACCAAAATACTTAACCTTTCTCTACAGGGGCCTAATATCCACTTACGAGGACACTATACTGCTACTGTTCTATCGAAATTTTAAATGAATATCCTCATATCTCATTTTTCTTAGAAACAAAATTTAGGTAAAAAAAAAAAAATCTGGTAATTCTTTGTTTTTACATTCATCAGGTCCCAATCAGACCAAATATGTCATGGTCCTGAGTCTGCCGACTCAGTGTTTTGTGTTTCTTTATGCTTTTGTTTATTCTGAGTATGTATTCTGTTATGATTTGCCATTTGTTAGGTTTCTGTTCTGTGCCTGCCCTGGTCCCACTGTGTTCTGTCTGTCTATGGTGTCACACTGTCTGCTTGTGAATCTGTCTGTTTAGTTCAGTGTCTTGTCTGGTTGTGTCTGAGTTTCCTGTTTTATTCTGAAGGTCCCCGTCTCATGTGAGTGTGTTCAGGTTACGTTTCCCCTGTCCCGTCAGCTCTGATTTCTCCCAGGTGTGTTGCCCTCCTGTCTCTCATCCCCCGATTACTGGTGTGTGTATTTAAGCCCTGTGTGTACTCCTGCTTGTTGCCGGTTTGTCTGTGTTCCACGGTGTTCAGTTCCGCTCTCTGCGGCACCCCGTTTCTTATGCTCTCAGGTTTGTTGTTTAGTTCTCCCAGTTTAGGTTTCTCCAGTCATCTGTCATTCCTCACTGCCTGTTCTGTCACTGCCACTTCTGTAAATAAACATCACGCTCATCACCAGTCAACTGCCTGTATTTTGGGTCCTTTTCCTCCTTCACCACATGGCTCGCCCCGGCAGCCGTGACAAAATATCAAAGAGAAATTAATAATGCATGCCATGGAAGAGTTCGGGTCTTAGGAGGTTAACTGTATTTTTTTCAAGCAACCAAACAATTCACTACACACCCCACTGTGCTTCTAGCTTTCAGCTAAAGCTCTCTCTCTCTCACTCTCTCTTGCTCCGTGTGTGTAGAAAAGGCTATTACCAAGCCAGATCCATCTGTGATGGTTTAATCACTATGTTTATTCACCCTTTTTGCCCCAGATTCTATTTTCACATTCCTCATGTTAATATTGCTCTCTCTATATCTCTGCCAGTTTTTTATGTCAGAAGTCACAATTCGCACCGAGAGGATTAACTGGACAATGTCTCAGTGTTTACACTGATGTGAAACATTAATCTTCATTTTTGCGGGAATACTTGGAGCATAAAGATAATATGCTATAATAATAAAGATAGTTCTTGAAGAACATGCAGTCTTTACAGGGTTATCTGGAATTTTCAAGGTTGTGAAATTATTTGATATCTATTTTAAAAAACCTAAGGAGTCACGAAAGACGTAGTTTTTGAACGGTTCTGCATTCAGGAAAAGAACCGTGAAAAATCATGCCATAATACAATTTATGTTGTGTTGTTCAACTTAGATCTGTATGTTTGTGTTGACCATTTATAGTAAGCTAAATCTTTTATCATTGATCCGTTCTGTCTCACCAGCAAAGACTATGCTACTTTTGCTTCATGCTTTATGTGGGATAAAATCCTGTGTCTCTCTCCCTCTTTTTATCAGTAACAGTGACTGTGCAGAAGGACTAATGAGATCTGCACCTACCAGCTCTGCTGTTCCATCAGTATTATAAAAGAGAGCACATTAGTTAAAAACAAAACAAGATAGTGAAACAGTAATAATAATATTTGGTCTTTTATCGACGTTTTATTTTTATTTTATTCTTGTGCTTTTGTTGAGCTTACAGGTCAGAGGGTAGAGAGATTTGTCTAAAGCATTGAAGTTGAAGGTGCTGTAAGAAAACCGCTACAATATATAACAATAGATTTCCTCAAGCTAGTTGTCAAGCTCAGTTTTGTTGTGTTCCTGTTGTACCTCCAAATCTTCCTTTCAGATTTGTGTAAACTTATAATTTTCATATATGCGTGCGTGTCGTGAGTTGGCAGCACAGTCAGTCAGACTGTTATTGAAATAAAATATAATTGAATGTGAACACAAAGACATTTTCAATCAATTCTTCTATTTTTCTAGACCTCCTTTTATAGAAGTAGAATTAAAAAGCTGGCTTACTTTTAATGCTGAATGTGTCACTGGTCACACAGCTATGTGTGTAATGGACTAAGTTACTCCACACATGCATCCTGATGTTCCCAGCTGCAGGCTTCAGATGGGATGCTGGGTCAACACAAAGATGTGTTGCATTAGTTCTCTCAAAGCCTTAGGATAATGATGTCACAGCATGCCGTTGCTAACATTGTTGATTCAGATTATCATCAAATGTTTCTTCAGATTCATCTCCTCACCTCCCGCCACAGCAGCCCAGTGTAGCCATGACGTTTTTGGGTTAAGCTGTGGGAGGGCGGTGCTCACTGCCTGCCATAGGATGTGATCCCTACTGACACGTGTGTGGTGACACACAGCCAATGTTCAACCATCAAACTGAGCTACAGTATATGACTGGACAAAACTGCTTACTGCTTTCACTTGACAACAGTTTGCAGCTTTTTTGTATCTGAAAACATCAAATTTCAGGAGTCAGACAGACATATTTGAAATAAAACCAATAGTCAGCAGTAAAGTAAACAAAAACTGCAAAGTCCTTTATCCAAACCAAATACATAGAAAATCTTCAAGTTTATTTTTTTGTTCTCTTGGATAGAAAACTCAGTAATTTTGTGTTTGGAGGTGAAAACAAACAATTTGAAGATGTCATGTTGGCCAAAAAAAATCACTGACCATGCTTTATATAGTCTAGAAATCCTTTGAGAAACTGGTCCCCACAAGTGATAAAAATCTTATGTCCTGTATAACTAATAATAACGGGTTTCTGTACTAATCAGACCCAGCTTTCCTGACACGCTTTTCTTTTCTTACTTGTCAATTTGTCTTTACAAAAAGAACTTTTGTCAAGTTTCTTTCGAGAATGTGAAGAGTGAGGAGTGAGAACTTGTAGCAATCAAGCTAGCTGTTATCTCTTCTTTTTATGAAAATATTGGTGATGAGAATTAACTCCTGATATGTTATTTGTCACATCATCTTCTGCAGCCTTTTCCTTAGCACTGATACAGTACTTGTTGGTCCTGACAGTTTCTTAGTACTGATTAGTATACCAACCCTGACTCTCCAGCTCACCCTGTCTGTTTCCATCCTCAGGGCAAATCCTCCTGCTTCACTCCAGATCAGCAGAAAACCTGCTTCCTGTCATCACACTGTTATTGTCAGGGAGAAATAAACTGAAAGTACAAACAGCTCATATTCATGGTGTTGTTGTTTTTTTTTTAAAATCATGCTGATATGATAAAAAGAAAACAATGCTCCTGTCAAATGTCAAATGGAGCAGTAAATATTGCTGTAGCTGGCTTAAATCTTGATATTTACTTATTCATTTTAAAGGGACAGTGCATATTAATGAGCATATGTAAATGTCCGTGGCAGGTCAGAAAAAAACTATGAATAAGAAAATACACATCATGAGACAATGTAGAACAATTTAATCCAGACAGCAAATAAATCAAATTACAACATCAACTCCCTCAAGTAAAACAGTAGTGTATATAAGAAATCATAGAGTAGAGAAACACTCTAAAATTGAGTCAGTTGAAATGAATGATTTTAGATATGTTAATAACATGATTCTTAAGTACATGGAAATATGTCAAAAGACACGATTTCTATAAATTTATGGAAAGGTTTGCTGAATAAATGACTAAAACAGAAATGCCTTGTTTCAGAGCCAACAGCAATAGAATATGATAGAAAAGAATAGCCCTTTATTGTCATTGTACATTTACAACAAAATCATGGGTTCTCCATGCTAACTCTGCAGGAATAAAATATAAATAGTAAGACAGCAGGAATAAATAACAAACAGAAGAAATATATACAGTTAGGAGGAATATATACAAAACAAGAGAAAGGCACACATTGGAGCGCAAAGCGCTTGGAAGCAGTGCAAAAGGATTTGGTCTCAGTCCATGTGTCTGAGTGATGAGAGTTACTTAGACCATGGCTCAGATTGGTGAGGTGAGTGGGCAGGGGTGAGGTGTGGGGGAATAATGATTGTTAAGAGTCCGAATGGTCTAGGGGAAGAAGCTGTTTGTGAGTCTGGAGGTGTGGGACCTGATTGACCTGAGGCGTTGACCACAGGGCAGTAGATCAAACAGGTGGTAGGCGGGGTGCAAGGTGTCACCTGTGATGGCCCTGGTTTCCCTGAGACAGGAGGAGCTGGTAATAGTGTCCAGGGGTGACAGATTGCAGCCAATAACTTTTTGGTCTGTGTTAATTACCCTCTGCGCAGCCTTCCTCAGTAGTGGCCCTTGTGATCAACTTACATGGGGCTGAAATGAAAAACACCTCAAAAATCAAAGTGAAAAAATGAGGGCAGAATAGTCTATTTTCCCAAAATTTCATAGCAGTAACTCAAAATGGTTTGCAGTAGTTTGTATTATCTACAAGGAGTCTCCTCCCAGATCGGAACTTCTGGACAATCTGGCGTGTTACCTGGCGGTGTTGGATGTTCCAAAACATAATATGCTAGTGGTGCTCTGTTGGATTTAGGTCAGGAAAGCATGTGGGCCAGTCAGTGGTAACAGTTTCCTTATCCTTCAAAAACTGCTTACTGGATAAGGTTGGGCATTGTTGCACACCAGGAGCAACTAAAGATCCACTGCACAAGCTTAGAGTTTGATGATGGGTCCAGGATTTCATTCTGACCCCTCATGGCATTCAGGGTGCTGTTGCCTTGCCTGTAGAGGTATGTGCATCCTTCCAGGGATATGCATCCCTAGCCCATGACTGGCCCACAACCAAACCGGTCATGTTAAACAATGTTTTAAGCAGCTTAACATCTTCCGTGGCTTTTCCAGTTTCCACTTCACTTCTCTCTCATTTATTCAGGTTAAACCTACTTGCCTGCCTGACCCTGCTCTTAAAACCACAGGATGCCAGTTATGGTATTCAATAGCACTAGAGGGCACTGGCCCCTGAGGCCACCCTCTTGAAGCCCTGACCAGCTCTCCTAGAGTAACTGCCTGTCTCCCATGCATTTCAGATCATGCTGAGATACAAAGCAAAGCTTCTGGCAATGACATGTGTTGATGTACCATTCTGTACAGTCTAGGTATGCCTCAAGCTACCAGCAGGGACTCTGACCTGTAGTCAAATGCAAAAGAGAAAAGATGAGGAGGGAAAAATGTCCCTGGCCTCTACGTTTGAAACTATTCCTGTTTTGTTGTTTGTGTCATTGTTGCTCGTCAAGTGTACCTGTTGTTAATTTCATTAACAACAAAGCAGCTGAAACTGATTAACACCCCACTTGGCTTAATTAACCTGAATAATAATTCAGAAGTTTAATTGATTTGATGCCATACTCTGATTTAAAAAGTGCTCCTTTGATTCTTTCTCTCTGTCTAAAGTGAAATCATCAGTTTAACAAAAACCTGACAGCCTCTGAAGGTAGATTATCTTTAACTGCTTTGCAGCTTCTGATCGTAAGATTTGTGACATTTGTCATGAATTCTATTTTCTCTACTTCACATTCTATTCACATTCTATTTTCACTGCTTCATAGTGGTAAAAGAAGCAGCAGCTACTTAGTTTCCATTTTATAGTTCATATCATTTTGGGTTTCTGTCACACATTTCACGGTTTCATTGCTGTCTAGCCAGCAGTTGCCAAGTGTTTGCTGACAAGTTGACGTCTTCCATTTGACCCTGACAGTGTTAGGGGGTTATTGACAGACTTCTAGCCCTGTCTTCCTGGGGTCTAAGATAAACTCACAACTGACAGGGAAGAAACAAAACAACAAACAGGGCTGATTGTACAGCACTAATAAGTATGGAAGCCCGTTTCCACCACTAAAAAAAAAAAGTATCCATAACTCGAAATTTCGACTTATTAACTCGAAATTTCAAGAAAATTAGCTCGAAATTTTGACTTACTTTTTGCAAACATTTTTGAGTTAATAACTCGAAATTTCGAGTTAGCGCCGCCAATCAGTAATCTACATGAATGATGTCATTTCCTTGTTACCCGGAAGCTGAAGCCCTCAGCTACAAATGCTACAGCTAAGCTACCAGTATTACAGCCAGTCATGAATGCACAAATTGCTGATTATTTTCAGCGTGGCTTCACAAATGATGAAATCCTTGTGTTATTAGCTGAATTACATGGCTTTACTATCAGCAAACGTACTCTTGCGATCCGGTTTTGAGTGCGCATTCCATGTAGATTACTGATTGGCAGAGCTAACTCGAACTTAAAATTTTGAGAATAGTAACTCGAAATTTCCAATTAATAAGTCGAAATTTCAAGTTAATAAGTCAAAATTTTGAGAACGATGACTCGAAATTTTGAGTTACAGATACTTTTTTTTTTTAAGTGGTGGAAATAGGTTTCCATAAATAAGGATAAACACACAAAGACAAAAACCAAATACTAAATACAATTAAAAACCAAAAGATACTACACAGATCATGATAGATTTAGGCATGATACAAAAAACAACAATGTGCACTTTGTGATGATTTGCAATTTTTTTTTTCAAGTAAACACAGCCAGTGCTTTAAAAAAGCAGAAAAACAATGCAAATATTGAATTCAGTTGATGAAGATGAAAAGCAAATTGGTACACTAGTTTAAAACCCACCCTGTGCTTTTCACATGCCAGTTTAGCTCACAGGGTTAAGCAGATGAATCTTATGCTGCAAGGCTTATACAGAGGCCTGTGTTTAAATCGGCCCTGAGGCCATTCACTGTGTGTTTCCCCCCAGCTTTCATGTCTTCTCTCCACTGTCCTAACAAAAACAAACCCAAAAGACTAAAAA
The DNA here is from genome assembly GCF_900408965.1 of Simochromis diagramma. Classification (NCBI taxonomy): domain Eukaryota; kingdom Metazoa; phylum Chordata; class Actinopteri; order Cichliformes; family Cichlidae; genus Simochromis; species Simochromis diagramma. The sequence goes on from NW_024386801.1 coordinate 22,508,308, forward strand.
ACCCCATAATATATTTTAAAAATTGTGCTGTTGAACGTTTTGTTGACGTGCTCTTTGCTGGTATTTAAATATAACCTCTGAACTTTGATAAGAATTACCTTTTATGACTCACTGTATTTGTAGTGATTTGGCAGCTTCATTCTGTAAATTATTCTACTTCAGTAGTGTGAAGCACTGTGTCGTGTTCAATTCAAACCTTTTTTTATAGCTACAACAGTGTGCAGTTGGTCAGGTCAGCTTAGTGGGTATGTGAAACATTATTTCTAAAGAAATAAAGTCATTCGACATAAAATAGGGTTTGAGATGAAAGTGCCATGTAGATTTAATATCTATGTATGTACCTCTTCTCTTCTTCCTCTGCATAAGTTTACCGACACACCACAGTACTAGTTTGTGTTTTGACTGGTGTTAGCATGCCTCTCACTTTTATTCACACTTTCAATTCATTAATTATTCCTCAGAATTTAAAATATGGTCCGAGAGTCACATACACCAGCATTTAAATCATTTTGTTGTCATTACATTGTTGTGTTGTATTTATTAGCTTGTCTGTACATTACTTTCGTTAATGCCATTGTGGAGATAAAAAAAAAAGTGTGTATGTTTTTTAGCATTTATCAGAGTTGCTGAAGTTAACTCTACCAACAGGTATTTCATTGCAGTGACAGAGAGAGCCCTTAAATTCATGCCTCTTACATAACAATAATGATGATTGAGTGTGTGCATTGTGCAGACAAAGGTGTGCAGAAACACTTTGAACCAGGCCACAGTTTTACTGCAGCCAAGAGAAGATATATTCTGAAGGTCTCAAATTTGGTTTTGCAAACTAGTTGTATGTATAAATTCAATTTCTAGGACACAGGAATTGGCCACGAGTATTCATGAATGTGTAATACTATAGTGGCAGCAAATAATAATTAAACACACAGAAACTGTAATTCTAGTCTTGGTAAAGTTTCTTCACCCGATCATCTGGATATACTGTAGGACAGCATCAGTTGATTTTTTGTCCCATTGAATCCCCCCTGATTTTTATAAAGTAATGGGAGATAGAGAACCAACCTCAAAGGGCCCCTGTGGAGCAGAAACTCCAGTTTCAGAAAGATATCAAGTTGGCCAAAAACAATTGGCAGGACAGAAGGTATGTCAGAAATCCTGTTAAACTGGGGTGTTTTAGATCAGATGGAGACCGGCTGCAGAAACATGGAGACTTTGTAAAGTGTGAACCTGGTCAGACTGGAAGCTAACTTGGAATTTAAATCTGTTGTGTGAGAACATAATGTCCCTCTCATAGTTTGTCGCTTGGTGGAAATATCATCAGTGGATTTAGAAATGTAGGAAAAATAGTACAACAAAATATTTTTGTGTGTTGGGAGAAAAAAAAGCAAATTCTGATTTAAATGGGAAAAAAGTAAATGGGTGTTTTAGTAAAAGTTTCTTAGTATATCCTCTTCACTTTAAGAAATAAAAAGCCTAACAGCTACACTTAACATTTCCTTGCTTCATTCTAAAAGGTGGTAATTTTCTTCTTCACCCCCATCAAATCCTCCAAACCTGCTGAAATTCTGCACTTACCCATACGTAATGAGCTGCAGCTCTCGCCTCCACAGTCACCCCTAAAAACCCAGCAATTAAACCTGTCTGCCTATTGTTATTTCAAGAATGGTTAGTAATTAGCTGTGTTGAGCCAAGCTCTCAGAGGAACTGCATGTTTCCTCTGCCGAAAGAACCTTACCTCATTGCTAAAGATATAACGCTGAACACAGTAGAAACCAAAATCCTGTCTGTGTCCAGCTGTGTGTGGGGTGGTTCAAAAAGTAGCCTTATGATTGTTTGAGAATAACAGTTGTACCCCGCCTTGATATTTAAAACAAACAAAAGTTTTAAAATGGTTTTAACACACACGCACACACGCGCACACACTCACACACACAGTGCCTTGTCTTTGTAACCAAGGGGGGTTTTATGAGGGGAGGTGCTTGTGCTGTGATGTGTACTGTAACTGTCATGTCAATAAAAAGGCTACGAGGACAGCTACTCTTTGAAGGATTTGGGCTAGAGACAGGTGATGAGCATTATGCTCCACCGCCTGGTTCTGACCAAGGCTTCCCTCGTTAGCGAGTTAAAAGACTGGTTGAAGATGTTCTATTATGTCTTGTGTTCTTCATGAGGAATAAGTCTCTATACTAGTGGGGCATGTGGAAACACAGACCCAACAAGTTCTTCTGTGCTGTCTTTCAGTCCAGCTTTGTCCAGCCAGTGGTATAATTTCTGGATGACAGCCACTTCTTCCCTCTGCCGGTGGTACATACAGTGCATATTCCATGATGGTTCTTCTCCTTGCTCCTCTTCTTTCTTGGGTTTCTGCTGCCTGAGGTATTCACTAAGAATGCGATCGGCTGTAGCCATCTTCCTCCATGCATGATTTTGGACTAAAATACCCCCTTAAAACAGTTACCCTGCAAATTGAAATCTGGATTGACAGTTTCATCTCACTGTTTTTATAACTGGATATTTACCACATGGCCCCCAATGTTGTCCATAAATGTGACAAAGTGATGGTAAATAGTAAATGGATTGGTTCTTATACAGCGCTTTTCTATGCTAAGCACTCAAAGTGCTTTACACAACTTGCCTCATTCACCCATTCACACCAGAACTTTTTTACTATGCTGTTTCTAAGTACTTTCTGTCTAACAATCACATGCATTCATACTCTGGTGGATGTATCCGAGAGCAACATTTTTTCCATTCTGTCTATTTTTACACCACTCTGATCAAGGTATGTATGACATTTAAAATATGAAGTATTCAAAGTATGAAGAGTCAATTTACTTATTCCAACAAGCTTTTAGGTCTTTGATTATGAACACTATGTCCAACCGTAAAATGTCTTCTGTTTGGCTTTTCAAGTTCAGTTTTAACCTCCTAAGACCCAAATTCTTGTACGGCATGCATTTTTAATTTCTCTTTGATATTTGGGCATATTGCGGCCCGATGAATGTAAAAACAAAGAATTACCAGATTTTTTTTTTACCTTATTTTTGTTTTTAAGAAAAACAAGAGCCATATAAGGATATTCATTTAAAATTTTGATAGAACAGTAGCAGTATAATGTCCTCGTAAGTGGATATCAGGCCCTTGTAGGGCAAAATTGAGTATTTTGGTCTAAATAACGCAACATGTGATGTCCACATATGTGGACGCCAGGTCCTAGGAGAATAAACCATGCAATATGGATATTCTCACTGCCAGCATCAAAGCCAACATGATACAGGAGTCCAAAGAGAATGGATATGAATATGGAATAGTTGCATAGCAATTGATGCTCTGTTGTATGTGCAACACCTGAGGTACGAAAAATACAGTAACTATAGCCACCGATTGTTCCATGAAACACAAGTCTCCATGAATTTAACTTGTGTCAGTATTGTAGCGGGTCAGGGCTGTTCGGGGTTTTGTTTTGACAGTTATGTTTTGTTGTTCTGTTGCCATGGTTACAGGTGACGCTCTCTCTGCGACTGTGTGTTTCTGGGTGAGAGAGCACCTTTTTTTGTTGTTGTTGTGGTGTGCTTGTCTGCCTGTGTTAATAAACGGCTGTGCTCCCTGGCTAGCTCACGGGAAGCAAGACCAAACGATACCTCCGTCTCCTCCTTGTCTGAGCTCGCCACATTGGTGTCAGAAGTGAGATTGCTCACCCTCGCCGTAATGGAGAGAGACATTCGGAGGCTGGAGCAAGCCGTCGAGGAGAGCATTCGCTGCTTGGGAAGCTGGCGATTGAAGAGAGAGGAAGCGAGCGGCCATGTAAGTCCCCCGACGGGTCCCGACGGCGCAAGCGCACCGCGGCGGCGGCCCGTCGCAACAGACGCTAGGGCAATGCTTCATGGGCTACCTCTGTCGACCCACACGCCAAGCCCCCAACCGCGAGCAGTTATGCCTACCACACCAGCTAAGGTACCGAAATACAACGGGCTAACCCCGCTAGAGCCCTACCTCTCACAAGTCCGGCTAGCTGCGAGGCATAGTGGCTGGAGCAACGAAGAGGCTGCCACACACCTAGCACTAGCATTGGAAAGAGATGCACTGCAGGTACTCCTTGACCTAGCCCCGGCAGAGCAGCATGAGCTCCAGGCCCTCACCATGGCACTCGAGAGGCGGTTTGGGCAGCGGCACTCCACTGATTAAAGCAGGGAGAAGCTGACCAACCGGAGCCGTCGGCCGGGGGAGAGCCTGGGCGCCTTTACAGCGGATGTGTTGCTGTATGCTCGTCGTGGCTACCCGGAGTTCCCAGCAGCAGCCCATGAGGAGCTTAGCTTGCATGCTTTTCTGCGAGGAGTTTTTCCAGAGCGACTATGCCAACACGTCCGCCTGGCCATGCCTCAAACTCTCCGTGAGGTGCTCCTTGAGGCTGAAAGGACCGAGCTGGTGCTCACCTCGCAACCTAACCAGCAGGTGCCCCCCCCAAACTACCCCCAAATCAGAGCTGCATACTGCGACGGGGAGGGGGAGGTCGCGGAGATATGCCAGCTGCAACCCTCGGTGCCCCGGAGGCGTCCTCGTCAACCGACCAACCGCTGCTACCGGTGCGATGAGCCTGGCCACGTGGCGCGTGACTGCCTAGCACCTGCCCCAAAGACCAGAACTACGCAGCCTCAGGGAAACGGGGAGGGAGCGGTGTAGCGAGGGGACCACCGCTTCCTGCCCCCCTCCAAGGACGATGCACGGTGGTGGGCCGAGTTGGGCACCTCAAGGGACTCTACCTGAGCTGCTGTGTTGAGGACCTGTGTTGGTGGACACGGGGTCTACCATTTCCCTAATACGACCTGGTATGCTCCCTGGAACGTCCGGGCCGCTTGTGAAGGGTTGGTCACCCACCGACACCCAGCTGATGACAGTGACAGGGGAGAGAACTGACATGCGGGGGAAGAAACCGTTGCGGATCCGAGTGAAGGATCTAGAGCTGGTGCCTGACTTCTGGCTTGCTGACATTCAGGACCAGTGCATCATCGGCCTTGATCTGCTGACCCGCTGGGGGGCCTGCGTTGACACCGCAAAGCTGGCTATCACTCTTGGCGCAGAGACTTTTGCCCTCCAGCACGGCCAAAAGCAAGGAGCGGAGGGGACCAGATGAGACAGGCGTCGGGCAGCTGCCGCTCAGCAGATTTCAGATGCCGGTGGCTCCAGGTCATCTCCACTCGCCTCAGCCTCAGCCTCTCAGCCCGACAAACCTCCCTCGACCGAGACCATCGAGGCTGTTGATGACCTTTGGCAGCGCAGCAGCGTAGGCCTCAACGTCGACCAGCGCCAGCGGTTGAGGTGCCTCCTGGACGAGAATGTGGACATCTTTGCCACCAGTGACAAAGACTGTAGGCAGACGAGTCTGGTCCAGCACACCATCGACACCGGCTCTGCTCAGCCCATCCGTCTGCGCCCACACCGGCTGCCCCTCTCAAAACGGCAGGTAGCGGAAGAGAAGATCCGTGAGATGGCTGCGGCTGGGGTGATCGAGCTGTCCAATAGCCCATGGGCGGCACCCGTGGTTCTGGTGGGGAAGGATGGCAGCCCGAGGTTCTGCGTGGACTTTCGCCGTCTCAATGCAGTCACCAAGAAGGACTCGTACCCGCTTCCGCGGATCGACGAGGCCCTAGATCACGTTACTGGCTCCAGCTGGTTCAGCTCCCTCGACCTACGCAGCGGTTACTGGCAGGTGGAGCTAGCCCCGAAGCAAGGCCTAAGACTGCATTCACCATTGGACAGGGGCTGTGGCAGTTCAGGGTCATGCCATTTGGGCTCTGCAATGCGCCAGCGACGTTTGAGAGGCTGATGGAGAGGGTGCTCGTGAACATCCCTCGCAGCCGCTGTGTTGTGTACCTGGATGACCTGTTGGTGCACGGTGGTGACTTCGACAGTGCACTGTCTCACCTGAGCGAGGTCTTCAGTGCCATCCGACGAGCTGGGCTGCGGCTCAACCCTGCGAAGTGCCGGCTGTTGGCGAGAGAGACCACGTTCTTGGGCCATGTGATCAGCGCTCAAGGTATCGCCACCGACCCCGCAAAGGTGGCTGCGGTCCGGGACTGGCCGACTCCCTCGAACGTCAAAGAACTGCGGAGCTTCCTGGGCCTAGCCTCCTACTACTGTCGGTTCATCAAGGGGTTCGCGACGATGGCCAGCCCCCTCCACCGCCTGACTGACAAGGGACAGCTGTTTGGCTGGGGGGATGCCTGTGCTGCGGCTTTTGCACAGCTGAAGGAGGCCCTCACCAGAGCCCCAGTCCTGGCCTACCCCGACACCTGGCAACCTTTCATTGTGGACACTGATGCTAGCAATGTAGGAGTCGGGGCAGTCCTTTCTCAGCAGGACGAGGCTGGAGAACGGGTGGTGGCGTACTTCAGTCGTGCTCTGGGGCGAGCCGAGAGGAACTACTGCATGACTTGGCGGGAGCTGCTGGTATGACTCGGCGGGAGCTGCAGGTATGGCCGGTGCGGCACTTCCGGCCATACCTGCACGGCTGCCGGTTTCTCCTGTGCACTGACCATGCATCTCTGACTTGGCTCCTGAACTTCAAACACCCAGAAGGTCAGGTGACCACCTGGTTGGAGGTCCTTCAGGGCTACGACTTTGAGATCCAGCATCGGGCAGGTCGATAGCATGGCAACGCTGATGCCCTCTCCAGACGGCCCTGCATGGCCGTTGAGTGCCGCTACTGTCTGCGACAGGAGGAGCGGGCCCAGGAGGCGCTGGGGGTGGCTACTGCTCAGGCCGCGGTCAGCGGAGGTCAGGGCAGAGATCTCCTGCAGCTGTTGGTGCCTCGGTCGCTGCGGTTGCAGGTGCTCGAGCTTGTCCACGGCTCGGTGGGGGCCGGCCACTATGGGAATGCCAAAACTGTCCGCCGTCTCAGGGGACGGTTCTACTGGCCTGGCTGTCGACGGGATGTGGAACTCCATGTGCACTGCTGTGACACCTGCATGGCACAGAAGGGCCCAGCTCAACGCTCCACTGCCCCCCTTCAGCAGTACATGGTGGGGGCCCCAATGGAAAGAGTGGGAGTGGACGTCCTAGGGCCTTTCCCCATCACAGAGTCAGGGAACCGGTATGTGTTGGTGGCTATGGACTATTTCACGAAGTGGCCAGAGGCCTATGCGGTGCCGGACCAGAGCGCAACGACGACGGCCGAGAAGCTGGTGGAGGAGATGTTAACCCGTTTTGGGGTCCCAGCTGAGCTCCACAGTGACCAGGGGCGTAACTTCGAATCGAAGGTCTTCGGGGAGATCTGCCGGCGGCTGGGGGTGGAGAAGACGAGAACCACACCGCTCCACCCGCAAAGTGATGGCTTGGTTGAGCGCTTCAACCGCACGCTGGCCACCCAGCTCGCCATTCTCACCAGCCGCCACCAGCGGGATTGGGACCGACATCTGCCCCTGGTCCTTTGGTCGTATCGGACTGCGGTTCAGGAGTCCAGCCAGTGCACACCTGCCACTCTGATGTTTGGACGGGAGCTCCGGACGCCTGTGGATCTGGTGTTCGGGTCCCCCCCCGAGCCGGAGATTGATGGTGGGCCAGAGATGGACTACTACAGGAGGCTGAGGGAGCAGCTGCAGATGGTTCATGACTACACCCGCCAGGCCCAGGCCAGCGCCGGAGTACGACAGAAAAGAGCCTACGACACCAAGTGCCGAGGGGGGGTTTTCATGCCTGGCGACAAGGTTTGGGTGTACTGCCCGGTTCGCAAGGGAGGAGTGTACCCCAAACTCTGCAGTCACTGGCAAGGGCCGGCGGAGGTCGTGGAGCGGCTAACAGAAGTGGTGTACTGTATCTGCATGCCGGGCCCGGGGCGCATTGGTGGTGTTGCACCAGGACAGACTCTCACCGTACCGACCGCTCGCTCCAGCAGACGCCGGGGCAGGGGATGCTGGTGGCACCCCATGCTCTGATCCGAGTGACTTTTCCCCCGCCGGTCGAGATCGGCCGGTGCGCCAGAAGAAGACACCTGGACATTTGCAGGGGGTTGTTGGGGACGACTGACCCCTTAGGTGGGGGCTATGTAGCGGGTCAGGGCTGTTCGGGGTTTTGTTTTGACAGTTATGTTTTGTTGTTCTGTTGCCATGGTTACAGGTGACGCTCTCTCTGCGACTGTGTGTTTCTGGGTGAGAGAGCGCCTTTTTTTGTTGTTGTTGTGGTGTGCTGGTCTGCCTGTGTTAATAAACGGCTGTGCTCCCTGGCTAGCTCACGGGAAGCAAGACCAAACGATACCTCCGTCTCCTCCTTGTCTGAGCTCACCACATTGGTGTCAGAAGTGGGATTGCTCACCCTCGCCGTAATGGTAAGAGACATTTGGAGACATGTCTGACGTCATTAGCCGTTTCTTGGTCAAATCTGTCTTGGTCAAAGTTATCTGTGTGGCTGTTCTACCAGGTGTAACAATTAAGTTTAACATCCAGGCATCCATGAAAACAGAATTTATAAAAATTAATGGAGTTAGAAGTTAGCGGGGAGTTAGCTCGCTAGTATCCACCCAAACATAATATACCATCTTCTGACAGAGGGATTTCTGAATAAATTAAAACGTACAGCTTTGCTATCACTTCCTTTTTCTTTTTTTTTCTTTTTTTTCAATTGTTTATTTTATTTTCATTTGCTGAACACTGGACAGACTTGACTGGGGAAAAGAAAAGGGAGAAAGAAGGAGGGAAAGAAAAAGAGCGGGGAAGTGAAACGGTGCTAAAGGGCAAAAACCAACAAAACAAACAGACAAAAAATACATATATCAATCACCTGGATCACCTGTTGAGAAAGAAAAAAGAGAAAACAAGCAAAGAAAAAGAGAGCAATATAATAAACAACATCATCGTGATGATCTATGTGAATATAACAGTAAATACTAAATATTAAATATTATTGTGCAGCACATAAGATCAACAGCGCACAGTGTGCTTTTAAGGTAGCAGCCAAAAAGGGTGTAGTTTGTGTGTGTGAGCACCCTGGTGTACACCTGTGAGCATGAGCGCGCTTTGCTATCACTTAACATAAATGAAGACAGGAAAGTAAACAGCAGTGATGTTTTGTAGGGTTACTGAAGATGGGCTAGCTGGTATATAATGATGTGCTAGGTGGTGGCTAGCTGCACAGCTATGGTTAGCATAATATAAACACAGTGAACCTGGAGGATGAATGCTAACTTTCTTTCAAGTCGATAAAAGTTAACCTGAGGGTTCCTGATGGTTAGGGACAAATGCAATTGCAAAGCAGGATGCTGTAAACAGAAAAAACTTCACCTAGGAGAACAACTGAGATAATCCATCCACAATACAAAGGCAAACAGACATGATGGGTCTCCAACTGCTGCATCTGTAACAAAGCACACTCAAACAATACAAAGCACCACAAAGACAAAACAGAGGGAAGTTCACAAACAAATATACAGTTTTGCTGTGTGTGTTTGTGTGTGTGTGTGTCTATGTGTGTGAAAGAGAGAGTCTGTGTATTAGCATTTATCATGAAACATACTTGAAAAACAAGGGTGAGAGACAATACCCCCAGGCCCCAGAACCACCTGACACCTGGCATCTCCATCATGCAACAAAGACGCCTAAGCCACCCTGGACCACAACCCTCAAGAAAGCAGGCCAGCACCCATGCCAAAACCCCCAGTCAAGTACTCCAGAGCCCCTAAGAACCTAAGTTCCAAGGCAGGGGGAAGGCGACCACCAGTGGGCAACAAGCCAAGGAGTGCAATCCCCCACCCTTAAAAACCAGGGACTAAGGCTCAGCGACCCACAGACCCAGGTCTAACCACACAGACACAGGTTCCGCCATAGCACGCAGCATTGACAGCTGGAATAGATGGATGGAGTCCTGGGAAAACTCTGCAAGCCTAAGCTATATCTTATTTTATTAATCAACTGAAATATGATTTAAAAGCAATTTGGAAAAAGAGAAGGGAACTCTTCTTCTCTAAAATTTTGCCCAATTCTTTACAGATTTGTTTTAATTCATTGAGGGTTGGTGGGGGTTTTCAACCCGTTCTCACTCCCAAAGCGTAACATTTTACGCTAGGTGACAAATCGTCACCATATTACGTTTTCGGCTACCCACCACGTTCCTAAATGACAACCTCGGAAAAAGACGAAATATGAGAACCGTCTGGACTGAACCTACACATGTTCGCTCTTTTTCTTCAAATCGCTTAGAAACACGCTATTTAACATCATTAAAGTCCTGGTTAAGGTCAGGAATAAGGTTATGGTCAGGGCTAGGGATAAGGTTAGGTTTAGGGCTGGAATACAGGGCTGGAACGTCTACTACCGCGGGAGCGTCATTGCACTGGATTCCAGCCATAACCCGCCGCGTACCATAAGAACGCCGAAGGTCTCCTTTCGCGTTCCTCAGGAACGCCGCGGGACGTGACAAAACGTCGACATGTTACGCCTCGGGAGTGAGAACGCTCTGGGGTTTTTTGTTTTGTTTTAAACTCCTCCTGTCCGGCAGTTGTAGCAAGCATAATTGTGGTCTGAAAGCTTTGTTCTGACAAACACATTTGCTTTCCAAAGAGGAGCACCGAGTGCAACTATAGGCTCATCTTGTTAATGTGTTTGTTTTATTTATTTATTTTATTTTATTATTCATTTTATTAGCTATGTGTATATTGTGCTGGAGTAGGCATGGCATGAAGACTAGATTGGCAAAAGAAAGGAGAAGAAAGCAAAAGAATAGATAAAGAAAAGGGACAGACATAAAGAGAGAAAGGGGGAGGGAGGGGGGTGTCAAGGATGAGGCAAACAGACATGCTGGGTCTCCAACTGCTGCATCTGTAACAAACCACACTCAAACAATACTCAAACAATACAAAGCACCACAAAGACAAAACAGAGGGAAGTGCACAAACAAATATACAGTTTAGCTGTGTGTGTTTGTGTGCATGTGTGAAAGAGAGAGTCTGTGTATTAGCATTTATCATGAAACATACTTGAAAAATGAGGGTGAGAGACAATACCCCCAGAACCCAGACCCCCAGCATAATAATAAATTAAGTAATCCAAAGTATTCAGAATACGTTACTCACACAGCACCTCCAGCAAAGCCATATGAATGGCCCTAGCAACTGTGGCCTATGTACCTCATGTTCCCCCCAAGACCCTCCATGTGTGAGTGATGTGTTGTCGGAGGATGTGGAGGGAGAAGAAGGCTAGAGATGATCAAGAATGGGAGATAGAGGACCACCCCCAAAAGCAGAGTCCCAGCAAAGCTTGTTTAGTAAGCACCCATATTTCCTACATCCCACTGCAGGGTGAGGAAAAGTGGAACTGGGAACCGTGTCATCCGCAACCCAGGGCAACGCCGCACCAAAGCCCAGCACCCATCATCCCCACTGCAAAGGGTAGTCCGGCTGGTCCACTCAGAGCCCCAGCACCAGCACCTCACCCAACAAGAAAGATGAAAAAGAACAAGACAGAGTAGCTACGTATGAGACAAGGCAGAGCTCTAGGCGACCCAAACAATCTCAGCTGCTCCCTCTCCTCAAGGTCCCGCTCTCACCCCCCACAATGGGCTAGCGGGCACTGTAGACTCCCAATTCCTTTGGCTTACTGCTGTACTGAGCCTGTCAATTTCTGGATTAATATGGCGATGCCTCTTTGTTTTGAGTTGTAGCAGGATGAGTACGTGTGAGAGAAGTAAGTGTGTGTGCAGATGTTTTGGACATATGAGTTTCCTGTAGAAAGATTATATGTCTGTAAGTCATTTAACCAATTAGTCATTTTAAATCTCTTTTCACTGGAACCAACTCCACATACATTCCATGTGACAAACTTCGGTGTGATCATGTTTAAACTAACTATCCAAGTGTTAAATGTTTACTTGCCCACTGGGACACCTTGGTTCTTTTCATTTTCTGTTTTTAGCCCTACTGTTGTAGATGTACTGCTCTGCTTTAGTATTGTTGTATGACACAATAACAGACAAGCTTTAGCTGTTGGACAAATTGCCTCACATTTGACCCTAGAATAGTCTGATATGCAGAGGTGTTAATGGCTGACTCAGTGACTCAATGCAAGGTGTGCGGGTCTTGGGGTTGCAAAACATGCCAAAATCATCACCCCTCTTCCAACATGTTTAATACGTGGTATGAGGTGTTTGATATGTGTTTGGTTTTCACCAAACATGGCATCATGTCCAAAAATCTCCATTTTCATCTCATCTCTCCAAAGGAGATTGTTCCAGTCTTGTCATTTTTGTTAAGATGCAGTTTTTTTTGCTCGAAAGTTCTGAACATCACTAGAGTGAATTCTGAAGGAAGCATGGAAGTCGGGGGTTGAGAGAGACAAAGCATTTATCCTGCAGAGTGTAATGACTAGAGAGTCAGCATGTAGGAAAAAGCAGCATTCACGTCAATGTGTTGAATTAAAGTTCTAGGAACACAGAACTTCTTAGACTGTAAGACAGTTCATCAGAACATAGACTATTGACAGATGAGGACAAAGAAGGCCTCTGACTTTTTGTTTCTTTGTCAGATAGATGTGCCAACTTTCCAAGATCTAATTAAAAAACCAGAACAGAACATAAAACCAGATGAAAGGATGAGCTGTGAGTGTTGAGGTAAAACATCAAAACAGTTTAACTGTTTGCAGCACTGTTCAAGGTTTCCATTCACAGCAAACAGATGTGATTATGGCACAGCCTAAATGAGATGTTCATTTTTCTATCAGTTCATTCTGACATAAGCCGGAATGTTTACAACATTTATCTTTATTGTTGCGATTCATTAGCTCTTATGTTAGTATCCATTAGTATCCACCTTTAATGTATGACTCTGTGAAGCAATCATTAAGCTTGTCATTCTCTCACTGTTTTTCTTGGAAACCATCCGTCATTCCCACTGTGTGAAACCTCACTCTTTCATGTTGGATCATCACTCTATTTTAATGATAACATAATACTGCTTCAGCTCCTATAAGCATGACAGCAGTGGGCAATTTTTAAATCCTTCTTTTGATAAATGTGAACTGTGCAGAAAAAGTCCTTCACGATGAGTCTTGCTATTAAAAGGATCATTACAGGCTATGATTCTGCATATGTAATACAGATCATGCACTTTTAATGTTCAATCCTTGAAAAATAGGATTTTTTTTCACACACTACCATTACAGCTAAAGACTGGTGCTGCTGCTAGGTCTACCAGTGATTATCATGAATTAATATTTACACCTTAGGACTCAAACATTTCAAAAAGTAATGCAATCAGATTACTTGCATACCTCGATGAATGACACATCCTAATTTTGCATCATCAGTGTTAGTTGTTGAGCCTATGTTTTTCCTTACATTGCTGAATTATTAAAGATACTCTCAAGTGTGTGCATTTAGAAGATGTGAAAGAGAGTTTCTAGTATTTGGTCATTTTTTATTGAGTCTCCCATTCAACACTAAAATCTGATCCAGAATCATTTCATCTCATTTCTAAAATAAGTAGCCTAGCTACTTCTCAAATACACTTCAGGGCGAATAACCACTCACATTCAGTGCTAATTTAAATGTCTTCATTTCAGTCTATTAGACATGTCAAGCTGTTATGATCGTGTGTGATCAAAGCTATCAATAACAGCCCACATTAGGCCAATAGCTCAGCAACTTCTTAACAAGGAAGCACTTCAAGTTCAAAACAGTTTAAACAAACTCTCAACAACTTTTAAAATGAATTTGATGCAAAATTGCAAAATCTGAATAAAATAGACAATTATCTTGTCTATCACATAGCTCTACGATAAAGCAGCTGGTATTCTTGACTGTTCTACATGTTATTGCACACAATAATGCTTCAACCTCCTCCGATTTACCTTCACATTCATACCTCTGTGTGTGTGTGTGTGTGTGTGTGTGTGTGTGTGTGTGTGTGTAAGCATGTGCAAGAACTTGTGTGTGTGTATGTGAGAATGTGTGTGTGTGTGTGTGTGTCATGGGGGTGCGTTTGTGTGACCTCCTGATCACAACTGTTTTTAACAACATCCTTGGTCATAAAAAGGTAATCTCCCCCACACCCAATATATGGCTCAATTCCTGTATTGGTTCACCATACACAACACAGTGAAACCATAAAAAGGGCAGGAAGCTTACCAAACATCAAACAAACCTTCACAAGGGATGTGCTTGTGATAAAACACTACAGCCTCCCCCCAGAACCTCGAGAGGCGGACAAAGGAATGCCTTGATCACAGAGTTTGAAACAATGCAGAGGTGGTAAGCATAAAAATGACAACATTTAAGAATTCACTTTAACAAACTAATCATGGCACCACAGGAACAAGCTCTAGGTACAAGCTCCACACCAGGCAAGACCCCAGTTGCCCCTAAGACAATCCAACACATAACAGCAGGGTTCAAGATAGGACATACATGGAACGCCATAAACCAAGTGTCTTGGATTTCAAACCAAAATTACCATAATGGCACACAGAATTCTTCTTGTATGCATATACGTACAATAGTAATATGGACTACCAGTCAAAAGATGATAAATGGTAAATGGTCTGTATTTGTATCTCTCAATGAGCTTCATGAGGTAGTCACCTAAAATGGTTTACCAACAGACTTGAAGGAGTTCGCAGAGATGCTGAGGACTTGTTGGCCCTTTTGCCTTCACTCTGCGGTCCATCTCATCCCAAACCATCTTGATTGGGTTTAGGTCAGGTGACTGTGGAGGCCAGGCCATCTGGCGCAGCACTCCATCACTCTCTTTCTTGGTCAGTTAGCCCTTACATGGCCTGGAGGTTTGTTTGGGATCAATGTCCTGTTGAAAAATCAATGATGGACCAACTAAATGCTGCTATGAACAATTTGGTCTTTATACAACCAATGCAAGAGCTTGGTGCGCATTGCCAGCAATAGGTTGGACTCGTTCTCGGTGGGTGTTGAACTCTGCCATGGCTGCCCTTTGTCACCAATTCTGTTCATAATTTTTATGGTAAGAATTTCTAGGCATAGCCAAATGGTGAAAGTAGTTAAGGAGTTTAAGAATCTCAGGGTCTTCCTCAAGAGTTAGGGTAGAGGGAAGCGGGAGCTCAACAGACGGAATGGAGCTTAATGTAAAAGTTAATCTCTCAATTTACTGGTCGATCTTCGTCTCTACCCTCACCTATGATCACTAGCTCTGGGTAGTTCAATTCAATTCAATTCAATTTTATTTATATAGCGCCAAATCACAACATAAGTCGCCTCAAGGCGCTTCATAGATACAGAGAAAAACCCAACAATCATATGACCCCCTATGAGCAAGCACTTTGGCGACAGTGGGAAGGACAAACTCCCTTTTAACAGGAAGAAACCTCCGGCAGAACCAGGCTCAGGGAGGGGCGGCCATCTGCTGCGACCGGTTGGGGTGAGAGAAGGAAGACAGGATAAAAGACATGCTGTGGAAGAGAGACAGAGGTTAATAACAGATATGATTCAATGCAGAGAGGTCTATTAATACATAGTGAGTGAGAAAGGTGACTGGAAAGGAAAAACTCAATGCATCATGGGAATCCCCCGGCAGCCTATGTCTATTGCAGCATAACTAAGGGAGGATTCAGGGTCACCTGGTCCAGCCCTAACTATATGCTTTAGCAAAAAGGAAAGTTTTAAGCCTAATCTTAAAAGTAGAGATAGTGTCTGTCTCCCGAATCCAAACTGGAAGCTGGTTCCACAGAAGAGGGGCCTGAAAACTGAAGGCTCTCCCTCCCATTCTACTTTTAAATACTCTAGGAACAACAAGTAGGCCTGCAGAGCGAGAGCGAAGTGCTCTAATAGGGTGATATGGTACTACAAGGTCATTAAGATAAGATGGGGCCTGATTATTTAAGACCTTGTATGTGAGGAGCAGGATTTTGAATTCAATTCTGGATTTAACAGGAAGCCAATGAAGGGAAGCCAAAACAGGAGAAATATGCTCTCTCTTTCTAGTCCCTGTCAGTACTCTTGCTGCAGCATTTTGGATTAGCTGAAGGCTTTTCAGTGAGTTTTTTGGACATCCTGATAATAATGAATTATAGTAGTCCAGCCTGGAAGTAATAAATGCATGAACTAGTTTTTCAGCGTCACTCTGAGACAGGATATTTCTAATTTTAGAGATGTTGCGCAAATGGAAGAACGCAGTCTTACATATTTGTTTAATATGTGCATTGAAGGACATGTCCTGGTCAAAAATGACTCCAAGGTTCCTCACAGTGTTACTGGAGGCCAAGGTAATGCCATCCAGAGTAAGAATCTGGTTAGATACCATATTTCTAGGCTTTTCAGGGCCGAGTACAATAACCTCAGTTTTATCTGAATTAAGAAGCAGAAAGTTAGCGGCCATCCAGGTCTTTATGTCTTTAAGACATTCCTGCAGTTTAACTAATTGGTGTGTGTTATCTGGCTTCATGGACAGATAGAGCTGGGTGTCATCAGCATAGCAGTGAAAATGTATGCTATGTCTTCTAATGATACTGCCTAAGGGAAGCATGTATAATGTAAACAGAATTGGTCCTAGCACTGAACCCTGTGGAACTCCATAATTAACCTCAGTGTGTGAAGAGGACTCTCCATTTACATGCACAAACTGGAGTCTATTAGATAGATATGATACAAACCACTGCAGTGCAGTACCTGTAATACCTACAGCATGCTCTAATCGCTCTAATAGGATATTATGGTCTACAGTATCGAATGCTGCACTAAGGTCTAGCAGGACAAGCACAGAGATGAGTCCACTGTCAGAGGCCATAAGAAGATCATTTGTAACCTTCACTAAAGCTGTTTCTGTGCTGTGATGAGCTCTGAAACCTGACTGAAACTCTTCAAATAAACCATTCCTCTGCAGATGATCTGTTAGCTGTTTGACAACTACTGTTTCAAGGATTTTTGATATGAAAGGAAGGTTGGAGATTGGCCTATAATTAGCTAAGACTGCTGGGTCTAGAGAGGTAGTAACCGAAAGAATGAGATCACCGATACAAGTGGCAGAAATGAGCTTTCTTTGAAGGGTGTCTGTTCTCTCCCTTAGAGATAGGGTGAGGAGTTCATCCATCTGGGAGCAGCTCTGAGTAGAGTCACTACTTCTCCACAGTGAAAGGAGTCAGTTGAGGTGGTTCGGGCATCTGACAAGTATGCTTCTTGGGCGCCTCCTGAGTGAGGTCTTCCAGACATGTCAAACTGGGAGAAGGCCCTGAGGAGGCCTCGGGCAGATCCAGGACACGCTGGAGAGATTATATCTCTCAGCTGGCCTGGTAACTCCTTGGTGTTTCCTTGGAAGAGCTAGAAGAGATGGATAGGGAGGTCTGGGCTTCTCTGATTAGACTGCTGCCCTCATGACCCAGGCCCAGAAAAGCATGAAAAAAGAATGGATGGGTGGAAAGATCTGTGACAATACTACTGAAATGATCCTCTTCGGACTGGGTGAATTTGTCCTCATAGTTTTTATATGAACAGCTATTCAGTCATGAAATGCAAACAGTTTCTTGTGTATTGTGTATTTCGCTGTCTGTTTTACTTGAACACTGTTTGTTCAGACAGTGTCCTCTCTCTACTGTCTGAGTAGAAACACCTACATACATACTTGAAATATCTGAATATATGTCCATAATGTAACAGCTTCTCGTCACACTCCATTGAACTGGTGTGTTGAATACAAATATGTTGCTGAGCTGAAGGACCATCCTTAAAGTTGAAAATGTTACAAAATACTCTCAGGGTGGAGATGAGATAAACACAAGCATCTTCAATAGAGACATTGAGAGAATGTAACTGATAGCTAAAGCCCTCAAGTTAAGAGGACTTCTCAGCATCAAACTTTTGTTTTTGTTTGTTTACCTTGTTGGTAAAATTGATTGGCTGGCTGAGATATTAGTTACCACATTTTTTTTGTGATGGTTCCAAATCTCCTCTTCAATGACATCAAGTAAGGCCGTAAAGTGAGGTCATCATCAGTGGAGATCTTGAAGTTTGTCTGCTTGCCTGCCCACCTTTAACAGCTGGCGTTCACAATGAGAAAGTGTAGGACTGGATAGAGCTTACAGTCAGATCAGTTTCTTGCTGTCAGCTGTTTTCTGTTCCTTAGATGAATAACATGCCAGTGAGCAAAAAACAAACAACCCCCCCCCCCCCCCCCCCCAAAAGACAATAGTAGAAAATTAATCTGGTGTAAGTGTCAGACAAATAAAGAAGATGGGGAATAAAGGGATTTTTATAATTTGGAGAATAATCAATGAAAGCAAATATGTGACAATTTTTACAAACTTATGTTGTTAATTCAAACTGAAAGAAACGTCACAGAAATACTAGTGGAAATTTCAGCATTTCAAAGATGCCAAAACTGTCAGGTTCAATTCTGGAAAGATGTGTCTGAAACAGTACATTTACATTTAAAAGTCTTAGAATATGAATATTTCATTCAGTGGAAGAAAAATGTTTATTCTTATTACTGTGATTAAAATTCTGATCAGCTTGTGGTCTTGCTTCTCCCGTACAAATTGTATTTATATTACTAATTAGGGATCAACCAACTTGCGTTTTTTAGGGCTTATGAAAGCTACTTTTGGCTGCTCACTCGTTAGAAGGGTCACCGCAGCAGGTAGCTTTAGTTTGATTTAGCAGAATTTTTTTGCTAGATGTCCTTGGTGACCCCTGAGAGTGTTTGTATCTCCAGCTTGAAACAAACCAGTAATCTTTGGCTGAATATATAAACAACTACACTGTGGACCCACGAAAAATTATTAATCAAAGGGAACAAATTATAGAATATATATGACATTGTTTTGTGTACAGTTGTGTAAATCCAGCAAAGAAGTTATCCTTGAATCTTTTCTTCCACTATTTAGTTCACCTTTATCACCACCTGCTGATATAAGTAAAGCTGCTAATGCTCTCATCAGTGATGAGAGCATTAGCAGATGAGAGCATTAGCGCTGAGCTGGAAGAATAACGCAGGTCACCAGTTGTGAGATGAATATGAAACATAGATACTTTAAAAAGTTGCAAATTAGTTATACTGCAAAACCTAGGAAAAAGACTTTTGTGCAAGAATTGTGTAGATTTTTGAAAGGATTAAAAATGCAAAATGTTTGCATGTGATTGGGAATCTCTCTCATGTCACTTCTGTTTGGCAGAAAGATTGTCACAATATCCCAAATACTATTAGGTCAGGCACTTAAATATAAAAAATAATGAATGAGTAAATTAGCACACCTTTTTAATAATTTCATATTTTATGAGGTGGTGTACTGCAGCATTGTTAGTGCAAAGTTTAGTATTGTTAGCAATTTCATGCCAAAATAGTATCATCTACTAACTATGTTTCACTTCCTCCAACTTCAAACTGTTCTTTTGATTGTTTGATTGTAGATTTAAGCTCACTTTTAAATAGCAGAATGCCAAATGTCATGTGGAGATGGGCTGACTTAGTGTCAAAGCCTACAAACTGGTTGATCTGGCTACATTTAGACAGTAAGCTCTGAGAATTCTTTGGAAATGAAAGGACCCAGTAGTTAATATTGGTATAAACATTTCATTAAATAAGAAAACTCAATTTCTAGTTATTGACTTTTTTGTGCCTTTCCAGAAGGGAGAATTTTCTGAGATAGTCAGTCATTTTGAATCTACCCTGAATTTATTTTGATCACTGCTAGAAGAAAACATTAAACATGAAAAACATGCAACAGCAGGAACCATGCAGAATTTCACCTCTAGGGGAAAGCTGTTTCTTGTTCAGGGCAGAGGCAGTTGATACTAAACAGCTTAAATCATAAAAATCAGAGCACAGAATGCAAGATGATGGATGAGAGCTGTCACCAATGATGGATCCCTTCTTTTATTGTTCAGTCAAGCGGAACGCTTTAGCTGTCACAGAATGACAAGCATCAGTCTCTGTGACAGAAAGCAGCCTGAGATGGCAGAAAACAGCAAACATGTCCACATACGGCTAAAATGTGTAGAGATATCCTAAAAAGAACATATGAGCTCAGTGTCAGATGGATCTGTTCCTGTTCCAGCATAGCAATATTCTGGTGTGGAGGGTAATGATTGTTGCCATCGATCAAACTAGTGGGAGAATTCACCACGATTCCAAAATATTATATAAAACCAAAGTCATGAACTTAAAATAAGATCATATAGATAGATGGAGCGATATGATATTTGGATTGGATATCAGTAAGGTCAGAAAGTTGTATCAGATATCAATGACTTCGGGTCAATCCAGAGCCAATGAAATAAAGTCAGCTGTAGTATTGTGATGTTTTGTTAAAACTGATGATCACACTTCTGTGTTGAGGGAGAAGTGAGTGCTTGGAACTGACCAGCAGGGTTTCCAAATAAGCTACTAACTAAAATTACAGCCCTTCAGCATAGCAAAGAGTCCTCCAAAAGCCACCAAAAGGACAAGAGAGTTTTTTGTCTGTGAGTCACTGCAATTTATTTAACACACATTTGGAAGGGGCCTCTTATTTCACAAACTGTAACACAGTAATCATTATTACTATTATTGTTATTATTATTGTAATTATTCTTATAAGTCAGTTTTATTCCCCACAAAGCTTGATCTATTTTTTCACCCTGTAGAGACCTTGTTATTATGTTTTTGTAAAAGCAAAAAGGCTTTGCTTACATGTATGATGCCAGTTGAATTTCTTGATGCTTTCATTAAACATTCAAGAAAGAACACTCTCATGGACCACCTGTTTTCCTTTGAAACTGCTCCACTCACCCTGCACCTAACAAGGTAAATTTGAGTAATTGGGGTACACAGGTGCAGAGGGAATGTAGCAGGAAGAGCTGCTGCTAGAGAGCAATTTGTATATTCATTAATATTCTATATTCATCAGTCTGCACAAAAACCCCAATGCTAAGACACACACTATATATATATATATATATTAGGGGGGCAACGATACACAAAATTCACGGTTCGGTTTGGTTCGATACTTTGGTGTCACGGTTCGATATTTTTTCGATACAAAAAAATGTTCATAACTTTTAAATTTGTCATTTATTCAAATTTTAAATATATATTTTAACTCAAAAGTACAGTTTTTAAATTGAATGTTGCTGAAACAACAAAATAATAGAAAAAATAAATCTATCTGATCGAGAAATCACTCATCTTTGGAAAAGAGAGTTTATTACAGAGAAATGGCTCTTTCCAAAATAAAAGCTATACTATACGCTTCTTCTGGGCTATATTCTCAGCAGCATATTAAACATATCAGGTCCCCATAAGGAGAATCATGTGCTAACGGCTGTCTAAATGACTGGGGTAAAGTTTGTAGCATGCATGCTTGTTGTTTTTGTCTGCTTCCACTTGTCTTTGCACTAGGATGATGTCGGAGTAAATGTGCAGTCATATTCGTTGTGTTCCCACTAGTGCTCTCAGCGTTAATCTAGTTAAAATGACATTAACGCCATAATGCGGCAAATCTCCGTTAACAAGTTACCGCGGATCGCCCCGTGCGTGGGGCTGGACGGCGTCCACACGTTAACAAGCTAACTGTGCTAACGCACTAGTTCCCACAAATTGAGCATTGCGTGGCACATCCGACATACTGTTTTACTTTTGGGGAGGTTCAATTTCGGGTAGCGTTGAGGCAGTTGCCATGTTGCGCTCAGTGGATCTGCACTCCACTCCCTCTATTTGTATAAAAGCAGTGCTGGAACACACTGTGGTACCATACCTTTGTGAGCATCAGTTAAACAGCGCAATGAGACATTAAACTGCATAATTTTCAATGCAAAACTGGAAATTTTGGGCCGTTCTAAAACTTTTGACTGATTCTGTATATACAGTCCCAATCAAAAGTTTAGAACCACTTGAAAAATAGAAAAAAAATCATATATTACATGATTGGATCTTAACAAGGTTCCAAGTAGAGCTTCAACATGCAACAAGAAGAAATGGGAGTAAGAATTTCATCCTTAATAAAATGTTTTGTCTCACTCCCATTTCTTCTTGTTGCATGTTGAAGCTCTACTTGGAACCTTGTTAAGATCCAATCATGTAATATATGATTTTTTTTTCTATTTTTCAAGTGGTTCTAAACTTTTGATTGGGACTGTATATTTTTTTCTATCAAGCCCAGGTCCTCTACCAGAGGCCTGGGAACTTGAGGGTACAATGCACAATATCTTTTGCTGCAAGCTTCTACAGTTCCTTTGGTATAGCTACATCTATCACTGCGGCTGTCTTCTTCTGCTTGTCCACCACTAATATGTCTGGTTGACCAATTTTTCCGTATGTATCTGAAAGTCCCACAGGACCTTAGCAGGGTCATTCTCAACCACCCACTTATAGGGGGTGTATCCCGTTTTGATCTAGGGACTTCCAAACTATACTGGGATGTTACTGGGTATACTATGCCAGCCTCCTGGTTATGGTTTTCAATGTATGCCCTGCCTGCTAACATCTTGAACCCTGCAGTTATGTGCTGGATTGTCTCAGGGGCACAGCCTGGTGTGGTAGAGCCCAGTCTTTATGGATTTTGTGCTTAGAGCTCATTGATATGGTGCCATGATTAGTGCCTCTGTGCTGTGTCATTTTAATAAAAACAAGAAAGTTTAAGCAATGCAATACCAGGAGAGAAACTTTAAATCAGCTAATCACCAAAAACGTGAAAAGGCCCTTTAAAGCAGGTATTAGTGTAACTGGTGCTGATGTTAATAACAGTATAATCATACAGAAAAGACATACTAGGGGCTCCTATGCAGCTTTTTTTTTTGGTCCCCAATTACAAGATGTTTTACTTCTCTCTGGAGCGTATTATTGTTTTTTAGCTAATAATGGTTTCTTTCTTTGACATCTATTTACTTGAATCTTTTAAATCCTGCATTGTTCGAGCCTTAAAATGAAAACTTGGTTAAGAATTTTGCAACATACTGTAGGCCTGTGAAAAGTTTATGCATATTAGTTTTATTTTATGCATTGGTATTTGTCAGTCTTGATTTAAAATGTATGATTTTTGTGCAGTACCTACATAGAAAATATTTCATTTCCTAAAGTCTGAAGGAAAACATGATGCAGAATGATTTATGTTTTAAATAATGTCTTGGAGTTGCTGCGTCCTTAACGTGACAGGTTGTTTTTCTGAGTTTCTGAATTGCTGACATTTCTCCCCGAAATTAATTAATTCCTTGTTGAATGGAAAATGTGGATCTCCACTATTAACTCCAGAAGAGAAAATGTAAATCCAGCTGTAGGATCACTGATATGGAAAATACAAAAAAGTTTTTTTTATTTTTCATGTTTTTTATTTTGTGTTGTACTTTTTATGATTCATATCAGCAATTAAAACAAGCCTATTATAATTTCTGATAAACTATATTGGATGACTTCTATCAGAGTTGTAACTTAAATAAAAGTAAGTGCATTTCTTTTTTATATTCTCCCTTCTTTTTTTTAGTTTCTTTTCAATATGAGCAGAACCTCAGGGATGTTCTTCATTTCTGCAGGAAATGTAGGCTCTGTAGTTCTGTAGGAAATAAACTTCAGCTTCTCTCTGATGTGTTAAACCTGCAGTGCTCTGATAGTGTCAGCTCTCAGACAGGGTTGCATTTACAGTACAGTGTTTAATTTGTAGACTGTCACTGAGCAAGTCAGGCTGAGTGACATTTGTGTTGCTGTTAGGCCCCCAGCTGCCTATCTTCCTCCCTCTTCCTTTCCCTCTGTGAATCCTGATGAGGTGTCCAGTGGTGCTCTGTTCAACACACTGAAGTTGAAATCAATCAGCTCTTCAATCTTTCTCTAAAGGACCATTATCCAGCCCCAGCAGGCCTGTTGGCCTGCCTACAGCAGGATCTATGACTTCTCTTTTTCACACCGTAAAGCTCACTAATTTGAATCTGACAGGAGTTGGAAGTTTGTTTAAATCTTAACAAATCAACTGTTAGATGTTTGAAAATGAATGTGGACAATATTTAACAGTCTGAGTAAAATCACTACTTTATTCCTCCATATCTTTTAAGTTCATAGTTTGGTTTGTATGACTTCTGATGACTTAAATAAATAAATAAATAAATAAATAAATAAATAAATAAACAAAAACACACATCCAAACTATTTCTCTGGCCTGAATACCCAATCTTCTGTTTTTACAACCAGTTCTATAAATTGCATTCTTGAGCAGTAAAATAAATTGCCAGGACCGCTTTTACCTGATTTTTCATAGATATTGTGGTGTCTCTTCTTTGCTTGTAAATTTATTTGATAAAAGATCAGTTGGTTCTTTGGCTATGATAAAATGAAGAAGTCCTTCAATTAAGAAAAACTTTTCTGGTCATTATTCAAAGTCACAATAAGAAGAGAAGGGGAAATGGATGTGAGCTGTTTTTGTTCCTCATTGAGAGAGTCATATACATTTATGTTTATGACTCTCTCATATACATATATATATATTCTCCACTACTCTTTTGATAACTTCGATGGGTTACTTTTTGCATGTTTTTGTGAGCTACAGTATTTCTGTTTTTGAGATTGTCTGTCAGTTTGCATCTTCTATTCCTGAAATCTTCTCTTAGCCTTTTGCGCTGAAAGTTTTTCCATATATATTGATTATTATTCTTTATTTGTTGTACAGCCAAGTTTTTTTTTTACATGCAAATGAATGAACAATTAAGAACATGTTGCAACTATTTTTCTAACAGATCTGTTATAGTTTCAGCTGGGAGAAGCACATTAGAAAAATGGTTAAAAAATGTACAAACAAACAACACTGATACATATCATTTGATCAAGATGCTTAAGCATGACATATTATGGTTAAAGGTTTTCTATATCATCCCAAAATTATAGGACATGTTATTGTCTGTTTTATTAGTTTGCTTTTTGCAGTGTAATTTTGAGTTTTTCAATAATGGAAAGTTGCAATAAACTAAAACTGGCTTATATATCAGCCTTGCTGTAGCTCAAATGTTGTTGCAGTGCTGTTGATCCCAGTTTGACAAGAAACATCTTTGCAAAAGTATCAATCAGCAGATCAATAAGTTAGTAAGTTAAATCAGTGGTAGTTACTCAGAATTAGACTGATTTACAGTGTGATCTAACATAGCCTGCATTATCTGTACTTCTATGGGTCTAGTGGTTTTAACCTTGCTGTTTCTCCACAGATTCCTCAGATCAGCTATGCGTCGACAGCTCCAGAGCTCAGTGACAACACACGCTATGACTTCTTCTCCCGTGTGGTTCCTCCCGACTCCTATCAGGCTCAGGCCATGCTAGACATTGTGACAGCGATGGGCTGGAACTACGTGTCCACCCTTGCCTCAGAGGGAAACTACGGCGAGAGCGGCGTTGATGCTTTTGTCCAGATCTCCAGAGAGTTGGGTAGGAAACTGTAAACAGATATACAGTTAATTCAAGTCAAAGTGAGATTTAAAAGCTTTTTATACTTTGGTACTCGAGAGAGATTAATTAAATATTGAACTTTTAAAACTAATTGAGTGAAATGGGACCAAAAGCTATTGATCTGATAAATTTGCTGCACTCTGTTGATGAATGAACAGAAGATGTCTTCTAACTGATTATTGATCTTATTATGCCAGAAGTTGACACATTTCTCCTTGACTGGTCACTGTGAGGTAATCAGGTTTGGCGCTTACTGAATAAAATGTTATCACATGGAGTTAAGCCCTTACATTAATTAATATAAATTTTTGAAATTAATCAGTGACCACATGTTTGATAGAGATTAGCATTTTGTTTGTATGTAGTTGTTCAATTCAATTTAACTGATTCTGTTCTGTTTTGTTACTTAAATTAATCAGAGGCTGGGACTGGCTCTATCACACTTTGAATGATGACGGCTTATGATATGATTTAAACAGATGAGCTTGCAATGCTGGACAACCAGCTCTAGGAGGACTCTTGGTGTTTCCAAACTTCTTCCATTTATGGATAATAAATGATGAGGCCACTACGCTCATTGGAAAATGACGATATTTTTCGGTATTCTTTCCCAGATCTGTATCTTGATAAAATCCTGTCTCAAAAATATAGAGACCTCATGGCTTGGTTTCTGCTCTGACATTCAAACTGTATCTGTATTTACTGAAAAACATAATTTACCACAGGTAGATTCCGATCAAGTTCTAGAAACATATGACAGATGATTAGTTGAAATAGGATGCACTTTCATCTTCCTAGCCACCTCTTCCTGCTTGTCTGGGGAAACACAGAGGTGTTCCTAGGCCAGCCGAGAGATATAATCTCTCCAGCAAGTCCTGGGTCTACAAGGGGGCCTCCTTCTGGTGGGACATTGCTATAACATCTCACCCAGGAGGCACCCAGGAGGTATCCTTTCAGTTGCCCCAACCACCTCAACCTGCTCCTTTCAATGTGGGGGAGTTGCTGCTTTGCTTTGAACCCCTCCGGATGGATAAACTTCTCACCCTGTCTCTATGGGTGGATGGCCCTTGCCACTTTGTATCCACAGTCTGATTCTATTAGTAACTACCCAGAGCTTGTGATCATAGGGGAGAGCAGAGAGATACATCAACCAGTAAACTGAGAGCTTTGCTTTCATGCTCTTTTTATCACAACGGAATAATGCAACATCCACTTCTCTGCAGCCATAACCTGAATCCATCTGTCGATCTCCCACTCTCTTCTCCAGTTACTCATGAACAAAACCATGAGTTACTTAAACTCCTCCACTGTTGGCAGCAACTCATCCTTGACTTGGATTAGGCACTCAACCCCTTCATGGTTGAGGACTCAGACTTGGAGGTACTGATTCTCATTTCCACCGCTTCACATTCAGCTGTGCACCACTCAAATCTGAGCTGGATACAATCTGATGAAGCATATAGAACCATATCATCTTCAAAAAGCGGAAAGATTCTGAGGCCACCAAAGTGGAAGCCTTCCACCACATGGCTACGCCAAGAAATTCTGTACATAAAAAGCATTAACAGAATCAGTGCCGGAGTTCAGCATGTACTGGGAACAACTTAATGTTCCCGACTTATTGCCGGCAATGCAGAACGAGCTCCCACAATGTTTATATATAGGAACTGAACGGCTAATAGCAATGGACTAGACACCCCATACTCCCGAAACACCTCCCACAGAATACCCCACCCACACTATACATGTGTTCATATATACACACCATAGTGTATTGTTCTTCTTTGTTCTATTTGTATCTTATTTTGAGAAGGAAGGGGATTCATAGTTTATGTAGAATTTGGACCCAAAATACAGACTCCAAGACAGGTTTGAACAAACGAAAAAATTCACCTTTATTCAGGTCAGGCAGCAGATCCTGGTGGCTGAAGCAAACAGGATTCAAAAGTAATCTGAAGCAGGTAAAACGTGGGGAAAACACGCAGGCAGACAAACAGTACAACATGACAAAGAACTAAGGAAAACTAAGGGTTAAATATACACACAAGGTAATCAGGGAAAGAGACACAGCTGGGGAAAACAAGGCGTAGGTGAATAGAATCAATTAACAAGCAAGAGGGGAAGCAAAACTGAACATAATGCACTTGAGATGAGAGGCCATTAAAATAACACAGGAAGCATAAACACTGAGATGGAGACTAAACAGATAAACTTGACAGACCAAAGTAAACAAAGACAAAAGTGACTATGGACATGGAAGACCTAACAGAAACAACGACTGGGCATGGGGAATATTGACATTTTCTGTTTGACAGAAACAGAGAGTCCAAAACTGAAAACACTGGGTGCAAAACCTGGATTCGTGACAAAGGGCACTCTATTTATTATATGTCCAAAATGTCACGAACATACTTTGCTGATATTTATGATATGATATTCAAGCAAGTGCTGAATTATTATATATAGTTCAGATTATAAGAGAAAAAGCTATTTCTCTGTGCATGACTTACAGTAAAAAGAAGAACTATGACTAGAAAAAGTTAATTTAAATGTAATTACATTTTTCATTTTCCATCTGTCATGTATTCTGCTTTATCACCTTGTTGCTTTATTGCTGACACATTTATCTGGCTTTGCAACACTGCTGTAATCTGTGCGCAAATGATGGCAGCTGTACTAATGATGAAAAATGGCTGCGATGGAGGCTTTTAAAAGCATCTGATTAATAACTGTGCAGAGAGCAGCTGTGGCTCCTGTGTGGGCTCAGTGAGGTGTCATCTATGCTGCTGTTGTCACTGTGCAAACACACGATGCTGCACATGCAAATGGCTTCATTAACAGAGTGAATATGTATTTACAATACTGTGCAAAAGTCTCTTGCTTCCCCTGATTTCTTTATTTTTTGCTTGGAAAAAGGAAAATGGATGGAGCTATTTATTGAAATGTGCAGACATGAGTAGAAATATATAGGTAAAGAACAGTTTGTAACAAGCCTGAATCTCAGTAACTGTATGACCACCTTTATGTTTTAAGTTCAACCTGAAATTTCAAGAAAGCTTGCTCGTAATTTCTTTGATCAGTCTTAGTTCTAGAATAGTTCTCCAGGCTTTCTCAACATGCAGTTCTTTGCATGTTTGCAACATCGTATTGCATAATTATTATAATAGGGACGGTATTATGTACTGGCAAGTACAGTGGTAAAACAATTCTTGTCATGAGGTTTGCACACATCTCAGGAGTAGATTGAACCCACTCCTCTTAGCAGAAACTCTCTAAATCCTTTAAGTGTTTTGGTGGGAACTTGGCACCCTGAAGCTTCACTTCCTTCAACAGACTTTCAATAAGGCTGAGGTCTGGAGACTTGGTAGGACACTGCATGACCTTAACGTGGTTCCACTCCTTTGTTGGCATGGTTGTCTGTTTTGGGTTGTTGTCATGCTGGAAGACCCACACAAACCTGTCTTTAGTGTTCTGGTTGAAGGAGGGAGGTTCTGTTCCAAATTGTTACAGTACATGGTCACATCCCTTGGCCTGTCAATGTGGTGAAGTTGTTCTGTACCTTTAGTAGAGAAACTTTAGCTGTTTCTCTGCTAAACAGTTTCAACTCTGTGCTTGACTGTGTGTGTTCTTTGGGTAACACTAAGCATTTCTCTTCCTCCAATCATGGGGGATCAAGTTGGTGCCAAAGAGCACAATTTTGATTTTATCTCAATTTTGAACACAGGAGTTTCTCCCAAGCTTTCTCTGAATTATTTAGGGGTTCACTCACAAACCTAAGATTGGTCTGTACGTGTGTTTTCATGAGAAAGGAGATGGGCAGCGCAAAATTTAAATCCATTCAGTGTATTGTGTTAATAATGGTGTTCTTGGTGACTGTGGTCTTGTTATTGAGATATGAATGGGAGCAATCTTAATCTTAATCAAAATAGCTTGTTATTATACTCATTTTACTCAATTTCAATTTATAACTTTTATGAAAATGTTTGGTTTTTGGATTTTTAATTGATATTTTTTTCTCTGTCCATTAAAATTAAACTACCATAAAAATGTTCATTTCTCTAATGAAGGCTCTTATCCTGTTGATCTTGTATAGTTATAGGTTTTCCAAGATCCATGTGTGAGGCATTATTTCATAGCCTTTCTGGTAGTCAATCCAAGTAATGCTAACTTGGACCAGTCTGGTCCTACAGTGTTGACTGACTCCTCTATCTACCAGTAGCTGGTGTTTTGCCCCCCTGGTTTCTATGCCAATTCCTTTCTTGGCCCTGCTCATGTATTGAGCGACGTGACTTTTCACCTTAGCCCCTATGAAAGAGAAGAGGAAAGAAGTGTCTGTCCAAAGGAAAAAGAGAAAAGACAATGAAGGTGGTAAAAGTGGAAATAGGTTTATCTCTGAGGTAACTCCCTGCACCCTGTAATGTGGTTTTCTCTGTGATTTGATGATCCAACTTCTGAGATATTGCCAGATGTTACTAATGTGGGTAACTTGAGGGCCATAGAGACCTGCTCAACTACAACATAACACAGGATTGCTGCCACGACCACCTTATGTAGTTTGTCTCCATGACAACAACTGCAGCTCTGACTGTAGCGTGGTGAGCAGTTCAGGGTCAGATTGATGAAACCCCCATCTCCCCCTTGAGTTGATGCCTTTACCAAACACTCATCAAGTGAGGATATTTGAATAATTGTTATTTAACAAAAGCAGAAATTGAAAAATCATCTGGCTTTAGGCTATCAGTGTCTTTTGTCTTTTCTACAGTACCTATAAAAGATTAATCTAGCCACAATGAACTATTTTCAAGCCTTGATTATTTAATTTCTTTTCTAAGCAGAAAACTCGCAAATTCTTTATTGAAAGAGAAAATCTGCACAGCCTTGGGAAAACCATGCAACCTCCAAACAGAAGGGTCTTGCCACAATTAAAAACTTGGACCTTCTTGCTATGACACAACAGTAGTGACTATATTATATACATATATATATATATATATATATACAGGGAGCACTGGAAAGTGCTCCCTGTCTCTGCCCCTCCCTCCCATTCATTTGAATACACTGCACTACAGCTCCCTGGATCTACCCCCACCATCATATGTACTGTTTATCGGCCACCTAAGCCAAACAAGGAGTTTTTAAATGAATTTTCTGCTCTTCTCACTCATTTTTCTGTACTTTCTCCAAATCTGATCATTGCTGGTGACTTCAATATTCATATGGACAATAATAAAATCCCTCTTTCCAGAGATTTTACCTCCTGCCTGGAAAGTTTTGGGCTTCTACAGTACATAAAATTTCGTACCCATTCCAAAGGTCATATCCTGGATTTGGTCTGTTGTTCTGGCATTACCCCCACCCATTGTAAAGCCACATTGTTTTCCCAGTCTGATCATATGTTTATTTCTTTTGATGCAAACATAACCGCTTCCAAAACCTGTATCTCTCGTAATATCACTTTTAGGAAAATTAGTAATATCAACCCAGCTGTTTTTTCATCTGCCGTCCATGACCTTCCATCTATCCACTGCTCCTCAACCCCTCATGAACTCGTTTGTCATTATAATGTCAACCTTTATAACCTTCTTAACATATTTGCTCCCCTTAAACATCGAACTGTCTCATTTTCCCGTTCAGCTCCATGGTTTACCTCCGACCTGCGTCACCTTAAAGCTAAAGGACGCCAACTCGAACGTCTATTCAAGAAAACCGGACTTACTGTACATAAAGAAATGCACAATGATCATGTTTTGTTCTATAAGGACTGTATTGCCTCAGCCAAATCTGCTTACTACTCTGGTTTAATTAGTTCTAATGAAGGTAACTCCAGGTCCCTCTATTCATTGTTCAGTAAAATTACAAAACCTCCAGACACATTCCCCTCCCAGATGTATTCTGTTGATTTTTGCAATTCTCTTATCTCTTTTTTCACTTGTAAAATCTCAGACATTCACCGTCAACTTAACTCTTTAGGAGCTCCTGACTCTGAAGTAGACTTCCTGGTTCCCCCACTGTCTTCCTGTCAGCTATTTTCAAGCTTTACTCTTCCCTCCATAACTGATGTATCTAATCTCATTAAAAAATCTAAGCCATCCACCTGTCAACTTGACCCTCTCCCTACTGTGTTAGTTAAAGCCTGTCTTCCCTCTTTAGCACCTCTCATAACCAATATTATTCATTCCTCCCTGAACACTGGGATTGTTCCTGAAGCACTGAAAAAGGCTTCTGTTATTCCAACTCTCAAAAAGCCTGGTGCAGACCCCAATAACTTTGATAATCTTCGCCCTATATCAAATCTCCCCTTTATTTCAAAAATTCTCGAAAAAGTTGTCGCCGCCCAGCTTCATTCACATCTCAATGACCATAATCTCTATGAACAATTTCAATCTGGTTTCCGCCCCAATCATAGCACAGAAACTGCTCTGTTAAGGATTACCAATGACCTTCTGATGGCAGCTGATTCTGGTCTCCTATCCATTCTCATCCTTCTTGATCTTAGTGCGGCGTTTGATACCATTTCTCACAATATTCTCCTGAACCGGTTAGCTTCCATTGGTATTAGTCATACCCCACTTACCTGGTTTACCTCCTATCTCTCAGACCGCACTCAGTTTATCCAACTTAAATCCCATTCTTCAGCTCTCTATCCTGTTTCTGCTGGTGTGCCCCAGGGTTCAGTATTGGGGCCTCTTTTATTCATTATTTATATGCTTCCTCTTGGTTATATATTCCGAAAATATAATATAAATTTTCACTGTTATGCCGATGACACCCAGCTCTACCTTTCTTCTAAACCCAATTCACCCCTCCCACCTACCTCCCTCTCAGACTGTCTTATTGAGATTAGATCCTGGTTCTCCTCCAATTTCCTCAAACTTAACAGTAATAAAACTGAAGTTTTACTTGTTGGTACACCATCTATCTTAACCAAATCCCACAGCTTTTCCATTAACGTTGAAAATTCTCCCACCCTTCCCTCCCCTCAGGTTAAGAGTTTGGGTGTCATACTTGATAATACTCTTTCATTCCAGTCTCACATTAATTACATAACACGGTCTGCTTACTTCCATTTACGTAATATTCACCGACTCCGTCCCTTCCTTACTCCCCATGCTGCTGCCATCCTTGTCCATAGTCTTATTACATCCCGTATTGATTACTGTAATTCCCTCCTATTTGGTCTCCCTAAAAGGTCCCTTCATAAACTCCAACTTCTTCAAAATTCTGCAGCTCGGGTCATAACTTGCACTCCGTTAAGTGCTCATATTACCCCAGTTCTTCAGCAGCTTCACTGGTTGCCCATAGAAGCCAGGATAAATTTTAAAATCTTACTTCTTGCATACAAGTGTATCCATAAATCTGCTCCTTCATATTTGTGTGACCTGCTCCATATCACCACTGTTTCCCGCACTCTCAGATCATCATCTGCTATTCATCTTACTGTTCCGTCCTCACACCTTATCACTATGGGGAACAGAGCTTTCAGTCGCTCTGCTCCTCGGCTCTGGAACTCTCTTCCTCCTGCACTAAGAAATATTGACTCCCTCTCCGTATTTAAGACACAGCTCAAAACACATCTGTTTAAACTGGCTTATTCACTTTAATGCTGATTTTATCTGTTGTCACGCTCTGTTTTGTAATTTTAACTTATTTTATGTATTTTATGACTATTGTTCCTTTTATTAATTGTGTTTTTGTAAGGTGACCTTGGGTTTCTGAAAGGCGCCCTCAAATAAAATGTATTATTATTATTATTATTATTATTTAGATCAGAGTGTGAAGTGCTAAGTTATATGGACTCATAGGCTCCATAGTAGTGACTCACGTTTGTAGTGAAACCTAGCAGACAGTTAGCAGTTACAGCTGCCGGTGTCAGCATCCAGCCAGCCAGTATAAAACGATCTTAAAATGTAAACTCTAAGCTTGGGGAACGTTAGAGAGAAAAATACTTTTTGTAGGAGCTGTAAACATGCTTTTCTGCTGTAAAGTTGGGCATTTAAAGTGGCAGTCTATTCAGATTGACTCACTTTTGGGACCAGCCCAAAGTGATCATTAGAAGAACTGCAGTTTTTGGCACTTGATGCTGAGATCAGGCCTCTGTGAGGTTACTCAGTTGCTGTTATTTAACACTAGTTCAACATGCTAAATTGAATATATGAATGTTGGACAATGCAACAGAATGTATGTTAAGAAAATCACAAGTGTCTGGTTTGAATTTTATCATGAAGTAATTAACAAAAAAAGCAAGCTGATGATAATATTGCAAATTATACACAGAGAATGAATGAATGCATATTTCATTGTGTGGTTAGAAAATGAAAACCTTTAAAATCCAGACAAACTTTAAAACAAAAAAATTCCTTCTATCTTCTTAATCTTTGTAAAAGTGTGACAGCTGGCCGATGGAGAGAGACTTTCCATCTGTAAGGCCACCAGCTGCTCTCCTGTGCTGCTGAGAGGTGCTTCCACTTCAGTGAATGATATTACATGACTCTAGGACAGAGGTAAGCAGGTAATTTTCCCAAGGGGCCACATGAGAAACTGGAACGGTTGTAGAAGGCCAGAGCAATAAGATGAACTCAGTTTTAATTGTATCTCTTCACAAACTGCTCTACTGGTAACAGTAAGCTAATACTCACAATTAGACCATGAAAAATATGAAACAAGAATAGTAAAAACAACATTTTATCACTATTCAGTCAACATTCCCCAACATTCCTGTTGTATTTCCTTTCATTCAGTATATTGCAAAAATGTGAAAAAATGTCCGCTTTGTTTTTCCAGTGAAATTCCTGATGTCCCACAATATCCGTGATCTGTGGAGTTGGGCAAATTCTCAAATGTTTCTTCTTTCTCAGAGCATGTTAGCGTAAACAGGTCAACCCAACACAACTCCCCACCAAGTAATGGCTTACTCTTTTTTAGAGTTTGGTTGGGAATCACAAAACTGGTCTTGAATGCTCCATCCCTGGATAAAGCTCGGTAAAACGTCATTGTTGCTTTGGAGCTTTGCTAGGAAAGGTTCAGATGTTTAAAGCAGACCCGTGTCCTTTGTCATGTGTCTGTAAAGGAATCCTGTAATTCATATAAGAGGCTGAAGCAACTAGTTTTTTATAGATGATTACATTTTAACCAAGGCCTTGGCTTCTGGCTCTACGTCTCACAGCTTCAATGACAAACTCTCAGCAAAGGAAAAATTTGCAATATGAACTAACCCTAACAGCCAGCTTAGATGTGTGCTTCTTCCTTTGTCCTGCAACTCAATGCTGAATTTTCAACTCTGCATCCCGACAGCTGTCTGTTGCTGCTGCAGCCTGACTGCTCATTGTTACCACCAGAGCAAGCTACCCACAAATGTCACATGATGTGTTGAATGCGGACCCAAATAGAGACTCTAAGATAGAGTAGCATAAAGAAGCAACACAAAATCAAGGCAACAGGGGAAAACAAAGTCCAAAAATCCAAATGGGAAGTGGCAGAAAACGAAGTTCATAAATCAAAGCATGGGAAAACACACTGGTAATGCACAGAGAATAAACAGTATGACATGACAAGGAACTACTAGGGAAAAGGTTTAAATACACAGAGATAACGCAGATATTGGAAACAAGTGGGGAACACTGAACCTAAAACGAATCATGGCAGACAAAGCAAGGGGACCAAACGAAACAAAGCGCAAGCAAGATGAGAGACTAACAAAAATAAGACATGAAGTTGCTAAACATCGGACATGGAAACTAAAAGAAACAGAATACAAATAACCTATGACTAAGACTAGAGGTGGTCACTAAATTAGTGAGATTTCCTCTGCAGCTTACTAGTTATCTTTGCTTCCATCTTTGCTATCTGTGCTTTAAGATGCACATTTGAGAATTATACCAGGGAGTCAAATACTTTCTTTGTCAGAGGAGCCACAATATCCAGAGTTGTAAACATGCTAAACTATTTACAAGATAATCGACCTCTGTGGGAGTAGCATTCAGGTAGCTGTTCTGCTCTGTGTTGGCACATAGCATGGAAGAAGATAACAGTGGAGCAATCCTTAAACTTATTTAAAGCACATTCAAAAAGGCATCTACTGTGATAAAATGTATTCCCCATTACTGTGAATTTAAATGTTATTAGGAAATGATCCGACAAAAAAGGGTTTTTAAGGAATACTGTTAAATGTACAGTTTCTATGCCATATGTCAGAACAAGATCTAGAGAGTGATGAAAGTGAGCGGTGGGTTCTTTTGCATTTTGAATTCTACATACATTTGAGTCTAATGGTAGAATAAATGCTCTGCTAAGGCTGTAGTTTTCAGTATTTCAGTATTTTGCTGAGGATATTACCACATCATTTAGCAAAGATATTGAGAGAATAACAGAACTGTTTTGATCTCTGACAGTGAAAAGCTGTTGTGCTTTCTTCAGTCTGTCACTGTCTCACCACCGTTCAGTTAATCCTGGAGCCTCCCCACCAGGAGAAGTGTGATCTTCCTGCTTTCTTTCAGTGGGAAATCATAGCTGTCAGCAGACTGAGTCCTATTTGAACTTATATCAGACTGAGATGACACCAACTGCCTCCAAAATGACATCCAGCTCAGAAGCTGTTAATTATGTGTTCATGTTCGAAACCTGCAAACAAGTGTTGGCTTAAAATGATTCTGCTGTAAAAAAAAAGAAAAAAAAAAGAAAAAAAAAAAGAGAGTACACTATATATAATGAATCGCTATAAAATGAGTAAACTTTAACAAGAGTTTTGTAATGTATTCTAAAATTTTCACAAGGTGTAATGATGTAAATTTGTTGTAATGAATAAATATCCAGCAGCTTCAGTCATCTTTCGAGGAAGCAAAGATGCAGATTTATCTGCTGTTTTTTCCTTGACTCAGGGTGAAAGTTTAGCATTTTAATAATGAAAAACTGTCACAAGAAAATATTATTTTTTGAATAGCAGCAGATATTCCCCCTCCTTCAGTTTTTAGTCAGATATAGTATAGTCCTCTGTGTATTTGTGTGTTTGCAGCAGATTAACTAGAGAAACTGATTGTTTGTATTTCCACTGGCTTTCTGTTGGATCAGCTGTGGAAAAACTCTGCTGTCGTTTTTCTTCTTCTGAAGTCTAAAATCCTGTACAAGATAATCTGCTTTTGTTTCTCTCAGTTCCCCATTTTTTTCTGTCTTCTCATCTGTATTTCTTTAGCCCTTAAACTTTTTTCTTTTTTTCCCATTCTACCGTATGGCATACATGCTTTCTGTTAACTGTCCCCCTGTTAAATATATGGTTTTCACATTTGCTGTTGTCCAGTCATGGATGAAATGTATTTTCTGACTTTTACCCTATTTTCTTGTTATCACTCATTTATTTATTTTCACTTTTTCCTGAAGAGGAGTTTTTTTTTTCATCCTTATGCTCTGCATGCAGTCAAAGGAGTGGATGAATATTTCATGGGAAGGGATTCCTCCACCTTTCCTCCCTTGAGAGGAGAGCATCTGCAGTTAGTAACTAACCTTTTCTCCAACACATAAAACAGTCCATTAGTGGCAGCCAGTCGGACACAGTGAGGTGAGGGGGAGGTGAAAGTCATTTGCACTAAGAAGGAAGGGTGTGTCATTTGGGAGCTTAGTCCCAGGACTGTGTAAAGTGCTTTGCATGCTCAGAAAGTGTAGAAAGGTACTATGTAAGAACCAGCCCATTTACCATATTGAGGTATAATGTCGGACATAGATGCAGCTTGAATAAATATCCCAGAATGTGCTTCTTAAAAAAGTACATTAGGCCCATTTAGAAGAAACTTGTAGCATCCTCACATTTCAATAAAGCAGCATATTTTCTTCTTTTCCAGACGCATAGAGCAACCATGAGAGGTATCACACAGGTCCTGACTGAGTCACAGTGATGAACTGTTGCTGTAGATTTCATCACAGCTTATGCTTGCACTGAAAGGA
Source organism: Simochromis diagramma (assembly GCF_900408965.1). Classification (NCBI taxonomy): domain Eukaryota; kingdom Metazoa; phylum Chordata; class Actinopteri; order Cichliformes; family Cichlidae; genus Simochromis; species Simochromis diagramma. The sequence goes on from NW_024386801.1 coordinate 22,545,572, forward strand.
CACACCAAACCCATGTCATCATGATGCTTGAGTCAGCAGCTGCAGTGTTTGAAAGGAAAAAGGAAGACACTAGAAGTAAAATGAGAGCTCAGCTATGTAGGAATTAAACATGACTGTCACCTGACTCTAGTTCTACCATCAAAGGATCATACCAACAGAAACATACTGCAGGTTTCTGGAATGCCAGAAACACCAAAGTTGTGTGCACAAAATTATTTCCAAGTTTGTAACCACTGTTCCTACAATGTTAAGTTTGCCTACATTGGTTGAATATAACTGACTTCACAATCAGATGTTAGAGTAATCTTATGAATAGTATATCTGTCCTTAGCAGAGATGGGCAGTAATGCGTTACTGTAATCCGATTACTTTTTTCAAGTAACGAGTAAAGTAAGGGATTACTATTGCAAAAACGGTAATTAGATTACCGTTACTTTCCCGTAGGAACGCTGCGTTACTGTGTTACTAAAACCGTGATTTTTTTTGCGAGAATGTGTCATGACAGTGACGTAAGCAAGTGCGACGTTCATGACAACAGCTGTGTGCAGATCAACAGTGGATAATATATCGAGTGTGGGAGAGAGTATGAGCATGCAGCGTTTAAAGCGTGGAAGTACTGACCTTACTTTGAGTTTGATTCCATAAAAAGTGACAAAAACATTAGTGTCCGTTGTGCGTGGGAAGAAAACTTCTTTTTACAGCGAAAAAAACCCCTAAACTTCCAAGCAAGCGCCGAGTGCACAACGACGTAATGGGAAACTCACAGAGAAACCCGCGGATTCTTCCACTGACCACCGCGGCACACCTGCACCAGGGTAAACCTCCGCCTACCCCAGTCCTGCTTTACAGGTGAAAATAGAGCAAAAGGACCACTAGTCTGGGACTTTATTTATTTTCTGCTGTGTTTTACTTGCATCTATTTGAAAGAGTGAGTGTAAACACAAAAAAAGAAAATTATGTGCTGGAATGTGCAGAAAATAGGTTTAAATATTAAACAAATTTCTTCCAGTCAGAGAATGTTGCATATAATTAAATTTTTGCTTGATGCATAAAGTTAAAAGATTAAAACTAATAAAACAAGTTTTAAAAAGAGACTTTTCCATTTGATTACATTTTGTACGATGGATTATGTAGAAAAAGTAGAATTGGGCTGAAAGATCTATCGCTTTATCACCTATTCAGGTTGTAAATCGTGTTTTTAAAAAGTAACTAAGTAACTAAGTAACTAAGTAATTAATTACTTTTGAAAATAAGTAATCAGTAAAGTAATGGGATTACTTTTTTGGGGAAGTAATCAGTAATTAGTTACTGATTACTTTTTTCAAGTAACTTGACCAACACTGGTCCTTAGCGATGGAATAAATGAATATAAATGTAGTAGTATGCCTTGCTATGTTTTGGTCTTCTGTCTTGTTCACGTGCTGCCTTTTGACTGTCTTTGGATAACATCTGAAAACCTCCAGCCCATTGATAATCTCCAGGAGAGCTAGGTTAGAAATAACAAGTTGCTTTTTTTTCTGGAAGTACAAAAAGCTTTTGTTGGTAGAAGTAAAAATGGTAGTTTTATTGTTATATGCACATGCAGAGTTTGAGTTTATACTGTATAATGAAATTCTTATTTTACTGGAGTTCCTTCACACAGCACACATAAAAACAATCTAATATGATAAATAACATGAAATAAAACTTCTAACAATATTAAAATAAATGAGATAAAAAAAATACAGCTAAAGTAAAAGTAACAAATGCAAACAGTGAAAAGTGTTAGAAAGGACACAATAGTGGTGGGATTGAAGTGGGCACAGTGGCCTGGGAAAGGGACAGCTTGAAAATGTCTCCAAATATGTTAGCTAGCACCAATGAGCAGACTGAGCACATGTCTAGAAGGCCTTAAGATAAGGGCTTTGCTAATGCTGGGTTTAGGCTTTAAACTAGAGTTGCTTATTAGTTTCTCTTGTTTGTCAATCTTTGTACGAACCTTGTGTAAAGATTTTTCTTTCAGGCTTTGACTCTGTTTCAGTCAACCCCTTAAAGCCTTAAAGCCTTGTGCATCGAATTTGATGCATGAGTATTTGTATTGAGACTTCTACATAATCAGTGTAATTTTTTCCCTTGAAAAGGCCAAATAAATTGCACGAGCAATAAATTAATATGTTTTCCAACAGACACTGGTGCAGGCTTTACAGGGTTAAGACCATCAAAGCATTTTTAAAGTCACAACAAACAGCAGGTCACCAGTGACTTGTTTGAGATAAAGACTAGAGTTTTGTTTATCTCTTGTTAGGATGTCGATGAACAATAGCAAATGGATTAAAGTAGATGACAGGAGACAGAGGTGAGGTGTAGACCAGCCGATTTATTCACCAATACTGAAGAATACACAAACATGACAAAATAAAATAAAATGATATGATGAACGAAGCATAGGTTAGCTCTAGCAGCAATCTGTAACATTAACTGGCAGCATTTTATAGACTACTGCTAACTAATCCTCAAGCCTACCACTGTATAAGGTTAGATATTGAACTAAAGTAATATACTAAATGCACACCTTGCTGGCTTTGCTGGTTTTTAGTCTTGTCCATAGTCATTTTCAAAGGAAAACATTTTATTTTTGTTTGTTGTTAATCTTAAGCCACTCACCACTGACCTATGAATTATTCAAGCATAAAAATTTACTGAACTCAAGGGCTGAAGTGGTGTCACATCTATACATGTCAGACAATTTAGCAAAGAGCCAATTTTAAACGGTAACTTTTGCCACTTTATTATTACTAGCCTTCTGGCAGTGGCCGACCTAGAAAATCCAGCTTGAACCAAGACACATTCAAGGTTCAAGGTTCAAGGTTCTTTATTTGTCACATGCATAGTTATACAAGTATAACACACAGTGAAATGTAGCCTGACACGCTCCTCGACATGTGCATCTGCTGTTTACCAAAACCTAATCAGAAAAGGCCTCAGTGGAAGCCATTCTTCAGGAAGGGACACAGTGAGATAAGGCATAGTTATGTCAAATGACATTTTTCTGGAGTGAAAAGTAGCGGCAGTAGGTCTTCTGGAGTGACAAATGCAAACTTGAGGTTTTTGGTTCAAATTGTTTTCAGTATGTACAAAAGAGACTGATGAGAGCAGCAGTAGGTGTCTACAGCTATCTGTAACATAACAAAGGCTCTGTTGTGGTTCGGGGCTGCATTTTAGCCAGTGGTGTTGATAACTGCCCAAACTGATGGTACTTTTCTGCGTTTGTGATTCCAATAGATTTTGATCCACCATGAAATACCATCTGGAAAACACCTAACAGACAAAAGGCAGCTTCGTTTTGAGCATGACAGTGATGTCAACCACAATTGCAGAAAAAGCATACCTGGATAGAAAAAAACACACAGTGGAACAACTGAATAGACTAAAGTAAAGAAATTACCAGAAAGCCTGCACAAGAAAATTCAGGCTGACGATGATAAAGAATAACGGTGGTCAGCAAATACTGACTTTCGAACTTGTTAGAACTGTACAAACCCTGTTTTTGCCCTGTTGTATTTACTGTTTTTCCATTTATTGTTGTTTTAATTCAGTTCAGTTTTATTTATATTGAAACAAGATTTTCCTCAAGGAACTTAATATTGTAAGGTAAAGACCCTACAATACCACATAGTAACCCCAACCATAAGACCATACAGTTATATAAGGTCTTTAAGATAAGATGGGACCTGATTGAAGACCTTGTATGTGGTGAGAAGTATTTTAAATTAGATTCTGGATTAATCAGGAGAAATAACAAGGAGAAATATGTCGAATCTGTCTCTTTATAGTCTAGTTTCAAGAAACTACTGCATCTTTGTGGTAGCAGAATATAAATAACTAATGGGTGGCTCAAAACTTTTGCACAGTATTGAAGCATAATTAAATAGAAATCAGAAGGATGTGAAGGCCACAATGCAAATAAGAAACTTGATAGGTAACAGTTCCTAATTTCTGAAACCACAGTTGTTTAGCATGTAGTTATAATGCAACCTAACCATACCCAGGTTCACTGGTGATCTGATGGATGTAAAGAGTTTTAAACTGGGCAAAAGATCTCATACAGTATTCTTTATGGACTTTATTTTTGTCCTCTTACTGAGCACTCATAGTGTTTTGTCACATTAACATATTCACCTTATTCTATCCCTGTAATGTCATCAGGACTATGTTACTCACCTTACCTCCACAGGAGCCTAGGTACAAGGTATTTTATTATTATTATTACCACGGCCTTTATTTTCTATGTCTGTTTCCATTTGATTCAGTAACTGCTGCTTCTTGTCTTAATCATCAGAGCTGGTTGAAGCAGACAGAAACCTAAGTGAACATATTTTGAACACATTTCCCTCACAAGAAAGGATCTCGCCACCTCTGCAAGCCACCTCACTGTGGGTTTTTTAGTTATTTTCCACTGAATTTCTTTAGTATCCTGGTACACATACTACTCCTTTTAGGAAAAGGCTGAGAGTCTAATGTTTTTTTTCCCATTAATTCATTTCCTTCATTTTGTTTGGAGACAGATGTGGAGGCAAACTGCAAAGCGCAACCAGAGTTGGCAGCCATATGGTCTATCAGCATATTCGTCATTTGCTAAACTAGTTATAGTATGATTAAGTTTTTTGGTGAAACTGAAACTTATAGAAAAGTTAAATTGAGGGATGAACAGTGTTTGACAAATCCAAAATTTGCAAGATGTCATGTGAGAGCTTTTCCTAGATTTGTCTTGGTATAATAATGATTGCAGATTAATTCCAAAGCACGTTTTGTCTATATCTGTACAAAAAAACCCATTTTGTGTGAAAAGGTTAATTTAATTTCAGTCAGTACCATCTGCAGATTCTATCTTCAGCTATTTTCATTTATTTGGTACTATGGCTCTGTTCTGGGACCCCCAAGAGACCCAAGACAGAACAGAGCAGGCATCACTGACAACTGTTATTATTTTATTTCACTGAATAAGTGTGATATAGAATGAAGCTGCTTGCTGATATTTGCCAACTGAATGCAAAGAATGCTGAAAGCCACCTAGTTATGCTCTATTTTCACCAACCAATGTACTTAGAACAGATTTCTCTGTTATATTTCTGACATGTCAAAACATTTTGATCACATCAGCGAAATATGCCGTTGGTCTTTTGAGCACCTAACAGTAGCATCAAAAGCTAAACACATAGTGTCTAAAAGACTTCTGATGATGCCCTGTCTGTCTCCTACACATACTGCAGTGACTGCAAACACCCAACAAGCTTAACCATTGCAAGACAAGCTCTGTTTAAATGATTCCTGCAACTGAGACACTCTTCTTTTATCCTCATTTGCATTTTAAAGACATGGTGCCCACTTTATGAAATTTTGGCAAATGAGGCCACTTTAGACTTTATTCAAAGGCTATACATAGCACTGTAAGCTGGGTTTTTTTTTTAATGCGGGTACATGAGACAGAGCCAAGCTTGTGCCAAAATTTCTGTTTCTGTGAACAACAAGCCCAAAGTGAGGCTAAAAAAACCTTTCATACTGCAAATGAAAGTGTCCCATTTTTGACCAATTCATTTTTGTCTTCTCTTTTATAAATATGTGAAGTTCTGGTCCAAACCTTCTGGGTTTGACTGCATCTGATCCATGCTGAGTAATAAACTGGGATGCCTCATTGTGAAATCCCATCTCCAATATGTTTTTTAACATCTGAGTCTGTTGCCAAACATGTACCAATGAAATTTTAGATGGCTGAAGAAACATTTTTAGCTCTGGCAGTCCACCTGCCAACCCTGAAAGTTAAGAACTGGGGATGATTGGCTCCTTAGTGTATTAGTTTAGTTTCATGGGCCTGGGTCTTTGTCCCAGGTTTTTGAGTTTGCTCAGTCTGTTGTTCAGTTCTTGAGGGTTAATGAGATGCTAACAGGAAACAATAAGCAATATATATAAATATGATACAACCTATATTACCTTTATTACAAAAGAAATAAGGAACAAAACTCCATTTTAAATGACTATTGAACCCGAAAGGAATCATAAATTCATTAAATTTCAAAAGCCTGGCACATGAGACTTGAGGACTAAACATAAGTGTCACAGTCTCTGACATACATACAAGGTGGGCCATTTATATGGATACACCGTAATAAAATGGGAATGGTTGGTGATATTAAAGTCCTGTTTGTGGCACATTAGTATATGTGAGGGGGCAAACTCCTCAAGATGGGTGGTGACCATGGTGGCCATTTAGAAGTCGGCCATCTTGGATACAATTTTTGTTTTTTTCAATAGGAAGAGGGTCATGTGACACATCAAACTTATTGGTAATGTCACAAGAAAAACAATGGTGTGCTTGGCTTCAACGTAACTTTATTCTTTCATGAGTTATTTACAAGTTTCTGACCACTTATAAAATGTGTTCAATGTGCTGCCCATTGTGTTGGATTGTCAATGCAACCCTCTTCTCCCACTCTTCACACACTGTTAGCAACACCGCAGGAGAAATGCCAGCGCAGGCATCCAGTATCCCAAAAGATAAAAGTCTAAGGGGGTCAGATCGGGAGACCTTGGGGGCCATTCAACTGGCCCACGACGACCAATCCACTTTCCAGGAAACTGTTCATCTAGGAATGCTCGGACCCGGCACCCATAATGTGGTGGTGCACCATCTTGCTGGGAAAACTCAGGGAACGTGCCAGCTTCAGTGCATAAAGAGGGAAACACATCATCATGTAGCAATTTCAAATATCCAGTGGCCTTGAGGTTTCCATTGATGAAGAATGGACCCACTATCGTTGTACCCCATATACCACACCAAACCATCACTTTTGTTGTTCCAACAGTTTTGGAGGGATCCATCCAATGTGGGTTAGTGTCAGATCAATAGCAGTGGTTTTGTTTGTTAACTTCACCATTCACATAAAAGTTTGCCTCATCACTGAACAAAATCTTCTGTGTGAACTGAGGGTCCTGTTCCAATTTTTGTTTTGCCCATTCTGCAGATTCTGTGCACCGATCTGGGTCATCCTCGTTGAGATGCTGCAGTAGCTGGAGTTTGTAAGGGTGCCATTTGTGAGTAGCTAATATCTGCCGAAGGGATGTGGGACTAATGCCACTAGCCAGTGACATGCGGCGAGTGCTACGCTGTGGGCTCTTGCTGAATGAAGCTAGGACAGCCACTGATGTTTCTTCATTAGTGACAGTTTTCTTCCGTCCACATTTTAGCAAATCCAACACTGAACCAGTTTCATGAAACTTAGCAAGCAGTTTGCTAATTGTAGCATGGGAGATGGGTGGACTCATAGGGTGTCTTGCACTGAAATCTGCTGGAATGACCCGGTTACTGCGTTCACCAGATATCAACACAATTTCGCTCCTCACGTGTTAACCTCTTCGACATGTCAATGGCTGTGAACAAAGAGGAACTTGTAAATAACTCATGAAAGAATAAAGTTACGTTGAAACCAAGCACACCATTGTTTTTCTTGTGACATTACCAATAAGTTTGATGTGTCACATGGCCCTCTTCCTATTGAAAAAAACAAAAATTGTATCCAAGATGGCCGACTTCTAAATGGCCACCATGGTCACCACCCATCTTGAGGAGCTTGCCCCCTCACATATACTAATGTGCCACAAACAGGACTTTAATATCACCAACCATTCCCATTTTATTATGGTGTACGGCATTAAAAAAAACCTTTATGAGGAATATATTTATTTTTGGTGCACTTCACTTGAAAAAAGTAAAAGAATCCTAATGACACCAAAAATGAAACCTTCCAGTACTAAGTCAGTTTTCAGTGCTGATTAAATAACGGAATAACTGCATCCATGCATCCATCCACACTATCCGGTTGTTCAGTGATGACGCGACGAATCCTACTTCCGGGCCTAAAGTAGTCTGCGTTTAATATGGCTTTTGTGTTGTTAACATGTTTAATGTTATGTATTTTCTTCTATTTGATCTCAAAAAGCTCCTAAAACAGTCAGGGATCACTGTTGACCTCCCTCGGCTTTTATTACCGCTAATCATTTATTTAAGCTCAGTTTTTAAAACCTTAGGATGTAACTACAGCCCAGCCAATGCAGCAGTATATGAATGACTAACCTCGTATTATGGATGGATTATCTCAGTTGTTCTCCTGGCTGAAGTTTGGTCCTCTTACAACATCCTGCCATGCGATTACATTTGTTCCACCACCGAGAACACTCACGTTAACTTTTATCGAGTGGAAAAAAAGTTAGCTTGTTTATATTATGCTAACATAGCTGTGTCGCTAGTAGGGATGGGTATCGTTTAGGTTTTATCCGATACCAGTGCCAAACCGGTACTTTTGAAATGGTGCCGGTGCTTAAACGGTGCTCAAACCGGTGCTTGTAGCTATGATGATGTTTGCTAGTTCACCTTACATGCATTAATGTAATAGCGTGGTTAGCCTACTCAACGCAAATTAGACACGAACAACATTAAGCTACTCACGCAGGGAAGAACGGCTGCTGCTGCGATCATCATCCGTCATCATTTCTGCTACACTGGCAGGGCTAGGGGCCAGGACTCTATTCTTCGGGTTTTTGGGGGATGTTGCTCCGGGTCCGATAACAGGCAACCCACCCGCAGTAGATGTGCACGGTGTGAGGTCTCGCAGCAAGCTATCAAATACGGCGCATTTCTCGGCTTTTAAAAAAAACGCTATGCGTCGCCAGGTGTTTCATCGGATTTGAGGTGTTACCTCCTTTGACAGTATCACAGTATCAGCTTAAAGCACTTGTTGTAGGCTCCTGAGTTTGCATATTTTGCTGTGAAGTACAGCCAGACTTGTGATCGCTTTGCCTTGGGCATTTTTAATCTGTAGCTCTGCTTTAAAAGAACGTACGTACCTGGACCCGCCTACTATCCTCGGAAACGTAAAATGATTGGCTAGAATCTAAAGTGTGTCACAGCTCTGGAAAAAAAAGCACCGAAATAAAGCACCGCAATGTGCGCTGCTTTTCGGTCTGGTTACTACCGTTTATGATGGCACCGGACACCGGTACCCATCCCTAGTCGCTAGCGGTCACGTAGCACATCATTATATACCACCTAGCCCAACTTCAGTAACCCTACAAACGTCACTGCTTTTTAGTTTTCTGTCTTCATTTATGCTGGAAGTGATAACAGAGCTGTACGTTTTAATTTGTTTCCAGAACCCCGCAGTCAGGACATGCTATATTGTATTTAGATAGAAGCTAGCGAGCTAACTCCCTGCTAACTTCTAACTCTGTTAAATGTCATAAATTCCATTTTCATGGATGCCTGGATGTTAAACTCAATTGTTACACCTGGTAGAGCAGAACGCTGATCATTTTATTAAAGATGAAAGACTTTAGACAGTTTTTCAACTCTCAGTAATGCCATAGTGATCATTTGATATATGGACCTGCAGCGGAGTTTAGGTCCAGACACGGCTAGTGACGTCAGACTGAACAACCGGATGGCCACAGGTCTGTATTTTAACAGGTCTGGATATAAATAGTGTGGTGAGGTCAACAAATGCAAATCAGGATTCTTCTGCTCCCGAAGTTGGCAACTTAAACAGTACAAGAACTTACTACAAGATTTGATTTAGTCAGTCTGCAGTACCCACAACCCTATACAAGAAATCTGTTTCAACTCTCTGATAGAAAAGAAAAGTCCTAATCTCTTACACTATAAGTCTTAGATGGTAAATTGACTGATTCTTATATAGTGCCTTACACATTGCTCATTCACACAAGCCCTTTTTCTTCTATTCTCTTTCTACCTAACGTTCACAATGTGATGAATCAGAGCATCTTGCCCATGCAGACTGGAGCAGACCGGACTCTGCTCTACCACCTGAGCTACAGCCACCCCCTCTCAGGTAATGCAGAGCCAATGTGGGTGAAGGGACTCACCCAGCCTGACTGCCTTGATGTCCAGGTGTCTTCCCTGCCTGCCCTGATATGAGAAAACCTGTGTAGCCTTGCAGGTCACATTGCATCAGTCACAGCTGTTATGGCAGCTCCCATCTCAGTCGTGGCACTTGTTAATCTGGACTGGTTATAGAGGTCCATACCGTAGGCCCCAAGGGACTGTTACCTTTAGTGGTCCTCAAAGAGTGAAAAAGTGAATGTCAGCAATGAAATTTTATCATAGCAATTTAGCAAGACTAATTCAAAAGGAAAATAAAATAGTAAAAAATCACTAAACAATAATTAAATCACTTAAACTATACTTATCTAGCTAACGCTGAGCATTTTCTTATCTTTGATGAGGAGAGGTAGGAGCACAACTGGATCCAAAGATGCACTCATCCTCTTGTTCTAAGTCCATGATAATCACCCAAAAGGAAAGCAGCATCCCATGGGCATTCAGTGGAAGTAAATCAAACTCCTTCTGAATTGACCATCTAACACAGTAAAAATGAGCGTTGAGGATAGCTGTCAGAAAAATGTTCTTATAAAGTGAGACACGCAGAGCAGAAATTTTAATGAGCAGCAAGTTTAATGTGTTTATTTACTTGCAGGGGAGCAACAGCATACACAGTGAAAGTCTATGCACGTGCTCATCTAGGCGATCCTGTTGATCCTTTTTATACATTTTTCTAGTCACACACTAAATCTGAGATAAGATATGTGAGACTTTCTCATACATTCCTTTCGAAGCAAACAGTTTATTCTTCTTAAAAAGATATACAACCAGTTTGCAGGTTCACAGGTTGGCCTGGGTCGATCCCCTGTTCACCTCCCTTTCCCACTGGTTGTCACATCTTTTTAACCTTACCCATGGGGACATCCAATCACATTATTAACATCCAATCATCTGATGTCCACTCACACTTTCTGCTCTCGTATGCTCTCTCTGTCAATCTGACTTACATGATTTAAGACAAATTGTCAACTTTGAACCACTTTAATCCATTAATTAAAAGTTCATTTTTTCATTCTTAACACAGAAATTCTATCACATTTAACCACTGAATCACATATAGATATAATTCACTTAATGTTTCATTCAGTTTATGTGATTCCACTTTAATTTATCTATTTATCTTTAGCACATAACATTCACTTTTTAATTCATATCCAGATACTTTCTTTTATCCTTTTAAACTCTGTGTTTGTCAACCACCATTTATGCATTCACCACACACACACACACACACACACACACACAACAGGGCCATTAGAATAGTCATTTTACTTACTCAAACTACATTTCTCATTTATATATTGATCAAAAATAATGTTATTATAACATGATAATGTATCTTATCTTTGATTAAGAATAAAAATGCTTTATTATTAGGAAATAGAGAAAAGCTCTTTTTTAGCAGTCACATAAAGCTGGATGTTAAGACCTTTGGCCCCCTGAGAGGGAAGTCTACAATATTGTAGGTAGAAGACTGTCTTCTACCTACAATATTGTTGTTTTTTTGACCAGTGTGTTCCTGTTGAATAACATCTGAAGAAAATGCACTTTCTTAATCGTGAAAAATGGCGAGACACAGAAGAGTGAAAATTAAGCTTCCAAAGTTATGTTTGTTGTCAGATTCAGATTTGCAGGGAATTTTGAAAGCTGAACAATGAGTTAGTCAGACATCCCACACTGTTCCAGAAGCAGTAATTCAACAAATTCAACAACAGATTTATTGACTTGAATCTAAGCAGCAGTAAGTGTACATAAAGGAACAAGATGAGGCAATTTAAATCAAGATAGTGACAAGCTCCAGGTGTAAATTATATGTTGTATTGTTCTGGATAAAAATGTATGTCCCTATTTTTCAGGGAATTAGCTCATTTAGCTCAGTATAGCTTACAGCAGAAATGTTCACTGCACAGTTTAAGTCTGTGAAGGTTTTCAGTCATCCAGGTCATCGTAGTCAAAGGAGCTTGCAAAGAAAAGTGTCTGGACTGCTTTAAGTTACTTGAAGACGTTTCACCTCTCATCCGAGAAGCTTCTTCAGTTCTAAGGTCAAATGGTGGAGAGTCCCAGATATAAACCTAGTGGGAGTATCCCCCCACAGAGGGACAAAAGGACCCCCTGATGATCCTTTAATCGCCTGAGCCAAGGTGTGAAATTGGGTGTGGGTCCCAATCAGCCAGAGTTTCGGGTGAGTTCATTGTGGAACCTGGCCACACCTTATCATGCGAATTCCTGAGATCAGATGGCTCAGGATGTGAGTGGGCGTTAAGGCGTCTGGGAAGGGAACTCAAAACTGTTTAAGGTATCTCCTCTGCCTGTTAGAAGAAACAAAGAAAAGAAAAGGAAGGGGGGTGACCCAACACACTCTCACATCTGTGTTGAGTGGGTCCCTCTGGAACTCCAGAATCCTTCCCAGTTTTTCCAGAATCCTTTTCCTTCATACAGATAAGTGTTAAGTTACACACAGTAAGTGAAAAGAGGACTCAGTATACTGTAGTTGATGAGACAATGACATTAATTCTCTACAGAAGCTCATTTGATAAGACTGCAACATGCTTCTTCAGGCATGTAAACCGATCAGATATTACTCAGACATTGTCATGGCAGATTATAATGTGAAAGTGTGTTTCTATCATTTGGCTTGTTTCTTGAGATTAGGATCTTGTTTGTATGTCAGCCCCTCAGCAAGCTGCTACAGTTGCCTAACAGTCTGTTCTTCTTATTCAGTAATATTTACAGTTTACTTTAGATCGAGTAGTTCATTTTAAAGTCTCATGTGTTAAATAATATGCAACATTAGGGTCCTTAAATTTGTTCCCATAGCTCGCCTGCAACAGTGTAGCATCTGGTGTATCATTCAGTACAGCTTCCAGCGAGCAGACCATCTTGTCTGCTCGCTGAGACAATAACGGGAAAAAAGAAGAAAAAATTACACACAAGGCGAACTAACCGAAGCTTATTTAGAACTTCCAGTGTCACTGGCGCAATAACTCATCGAGCGCATAACAAACATCACAAAGTAAAAGGCTTGTTTATATTTTCATATGTAAAGAGGCATAACCACATTCACTCTGTAACTGCCTTTGAATCTGATACCACATTAGGGCAATTGCCAGGGTTAGGGTTAAACATCACAACAGCTAATTTAACATCTCAGTGCAGCATGACAGGGCACAGAGCTTTTAATGTACCATGCTCATTTTGAAAGCTAACTCCCCAGTGGAGTTCATGTAACGGTGAATGCCTGTTGGACTCAGCACAGCTTCAAAGTGTGTACAGCCACATGAAATTTCACTCTCAACACATTAAAACTGATCAGTTTGCACTAGACAGCTGCTACTTACATAGCAACTCTACATCACTGTGATGCATTCAATACAATTCAGTTCAATTCTATTCTATTCAGTGCAGTTCATTTTGATTTAATTACAATTTATTTAGATTGTATCTTGCCAAATCACAACAAAATGTCACTTCAAAGTGCTTTATATTGTAACAATACAATAATAGAGAGAAAATCTCATCAGTCGGATGAGCCCTATGAGTAAGCAGTTGGTGACAGTGGGAAGGAAAAAAACCCTTTTAACAGAAAAATTAACTCCAGTAGAACCAGGCTCAGGGACGGGCCGCCATCTGCTATGACCAGTTGGGGCTGACGGGAGTAAGACACAACAAAAGAGACACTGTGGAAGAGAACCAGAGTTTAACTAATGATTAATGACTGTGAAATAATCTGAAATGTCATACTCCCTCAAATAACCTGAATTATATATTGGAAAAAGGTTAAAAGTTCACAAATCTCACATCAGACAATTCACATATACACTTCTAAAAATGACTGGGTTGAGGAAAACGTTTTGCATTTAAGTAAACCACGAAGAGCTCAATAATGCTGTAACTATACAATACTAAAAAAAAAATATAGTGCTAATTAACATATTTCTGGTGCTCTTATCAGTACTGATAAGATCCTAAGTAATAGAATTAGATAGTGTGACTATAACTAATAAATCCAAAACATGTGTTTTGCATAAGTGTTGACAGTCAGTTACATTTCATCTTTGTTTTTGCTGCTATTGTAAACTGTTGTTATTATTAAACTGTTCAGAGCTGCATCACATTCTATGAAAGGTACTGAACCCAAAACTTGCTCCTAATTCACCATCATGACCTTAAAGAAAAAGCAATTGCGCGCATAAATGGGTGAATTGTCTTTGTAGTATAAAGAACTTTCAGCAAATAATTAGACTAGAAGTGTTACATGAATGCAGCTTGTTCACCATTTCATACAGAAAAGAGGTGAATAAAAAAGACTGGAAGCAATGAAAGGCCCAGGCCACATATATTCTGTTCATGTTAGAGTTTGGGTTTCTCTTTTGTTGAGAGATAAAATCAGCTCAGAGGTTTATTGAAAGATTCAGGAGAGTGAAGGTCACCTCTGTTCATTACTGATGTCTGTAAAGAATAATGTGAAACGCCTCCACATTCTTATGAATCCAACACTGATGAGCATCTTACAACATCATATTATATTACACACAGTAGCTGTAATGTAAAGACGTATTATGGCAATAGTAATTACTGTTTACAGTGACTACTGATATTAGATGCAATTCGTAGGTTGTTTTTCACATATCACAATTCATATTTCAGTATACAGAATGCAAGGAGCAGCAAAAAATGAAAAAGATTTAAGTGATGTCTGAAGTTATAATTTTCAAAACTCAGACATTAATAAAATAATTCTCTTTTTCTCATCATGAACACACATGCTGTTGTTTATTTTTTACTTACTGTTTTTTCACAGCGTCAACTCTAGGTTAATGAAAGTAGTCCCAATTAATGTACTAGTTCTTCCTGTTATGCAGGAAATGGAAATTAATATTCTTGCAAATTTAATAAAAATTAAAAATATAACATGTAGGTAAGTAAACACAGCTTTTGCTCATTGCTTTGTTGAAGCACCTTTGGCAGCAATTATAGCCTCGAAGCTCCTATTTTCTTTGCAGAAGTTCAAAAGCTCCATCAGGCTGATGTTCCAGAGTGGTCCTGGAGCCACTCGCTTATTATCTTAGCTGTGTGCTTAGGATCATGTCCTGCTGGATGATGAATCGTCACCCCAGTCCCCACAGCATGATGCTGTCACCACCATTATGCTTCACTGTAGGGATGGCATTGGCCAGATGATGAGCGGTGCCTGGTTTCCTCCAGACATGACACTTGGTTTTTAGGCCAAAAAGTTCAGCCTTTGTTTCATCACACCAGAGAATTTTGTTTTTCATCGCCTTAGAGTGCTTCGGTTGCCTTTTGACAAACTCCAGGTGGGCTGTCATGTCCCCTTTACAAGTGGCATCTATTTGGCCACTCTACCATACAAACCTGATTGATAGAGTGCTGCAGAAAGGCTTGTCCATCTAGAAGGTTCTCTTCTCTTCACAAAGCAACAGTGTAGCTCTGTCAGAGTGACCACCAGGTTCTTAGCCATCTCCCTGGCTAATGCCCCAATCTACCCCAATTGCTCAGATTGGTTAGAAAGAGTCCTGGTTGTTCCACATTTCTTCCAGATTCACAGGTGATAGTGGCCACTGTGCTCAGTCAGACTTTCAGTGCTGCAGAAATGTTTCTGTATGGTTCCCCTGATCTGTGTCTTGATGAAATTCTGTCTCAGAGGTGTAGAGACAATTTCTTGGACTTCATGGCTTGTTTTATGGTCTGACATACACTGTCTGACATATCATGTCTGACTTCATGACTTGTAGTGTGACTTTCCAAATCATATCCAGTCAACTGAATTTACCACAGTAATTATTCTCTAAAATGGCAAAATGTGAAACAAGTGAAGCATTGTGAATACTTTCTGGATGCACTGTATAGTTGTGGCGGAGGCGTGGCCCCGGGCGCAGCTGCAGGGGAGGAGTGGAGCGGAAGGCTCAACAGAGCGGCGCTGCGAGGCCGGTAAGAACAGCTGATGTTGTTTATGGACTGATGATGGTCTCCCTCCGCTGTGTTTATAGTGAGACGAGGAGGAGCGGCCAGGGAGAGATCAGCTGGGCTCGTGAGCTGTCAGACTGTGTGACTGAGTCAGCTGTGAAAACAACAACAACACTTGAATAAATGTGGAAGTTGGCTGTACCTACCTGTGTGTGCGTGTGTCTGTGCCTGGTGTATTCCACAAGTGGTGCCGAAACCCGGGAGAGTGCCGGTGGGGAAATGTCCGACCCACAGGCCGCGCCACCCGCCCAGCCTCTGCAATTCTTGGCGCAGATGCTGGCGGAGATGGCGACGATGAGCCGGGACCAGGCGGCCGACCAGCGTGCCCACCTGGCCGCGCTGCGGGAGCAGACGGACCGGCAGACGCAAGTTCTGGAGCGGCTGGTCGGGGCCGCTGCCACGCCGAAGCCCTCGCCACTGTCGGTGGCGGTGCCCCGGATGGGGGACGGGGACGACCCACAGGTTTTCTTGGAGACCTTCCGTGCCACGGCGGAGGCTTGCCAATGGCCGCGGGAGGAGTGGGCTCCGCGGCTGCTTCCCCTGCGGTCCGGGGAGGCACAAACAGCGGCCCTGAGTCTGCCTCCGGCGTCGAGGAGCAGCTTCGCGGACGTGAGCCGGGCGGTGGTGGACAGGCTGGGGCTCACCGCCGAAGACCACCGCCAGCGGTTCCGGGCCTGTCGGCTGGCTACAACGGACCGACCATTCGCCTGGGCCCGGCAGCTGCGCGACGCGGCGGTACGCTGGCTGCAACCGGGAACATCGGAGGGGGAGACGAAGCTGGTGGACAAGGTGGTGCTGGAGCAGTTCACGGAGGGATTGCCAGCGGAGACGGCGAGATGGGTCCGGTGCCACCGGCCCGCAAGCTTGGAGGTAGCGGTGACGCTGGCGGAGGACCACCTTGCCGCTGGAGCAGGGGAACCCGGGGACGCCGGACGGAGGCCGAACAAACAGGCCCCAGTGCCGGCCCCGAGGCGCCGTGTGCCGACACCAGGGCAGGCAGAACGGCTGCCGGCGCTGAGCCCCACTAACCCTTTCGCGGCGTTGGTGCCGTCCAGGGGAACCGAGCCAAGTGGAGCCGCCCCCGAGCCACGGAGAGCAGCACAGACGCCGGGGCCGGAGTGTTGGAAGTGCGGGCAGCCGGGGCACCTGAGGAGGGATTGTCCGCTTATGGAAGTGGGGCAGGTGTTTCGTGTTGCTGGCGCCCCAGCATCCTCCCCCGGTCCTGGAGGGACATACAGTATTCTGGTAAGGACTCGAGGGGGTATACGCCAGGCGTTGGTGGACACGGGCTGCACGCAGACCCTCGTACACCAAAGCTTGGTTCGCCCCGGGGCATTGCTGGAGGCAGAATGGGTGGAGGTGAGGTGTGTGCATGGTGACGTTCACAGGTATCCCATAGTGCCGCTGTTATTAAAGTATAAGGGCAAAACGCATAGAGTAACGGCGGCGGTTAGCCCGCGCCTGTCGCACCCCCTGATTCTGGGTACCAATTGGCCGGGGTTTCATCAGCTACTGGGGCAGTACGCGGGGGTGCGATCACGACCGGAAGCGGGGTGTAGCGTGTGCGCGGCGTTCAGCGGTGACGCGGGGTCGTCCGACACTGACTCCGGGGGGGAGGAGCCGGCGGGTCCCTCACGGGACGTCCCGCCGGCCCCGGAAGTGTCCCCCATGGGTGATTTCCCACTGGAGCAGTCTCGTGACGGCACCCTACGCTCAGCCTTTGACCAAGTGATGGCTATTGATGGTCACGTGGTGCGCCCTGAGGCCGCGCAGACCTACCCGCGTTTCGTCTTATTAAACGACCGATTATATCGAGTGAGTCGTGACACTCAGACAGAGGAAATACACACCCAGTTGTTGGTGCCGCAGGGCCGCCGGGAAACGCTTTTCCAGGCGGCCCACTATAACCCCATGGCAGGGCATATGGGCTATGAGAAAACTCTGGAGCGAATAACGGCCCGATTTTATTGGCCGGGCATCCGAGCGGATGTGCGCCGCTGGTGCGCGTCCTGCCCGGACTGCCAACTTGTTAACCAGCCGGCCATACCGAAGGCGCCGCTGCGCCCTCTCCCCCTCATTGAGGTCCCGTTTGAGCGCATCGGCATGGACCTCATCGGGCCGTTTCACCGGAGTGCACGCGGCTACCGCTTTGTGTTAGTCCTGGTGGATTACGCAACGCGGTACCCGGAAGCAGTTCCGCTGCGCACCATCTCTGCAAAGAGTGTGGCGCAGGCACTGTTTCAGGTCATCTCCCGAGTCGGAATCCCGAAAGAGATACTGACTGACCAGGGCACGTCGTTTATGTCTCGTACACTGCGGGAACTGTACGAATTACTGGGCATTAAATCTATTCGGACCAGCGTCTACCACCCTCAGACTGACGGGCTGGTGGAGCGGCTGAATAAGACTTTAAAGTCCATGATTCGGAAGTTCATTAACGAGGATGAACGCAATTGGGATCACTGGCTAGACCCTCTGTTATTCGCAGTGCGGGAGGTGCCCCAGGCCTCCACGGGATTTTCTCCCTTTGAACTGCTGTTCGGCAGGAGGCCACGTGGGGTGCTCGACCTGATTAAAGAAAGCTGGGAGGACGGTCCGAGCCCCGCCAAAAATGAGATTCAGTACGTGTTGGACCTGAGAGCAAAACTCCACACTTTGGGGAGGTTGTCACGGGAGAATTTGCTCCAGGCTCAGCAGCGTCAGCAACGCCTGTATGACAGAGGGGCTAGGCTCAGGCAATTTTCACCGGGAGATAAAGTGCTTGTGTTACTCCCTACTTCCAGCTCGAAGTTGCTCGCCAAGTGGCAAGGACCCTTTGTGGTCACACGGCGAGTCGGGGACGTGGACTATGAGGTCGCTCGGTCGGACAGGGGAGGAGCCACGCAGATTTATCACCTCAATCTCCTCAAACTGTGGCGAGAGGTTGAAACCGCTTCTCTGGTGAGCTTGGTGAAGGAGAGAGATGAGTTGGGGCCTGAGGTGCCAAATTCTATCATTCCCACCTCCCTCCCTTGTGATGACCATCTCACACAGGCCCAGAGAGCGGATGTTGTCGCGTTGCAACAGCGTTTTGCGGACGTGTTCTCCCCCCTGCCCGGCCGGACGTCCCTCATCGAGCACCATTTCGTGACGCAGCCCGGCGTGACGGTGCGTTCACGGCCCTACAGGCTCCCGGAGCATAAGCGAAAAATCGTGCAGAGGGAATTGGCGGAAATGCTGAGGATGGGAGTAATAGAAGAGTCGCACAGCGCCTGGTGTAGCCCCATCGTTCTGGTGGCGAAGAAGGATGGGTCTATACGGTTCTGTGTCGACTATCGCAGGGTGAACGAAGTGTCACGCTTTGATGCCTACCCCATGCCTCGGGTCGACGAGCTCCTGGACCGGTTAGGCACGGCCCGCTTTTTCACGACACTGGACTTAACCAAGGGCTATTGGCAGATTCCCTTGTCTGCCGAGGCCAGGGAGAAAACGGCCTTCTCCACTCCGTACGGTTTGTACCAGTTCGTGACGCTTCCGTTTGGTCTGTTCGGGGCCCCGGCCACTTTCCAGCGTCTCATGGACCGGGTACTGCGTCCGCACGCAGCGTATGCTGCCGCCTACCTGGATGACGTGATCATCCACAGCGACACCTGGGCGGAGCATGTGCTGCGGGTGGCCGCGGTCCTGGAGTCCCTGAGGGGGGCGGGGCTCACGGCCAATCCGAAGAAGTGCGCGGTTGGACGGAGGGAGGTGCAGTATCTGGGGTACCACCTGGGGGGCGGGCAGGTGCGTCCACAGGTGGAGAAGACGGCGGCTATCGCATCCTGCCCGCGCCCCAGGACGAAAAAGGAGGTGAGACGGTTCTTGGGGTTGGCGGGTTACTATCGTCGCTTTGTGCCGGGGTTTGCGCAGCTAACCAGCCCCCTGACCGATCTCACTCGAAAGGGTGCCCCGGAACTGGTCCAGTGGACGGGGCCGTGCCAGGCGGCGTTTGTGCAGGTGAAAAAGGCTCTCTGTGGGGAGCCGCTGCTTCACACTCCTAACTTTTCCCTCCCTTTTGTTCTGCAGACTGACGCCTCGGACAGAGGGCTGGGAGCCGTTTTGTCCCAGCAGGTGAGGGGGGCCGACCGCCCTGTCCTATACATCAGCCGGAAGCTAGCAGAGCGCGAGCGCCGGTACAGCACCGTGGAGAAGGAGTGCCTGGCCATCCGGTGGGCGGTCGGCTCCCTGCGCTATTACCTCCTGGGACGCTCATTCACCCTCTGTTCGGACCACGCCCCGCTGCAGTGGCTCCACCGCATGAAGGATGCCAACGCCCGGATCACCCGGTGGTATCTGGCGTTGCAGCCCTTTAAGTTCAAGGTGATCCATAGGCCGGGGGCGCAGATGGCAGTGGCCGATTTCCTCTCTCGCTCGCGGGGGGGGGAGTTGGCTCGGCCGGACGGCTCCCCGGCCTCGAACGGGCGGTGGGGGTGTGTGGCGGAGGCGTGGCCCCGGGCGCAGCTGCAGGGGAGGAGTGGAGCGGAAGGCTCAACAGGGCGGCGCTGCGAGGCCGGTAAGAACAGCTGATGTTGTTTATGGACTGATGATGGTCTCCCTCCGCTGTGTTTATAGTGAGACGAGGAGGAGCGGCCAGGGAGAGATCAGCTGGGCTCGTGAGCTGTCAGACTGTGTGACTGAGTCAGCTGTGAAAACAACAACAACACTTGAATAAATGTGGAAGTTGGCTGTACCTACCTGTGTGTGCGTGTGTCTGTGCCTGGTGTATTCCACAATAGTGTTATAGTGTTATAAGCCTTATGTGCAGCTCAGAAGAAATATAATAATAATAATAATAATAATAATAAACTTTATTTATAAAGCACACTAAAAAGCCAAGGGTATACCAAGGTGCTTGACAAAAATAAAATAGGAAAAGGGAGATGGGAGGGAAAAGAGAAAGGACCTGGCACGTATCAATTATAAAAACCTTGACAATCATAAGATATAAAAGTAGTTCACAAGCATAACGGATAAAAATGTACCAACGCACACCAAGTGCTAGCTTCACAGACAGTGTTAACGTTTTTAAGAGCATGTTTCTATGGTCCTAGTTCCTAGTGATGTGCTCAGTTTAGTTTCTGTTAGGAAAGTCTTATTCCCCCTTTTTCAGTTTGTTCTTTATTTTTTTGGTATGGTTGACCGTCAACCTCAATAAATGGCTTGTGCTCAGTGAGTTCATTCTTACATCCATGTATACGCTGCATTTGGCTGGCTGATTAATAACACTAGAAAAAGGTTTTGGGAAGCTAAGCCTGGCATTAAAAATAGCATCTCTGCAGTTACCTCTATATTCTGCAGCTTGAGTCTTGCTGAGGTTTTATTAGGGCTTGTAATGAATAACCCATGTTGTCATGTGTTAGACGCTTTGTCCATCCATCAATCTTCTTCCACTTATCCGGGGTCGGCTTGCTCAGCCACCTCCTACAGCTTGTCCAGGGGAACACCAAGGCGTTCCTAGGCCAGCCGAGAGATATAATTTCTCCAGCGTGTTCTGGATCTGCCCAAGGCCTCCTCCCGGTGGGGTGGGGCATGCCGGAACACTTCACCCAGGAGGCGCCTAGCAGGCAACCTTGCCCGAACCACCTCAACTGGCTCGTTTCAATGTGAAGGAGCAGCAGCTCTACTCTGAGCCTGTCCCGGATGGTCGAACATCTCACCCTATCTCTAAAGGAAAAGGCCAGCCACCTTTCAGAAGAAGCTCATTTCTTCCGCTTGTATCTGCAATCTCATTCTTTTGGCCACTACTCAAAGCTCGTGACCATAGGTGGGGGTAGAGATGTAGATCGACTGGTAAATTGAGAGCTTCGCTTTTACGCTCAGCTCTCTCTTCACCACAACAGACCGGGACAGCATCCGCATCGCTGCGGCCGCAGCAACAATCCATCTGTCGATCTCCCGCTCCTTTCTCCCGTCACTCGTGAACAAGATCCCAAGATACTTAAATTCCTCCACTTGGGGCAGGAACTCGTCCCCAACGCGGAGTGGGCACTCCACCCTTTTCCGGCTGAGGACCATGGCCTGAGATTTGGAGGTGCTGATTCTCATTCCCACTGCTTCACACTCGGCTGCGAACCATTCCAAGGCGAGCTGGAGGCCATCACCCGATGAAACCAACAGAACCACATCATCTGCAAAAAGCATAGATGATATTCTGAGACCACCCAAGTGAAAGCCTTCCGCCACTTGGTTACGCCTAGATATCCTGTCCATAAAAATTATGAACAGAATCGGTGTCTTATCTAAATTTTCACATTGAAATATTAGTAGCTTACAACGTAGTGAACATTATTACATGCTCATACCAGCTCTTGTTTTTTGTATTCAAATGAGCACTAGTTAACTTTACTGAACAGCATGCTGAATAGTTCTTTTAACTTAAAATGACATTTCTGTAGTTGTTATCATGGCAGAAGAATACAGATTACATGTAAAGAAAAATTGGAAACAAAAACAACTGTTGTTAACAAATCCTCAATTTTATTCAAGTGTGAAGAAAAGCAGATTTTAGTTGAATGACAAGATGTGCTCTCACTAAAATGTGAGATGGAGCATCTGCAGTCACACTGTCAGTACCATGACCTTTAAACTAGGGCTGGGCGATATATCGAGTTTTTTAAAAATATCGATATATTTTTATACGAGATATAAGATGTGACAATATCCTTTATATCGATATAGTCTATGTTACGTTATAATTATAGTTTTGGAGCCACAAGTTTGCCTCTCTTTCGTCCGCTTTTGTCTTTACGCAACATTACTCGGCCTCTCCTCTCCTTCACTGAACACAGCTCCCCCTCCTCCCCCATTGCTTCACCTGCAGGCAGCGACAAGATGGACACGGCAAATCTCTGTTAACAAGTTACTGCGCATCGCCCCATGCGTGGGGCTGGACGGCGTCAACGTGTTAACGAGCTAACCACGCTAACGAGCTAACCACGCTAACGACATGCACGGCCTGAAATCCTTTCATTTTCTCAAAAATCGACAGCGCGCCTTATGTATGAATCTGGTTGCGCTTGATGACCGCGAACCGATTTTATGTGGAACACGGCGCTCAGCAATCTGTCAAAAAGTGTTTTAGTACGACTTTGCTAAGCTACGGAGCTGCACCGGCTTGATGGATTGTCGGAGCATTACGGCTACAGAGGAGCCTCGCGGAGTGATACGTACTGTGCTTCAACGTAATATTACCGTATTGTGTGTGTATAAGGACCATAAATGGCACCTGTTAAGAGACACGGTTATGAAGCGGATCTCAAACTCCAGGCTGTCAGTCACGAACTTGGGAACAGAGCAGCTGTGAAATCTGCCCTTGTTATGCTCAGCGTCTTTTAGTTTACATTTTGACTGCACAATTGTGAGCTCTTTGTTATGCACAAAAACAATATAGTTTTCTTTTATTTATGGAGCATTATTATTTAATAAATGCTCAATTTATTTTTGAGTAGTTTTTTTCATGTACATCTACGCTGTATGTTAATAAAAGTGCCTGTGTGACATCTGGGACACAGCTTTGACTAAGAGCTCTCTTTTTGTTCTTACCTTCTGGCTTTAAAAAAATATCGAGATATATATCTTATATCGCCATCCAGCTAAAAAAATATCGAGATATGAATTTTGGGTCATATCGCCCAGCCCTACTTTAAACCCTCGAAAACGTAATTCCTTAAATTACAGACAGCATCTCCAATCTGATGTGCTGATAGGTCTGTGTAGTGCAGAACTGAGTTAAGAATGGAGGTTTTAGTCTGATTGAAGCAGTCTGGGGAGAAAGAGTAAATGCCCTTTCAACTTGTTGGTAATGATAATGGCAGCAGGGTCTTAAATGTTTTATCTCCACCTTTCTCTCTGCAGTCTCTAAGCTTAGCTTTAACAGGTGACACTGTTCCTCTCTCTTCAAATTCTTTAACAAGTCTTTGTTTAAGAAGGTATGGGAAACAACTATTTATTTAATATAAAGTACAGATAATATTGATTTGAAAGAACTGATACATTCAAGTGAATTCATTATTTATTCTCCATATTTGTTTGCTTGGCTGTAGATAAATCTCACAGTATCACACATGCAGCTGATCATTGCACCCCTACTGAGCTGGAATTAATCACTGAGTAATCTATCAAAAATATTGTTTTGTTTTCTTGGCTGCCACTAAGTAACTCCAAGCTTCAGTTCCCTCCACAGATTATTATAGGACTGAGGCCTGGAGACTGACTACGCCACTCAGTGCCCTTAATGTGCTTCTTCTATTGCCATTCCCTTGTTGCCTTAGCAGTGGGTTCTGGGTCACTGTCATGCGGGAAGACTTATTCATGACCCAGGTCTTCCCGCCTGCAGTATCCAGACTGAAAGAGTAAAAAAACAAATTAAAAATCATACATGAAAAAATAAATGTAAGAAATCTTTAAACAAATTTTAAGGAAGATTCAAGGGATGTTAAATGATTCACAAATAATCTAAGATGTATTAATACAAGGAAATGCAGAATCACATTGGTGCATATATTTCACTGACAGCAGATAAAAGTGTGATGATTCATGTGCTGTCATGTGTGAGTATCAGAGTAAAAATTTGACCAAGGTAAAATAAATTTGGGTTGTATAGGTGCAATAGTTGGCGAATCATCATTCTTTTCTGTTTGTGCTCCTTTGTTTTATTACATTTTCCAATATTTTCTCTCCTCTTCCTATTATTATTCTTTTCTCTTTCATTTTGTTCACATTGTCATACAACACATATAAAGTAATAAATGAAATAACACTAAAAAGAAATGATTAACTAAAAAGATAAAAGTAGCACACGAACAACAGTGTATTCAGATCATAATTCTAATTGTGAAAGCTGCCAGACAGGACAGAGTTTAAAAAAAAATCACATCATGTCCTTATATGAATATACATGAGTAGACTTTAAGACTGTAATAGAATTGTTTTGTAATAATTACCACCTCAGAAGGTTAAAATGAGGCTAGCCCTAGCAGTCTCAGTCTTGTTTATTAAATATTTGTTTTTCTCCCTCTGTCACTCTCAGGAGGGGTGTGCATTGCTCAATCTCTGAAAATTCCTCGTGAGCCGAGACCTGGAGAGTTTGATAAGATAATCCTCCGTTTAGTGGAGACACCCAATGCCCGTGCTGTCATCATGTTCGCCAATGAAGACGACATTCGGTAAAGAAAAAGGTTATTTATTGTGCATCTAACATGTATTCCAAGATCCTATTTAATTTGTAATTTATTATGATTATATGATTTTATGATACTACTAGTACAGAAAAAGGGGGGAAAACTATACTGTAAATGTTCAAAGAATTTCTTTACTTAAACATGATGAAAGACTTGAGTATGACTGTAGGAATGTGTTCACATAACTGGGCCAGCCATTAGTATAAAATAAAGTATTTTTACATGTGCATTAACATGAGTAGGACATGAAAATGTCTTACCCATTCACTAATTGCAGATCTAAATCTTAATAAAAGCCTGAAGCTCGTCTTTTTGATAAGCAGGGATAACAAACAAAAAGTCAGGTTTAATTTTAAGCTGATTCAGGACAAACATGAAAAACAAAAGTACTGGAAAAGTCTAAAACTTAGAAAAAGAGACAAAAGCTTAATGGAAGAGCTATCACTGAGGATGCACGTGTGTATCCTCTATCGAAATGATGCATGAAAGTGTCACGGTCATGGATCAGTGACCCAGTGTTTCGAGTTTGCGTTGTTATTGAACTTTGATTTTGTCAGTATTTATTATTTCTAATATTTTGGTTTCTATGTTAGCGTTCTTAGTATTCTGATTTTTCTCTCTGTGTTCCATGGATGCTCTGTGTCCCCCTGTCAGCTGTCTCTCCTTGTCAAATCCGTGTCTATGTGTTGTGTTTCCTGTTTTACTTTGTTGTCTAGTTTGGCTTCCTCTGGTCTTATTGTGTTTGATTACTACTCCCAGGTGTGCTCTCCTCCTGTGTCCCATTCCCCCGTTATCCCTCAGTGTATTTTAGCCCTGTGTTTCTCTCAGTCAGTGTCGTGTCGTCCCCTCATGCTGTTTGGTTTTCCCTCTGTGTGCCTCGTCTCCAGGTTTCTTAGTGTTTAGTATTAGTTTCTAGTTTAGTTTCGGTTTTTGGAAGTTTATCGTTTATGGAGTTTTTTCTGCTACTGGAATAAAAGCAGCCTCTTTGAGTTTACTCTTCTGTCTGAGTGTCCTTCATTCTGGGCCCTACATCCTGCCTGCCACAGCCGATTCACGACAGAAAGAGGCATACCGCCAAAAACTGACACCTTTCCTTTCATGGGCTGCTGTCACTCCCCCCTCCCAAGTGATGGTCAGCTCAATGAGCAGAACCCTCTTCTCCACTATGTACCTGCAGCTGGATAGTGTAGTGGTATGACTACACACATTTGGAGCGGGAGTCACAAGTTTGATTCCCACCCGTTATCCAGTAAGAGTCCTGGCTAGACCCTCATGCTAAAAAACCAAGCCCTGCAATGGGCGCGGCTAGGTCTGCAGCCTGTTCGCAGCTCGGACTTCACTACATGTTGTACTCTGTATAATTGTGTATGTGACAAATAAAGGTTGTTGGTTTTACCACATGGCGAAATCAGATCTGAGAGTGGTTGTCAAGACCTTTCTCATAAAGACCAGGTCTTTCCTGAGGTCTACCAGCATTTGCCACCTTTTTACCTGGCTGCCAGTCGTGCTGCCAGGCTTCACAAATCCTTGTAGGGCATAATTGGCTGCTGGTTTGCAGTTTGCACAGTAGACAACTGTGCTTTTCTACTTTGTGATAGTGTGGAAGGCAAACTACACCATGGACCAGTTACCAGTCTAAGAAAGATGGGAAACCAGATGGTGTGGGGGCTGCAGTAGACTCCAGCACAAATCTGAACTAAATAAGCAGTTATAGGATGTATGGAGGATGTATGCTATCTAGTATGTTAAAAGGGTTTGGAGTGAGAAAATACTTGTTACTTACCAGCTGCCATACATTAAATAATTCATAAAGCAATTATTTTTTTACACAAAAAATTAAAATAAATAAACTTAAATTATTCCGTTAATAATTAACTACAAACATTATTTCCTCATTTCTTTCTTTGTAAAATAACAATTTAAATAACCAGTAAATTACATTAATAACAATGGTTGTTTAACAAACAGCTTCATCTGGGAAATTCTTTTATTTCCGAGTAGAGGGAATAGTTTTATTTTATTTATTTATTTATTTATTTTTTTAGTAGTTTTAGTTTAGATGAAGACAGTTTTTAGGCATCAAGCATGAAAGATCTGCAGCGTCTTGTTTTGTGGTGCTTTGGTTGTGTATGTCTTGTGTGTATACTTTCTTGATGTCTTTTTACGCTGCATGTTCATGCTACATACGAATAAAATATTGAATGAGAATTGGCTCCCTCTTCTCCCCTTTGACTGTCTCATCCGTCACCTGTGATGCTAAAAGGAGAATCCTGGATGCAGCAAAAAGCAACAATCTGACAGGTCACTTCCTGTGGGTGGGATCCGACAGCTGGGGGTCCAAGATCTCTCCGGTAGTCCAGCAGGAGCGGGTAGCCGAAGGCGCCATCACCATCCTTCCTAAGAGGGCATCTGTGGATGGTGAGGCCAGAAACAACCTTGACTTGACCAGATTTTCAGGATGTTTTGAAAGAAATCCTGATTTTAATTATGTTTTCCTTCTTTTGGTAGCATTTGACCGTTACTTCAAGAGTCGCTCTTTGTCCAATAACCGCAGGAACATATGGTTTGCTGAGTTCTGGGAGGAAAACTTTAGCTGTAAACTGGGCATGCATGGCAAGAGACCTGGCAGTCCCAAGAAATGTACAGGTATCTTTGTCTTTGTCATTATCAATGTATCTTCCTTACAATGACATTTATTCACACAATGCACCATTGCACCAATAGCCCATAACACTATTGCATGAGAACACCATCACATATGTGACGTTAATAGATAGGATACACAAATTATTTCTCTTCTTCCTTTCCTTTTCTTTTCTTCTTAGTCATATATTTTCATTTACCTCTATGACCCAGCTATGGGTTGAAGACATATATTTTCCTTTTTTTTAATACTTTAGTAGTTTGAAGCTGATGTATGATTTTAGCCAAAGCAGATTTGACTGGGAAAAACTAATAATTTACTTCCTTGATGATGTTCTCAATACACAAATTAAAGAAAACACGTTTTTGCCTTATAAACACTTGTTTCTTCATACTAGAACACATGCAGTAATCTTCTCCCTAAAGTGGCAGCCTAAAGTCACATCATGGAAATCGAATGTTTTCCTGCACTCACTCTGATTTCAGAGGCCTAAAACAGGAAATAAAAAACAGGTACTTTCCATTTGTTACATTCCCTGATTTTAGGAAATGTGTTCAGAAATTTGCAGCCGTGCAAGGTCCAATATTTGAGTACACACTAATAAAATCTTAATCTTGCAAAACACAGCTGCAAGTGGCAATTTATGAAAAGTATATTTTTATATTTCATGCTTTAATGACATTTTTTCAATTTATATAAAAAAAATTGTGAATTTTTTTTTAAAAAGTTTGATATATGAAGCTAAAATGTCATAGCAATAAAAAAAATGCTTTTCTAGATTCTTTTTTGTTGGTGGTGGTGTTGTTTTGTTTTGTTTTGTTTTTTCTTTTTAAGGCCCAGACCAGCTGACTTGTTTTGAATACAGATAAAACCATGATAATCCTGCAAAGGCCCAGATTTGGAAAACACTAGTTAAAAAAACAACCTTACATTGGAAAAGACAACAGTTTGCTTTTTATCCCAAAAGACAAACAGAAGAAATCTGCTTGGGACTGCCATTAGCACTCAACACTCCTAACCAGGAGTGCAGACAGGAAAGTGGAGGAGAGAGCAGGGGAATACACACAACAAAAGGCCCCAGACTCAGCCTGGGCCACTTCTACTTTGGCCTTAAGGCATATTGTACCTGCTCACCCAGTAAACTAAACTCTCACCAAAAAATTACGAATAAGGAATTTTTTTTTTAGGTTCTGAAGACAAACAAAATGATTGCATAAAATTTGGACTCATTAACTGATAGTGAATCTGATCTGAAATGAGTTTTTGTTCTCGTTCCATGTCTCATGCAGCTGTTTGTTACATGAGAAGCCCTGAATCAGGACTGCAGGGAGACACTCAGTAGAGGTGCACTATCGGCTAAATCCCTTAAAAACTTGTCTGACACGCAAAACAGCATTTGTGGAGGTGTTTGGCTAAGTACAAACAAACAGAGTACCTCCAGCTGGAGATAGAAGTAAAACAGCAGAAGGCAATGTCAGCACTCTAGAAAAAGCTGCAGTGTTCCAACTGCTTCCCTGATAATGTTACCTGAGCTTTGATCAGGCTGCTGCTGTCGGGCAGATCTCAAAAGATTTTATTAGAAGTTCCAGATTGAGTTTTGGAGCTGCATCATCACACAGACAAAACAGCTGAGTTGGCAGGTCAGCAGTCTTGTGTGTGTGTGTGTGTGTGTGTGTGTGTGTGTGTGTGTGTGTGTGTGTGTGTGTGTGTGTGTGTGTGTGCGCGTTGTATCTTTGTCAGTGCTGTAAAGTGCTGAAAGACTAAATTGTACCAACATGAGTGTTGAGTGGTATGTGAGTATCAAACCTTCTTATTCTGAAGACTGATGGAACTGTATTGTGTGTAATAAAAATGCAAAGAGCCTTGCTACCTAACAGTGGTAAAGCCCAAGGGGATGGGTGTCATCTTTGCACTTCATTAATTTGGCACTATCCATCCACTATAACACATGCTGTGTGGCACAGATGAAAGAGCAGAACTGCGTAGGTGCAGTTCTCACTTGTACAGACTGATGAGAGAGACACCAGGGACTTTATTTCCGACTTTGAGGATGAGGAAAAAGTAACTTTAGCTTTACCAGAGGGACAACACTGAATCATGCAGTGATGAGTGACTTAATGATTTAGCCTCATGTAATTAGTGATTAAAGATAGGTATTAAGCTATTTTGGTATAAGCCATCACTCTCCTGAATTCTCGTTTACAATCCTGATCATAGCAGTCACAGCATTTTACTTCTGAACCAGCTCCGGCAATGGTTTTAGTAGCACAGCAATGAGTTTGAGTTGTTGACTTGGCCTCCAATTTCCCCTGAACTGTGATCTCTTCTGTAACAGGACTGCTTGCACTGAAAATGAAATCAGTTTATGATTGGATTTCATGTGCAAACTCTAGGCTGTTTCCAAATGCGTTACTAAAAGTCAGAAGATAAAAACTAGTTAACAGAGTCTGGGACATGAATACAGGGTAAAGCTGTATTTCTGATCCAAACCAAGAAACACTCCTTTTTGGGGGGTTTTGTCACTCACTGGACATTGAGCTCCTCAGTCCTGCGGATGCAAATCAGCTGAAATCAGGAGCTTTATGGTCTTTGTCGTTGCATCCGTTTGTGTCAGGAGACTGAAAGATAAAAACGACTTCACCATCAACTGTTTTCAATACATTGATTCTTCTCTGTTAACAGCTACTAATTGGTTTCTGTCACAACCAGACTAACTGCAAACTACGTTCACACTGCAGGTCTTAATGCTCAATTTCGATTTTTTGATCAAATCCGATTTTTTTTGTCTGCTTGTTCACACTACAAATAAAATGCGACAGCAAACGCGCTCTAGTGTGAACC
This sequence comes from Simochromis diagramma, assembly GCF_900408965.1. Classification (NCBI taxonomy): domain Eukaryota; kingdom Metazoa; phylum Chordata; class Actinopteri; order Cichliformes; family Cichlidae; genus Simochromis; species Simochromis diagramma. Next base: position 22,576,170 of record NW_024386801.1, read on the forward strand.
CTCAAAGCGGCCCGCATGCGCAAAAGAAGACGTCACACACAACGCGCTCTGTCTAGACCCAGAGCAAACAATATTGTTTGACTGATGGCCTTAATATAAAGACTTCGGACTTTACGTTTCCCAATTTTTGCTTTAAGTTATTTTGTTATTTACATAATGTAGATAACCTAATAATGATCCTTATTGCTGTTTAAGAGAGGAGCGGTGCTTCAAAGGATAGTTGCAGATTTCTGTCAGAATCTGCAGATTATACAGTACAAATAAAATGTTCATGTTTAATACGACATGACCGTTCAAACAGCAGTCGCTTTCTAAAACATCAGATATGTATCAGATTCAGTACCACATACGAAAGTGACCCAGATCAGATTTGAAAATATCGGATTTGTGCTGTTCACTCTGTCATACGCAGGAGGTTGGGAAGCGCATCTGTAACCGGAAGGTCGCCGGTTCAATCCCCGGGCTCTCTGTCCTGGTTGTTGTGTCCTTGGGCAAGACACTTTGCCTACTGGTGTTGGCCAGAGGGGCAGATCGCGCGATATGGCAGCCTCGCTTCTGTCAGTCTGCCCCAGGGCAGCTGTGGCTACAACTGTAGCTGCCACCACCAGTGTGTGAATGTGAGAGTGAATGAATAATGGAATTGTAAAGCGCTTTGGGTGCCTTGAAAAGTGCTATATAAATCCAATCCAATCCATTATACCATGATTGGATATGGGTCGCATAGGGTCAAAAAAATCCGATTTGATGCGCTTTCGCCTGCAGTGTGAACGTAGCCAAACTGCACAAACTAAAGGAGACTCGACTTCTATTCCTTTTTCAAATATGTAGTGAAGTTTACTCACAGCTTTGCTCTTTGTTTTGATATAACAAGTTTTAAATGTAAGTTTCTGTATAATCTTTAGCCAGGTCTTAATTTTTGTAAAATCCTGAATGAGATCACTTGAGGGGAAATGTGTTCAGTGTGTTCAAAACTTCAGTGTCCGTGTGATATGTTCTACGAGAGGATTTGTTTATTAACTGTAATTAACTGGGCTAATTCGGAATAATCTGTTATGTCTGTCACCACCTCCTCTGAGCTCAACTCATGTGGTCAAGTGTGTCGCTCTTAAAAAGAAATTCATTCAAAAGCAAAGCATTTTTCCCCAGCCTGCTTGGATGGGAGTATCTTCTTTCTATCCCATCTTTTACTTGAGTTTACACATTGGATAAAAATATTTTCCTTGAAATACCTTTAATAAACCTAATTTATGACACTTTCTTATTTTTTACCATTCAGTATGTAATTAGCTAAAATAAGTTTGCTGACTGGATTTTCTCAATGGTTTAATGTTGAGACTAATGCTTTTAAAGGTACAAAAACACTTTAAATTATACAAATGATACTTAAATTATAAATGTAATTCTTAGAAGATATCAATCGTGTTTAAAATGCCATAAAACAATTCTTTGAAATCGTGCTGATTGCTGTTTTGCTCTGACTTAAAAAGAAGAAATACCTTCTTTATGGTATTTTAATTACAGCTGAAGGAAAAATAACAATGGGGTCATTGTAAGGTAGGAATTTAATAGGAGAACATGTTTTTCAGTTTTTTAATCATATTTGTATAAATATGTGGATTCTAAATGTGTCTTAAAATATGAAATATTTCTGTTCTTTGAAAAAAATTGCCAGTCAGTGATTTAGCAGAGGTGCTGTTTTTGTTTGTTTGTTTTCAAATACACCACTAAACCACCTAATAAAACCAACCCTGTATATATTAATGAATCTGTTAATTTTTTTAATTCCATAGGAATATGAAGGGAGTTTTTAAAGTCCAAATAAAGAAAAGACATTTCATTAATTCCATTTTGTTACAAAATTCTAAACAGCCCTTAAACTGTGCAAGCTATCCAATAAAATGTGCACATATAGAAATCAATTAATCTTTCCACTCCACTATAATATGATTAAAATACATCAATAACCTTTTGTTAATGGATAAATTAGGGGGGTTAATGAAAATGAAAGTATTCTGTTTGAAGTGTAGCACTGCAACAGAAACACATCACACTTACATGCTCAGATAAAAGCAGCTTTCAGCCAAATTACCTGACAGATGCTTTTCACAGGTGAGCTTGTCGTCTTGTCTGCCTGTCGTTGATTGCAATCTAGAATTACCATTCTGTTTGTTTTTGTGTGCGAGCTGAAGCAGCTTACAGAGAAGCTTGTTTAGATAATGGGAATGACCATGTTGTTTTCTAATTCAGGTTGTGAGATGCATGTTAGAGTAAGAGAGTGAAGCCTAATGTTATCCTAAAACACATTTAAGAGACAAACTCAACACTTTGGCCATTTGTAGGGTAACATAAAAAAGCTGCTGCTGTGTTTTTACTTAGTGTACACAGATTATATTGAAGTTGCAAATATTAAATTAAATGCTGTTCATCAACTTTGATAGACTTAAATGATAACTTAGGGCACTAAAAACATCAGTGTTGTTGTTTTTATTCTCCATTTTACACTTGAATGCACCAGCTTTTCCTGTTTTAAATTTACTCCTATTGCTATTATTATAATTTCAATCATTAGTCTGGCTATGTGCATCTTAAATTTCGATAATTATAGCTGCCCATATGGAAAAGATATATATATAAATCTTATAAAGTTTGTATCTGTTGTGTGTGAAACGTGTATGAAAAGCACACAAGAGTGAAAACAGATATAAGATCCCTTGAAAAATTATATAAATGAAACATGTATGTTTTGGATACTTACTAAAATAATATATGAAAGTAATGAGAAAGTGGCCACTTTCATGAGTAAATCATATAAGCCTTATATGATTCACTATATGAAGTAGGCCACATCTTATGCAAGTCTTTTATACGTTTTTACTATTTCTTTTCCATATGGGTTTACAGACTGTTCCTAGTTAATCAGATAGGTTAAAAAAAAGAAAAAAAGTGTTGAATGTTAAAGTAACACGTTTTTTCGAACTCCTAGTGGACAAACTGTCAAACTTTTCTGTGTGGCAGGCAGGCAGGACCCGGAGGACAAGGCATAAAACTAAAAAATAGTTTTATTGCAAAGGCCTTATAAAAACACAATGAAAAACAAAACAGGTCAGAAGCAAAAGTATATAACCAAAAACTCTTCTAACCCTAACACACGAGAAGGAAGGACACAGCTAGAAGGGAGAACATGACCAAGAGCAAAAGGAAGACTGAGACAATGTATACACCCAGTGTAACAAGGGGGAAGGGAACAGAAGCTAATTACAGATGAGAGATTGCATTTGAATGCCTTGTGTTTTCTTGTGTACATTTTCCTGTTTGTGCTGCAGTTTGCTCAGTTAGGGACATAACCAGATGAACTGATGTACCTAGACACAGGCTCAGCGTCTTTCCCTCTTTCCTTCTCTGTTTGAAAGCAGCAACAATGTCTGAAGGGTTTAAGCAGCTGTTTAGTATTTAGCGCCACTCAAAAATGCGTTTCAAAATGTGTGTGTGTTTGTCTTAGTGTGTGATGGTGTCTCAGCTTCGCTATGTCGTTGTGAGAAGCTACATTCAAATTTTACTTTGATGATGTTGCACCGACTCTTCAGGTAAAGCGTTATACAAATACAGGCCATTTACCATTTACATTCTGTCAGTCTCGGTTGTTTGACATCCTGTGCTGTCTGCTCACCATTCATGGGTCAGCCATATAGATATGTAATCACTCTTTATCTGTAATTAGTCAGAGCAAATGTCTCCATTTGGACAGATCCTTCCTCTCTTGTCTGCCATCAAAATTAAATTGGATTTTTGTGCTCCTGTTAATCCAACAAAGCCTTGTCTCTTGTCTATGGAGGGTCCAGTCCAATAGTTAGTCTTCCCCTCCTGTCTTTCTCTTTTCCTTTTTGGCGTGCACCAACATCATGGTGCAACGTGCCTCTAGTAACACCAATAATTCTGTAGAAAATCTGGAAAAAACTTTGCATTCTTTGATTTATTTTTAAATCAACGAATGAGATCAGGTATCTTTTTATGTTAATGGGTTTATTAGAGGAAATGTTGCTCTTTTCATACTCCCATGATCTTTGTTAGTAACTTCTTGCCTAACGGAAAGGATGAGTGCCGTAACCTTTGGGTTAAAAAAAAAAAAGAGATCAAATAAAGAGGTGGGATGAGACTGACTCAGATATATATTAGTAAAGGTAGTTGAACAGTATTGTGCTTATTGCTTTGCTCTCTGAATGTGTGGTGTTTTTTTTTTCTTTTCTTTTCTTCCCTGTGGAGCCTAAAGATGAATATGTCAGTGCTTTAGTTTCTTAGTCATTTTAATGTTGCTGCCTGAATGAAACCCACAGTGATATTTGTGGTCCTCAGTAAACAACTCCTTTTTAAGGCATTTTCCATGGCAGTTTTGACTTGCTTGATTTTTTTCAATGGAGTGGTACCAAAAAGACCAAGAACTTTGCCAAGGAAACCATTTAATCACAAATATGTACAGTTGGCACACAATAGAAAAACACTGGAAAAAGTGACACTATACATTTTTTAACATAGTAACTATTTTGCAAGTGGTGAATTTATTTTTTTACTCCTTACTTAAGAAAGTCATAATTCTGCTTAATCATATTTATGGTTTTATATATAAAAAAAACTTAAGTATCCTAAAGTCAAAGTATTACTTATGCAGAATGTTCTCTTTTTTATATATGATATTATTGGATGATAATTATTAAGTCATTTGTAAGTCAGTCATTCAAGTCATTACTTTAAGCAACCATTAGAAGGTCCAAAATAGACCCCAGCTGAGTTCCCCATTTAACCATAGTGGGTTCACTGAACTTTCAGCCTGTAATATATTTTATATGTTTGGTAATTTAAGTCGATCAACTTTGTTTCAGGGTTGGAGAAAGTTGGCCGTGACTCCATCTATGAACAAGAGGGGAAGGTGCAGTTTGTGATGGACGCTGTCTATGCGATGGCCCATGCTCTGCACCACATGCACCGTGAGCTCTGCCCAGGGTACCTTGGCCTGTGCCCTCGTATGACCAACATTGATGGAAAAGAGCTGCTGACCCATATCCACGCCGTCAACTTCAATGGTGAGACTTTGGAGTGATTCAAAGTTCCATAGCCAAAGGTGAACACAATTCATTCTTGAGACCTGAAGATCTCAAAAATGCCTCTAAAATTTCAAGTTGTGCTTGACTGGGACAATATTTTTTGTCTTGATGATGAGCAAACACACAGGGAAGCTGCTACAGCAAAAGGCTCAAAACAATGATGCCTTATTAAAACCTTCTTTACCCTGCCACAGTTGGCACGCAAAGGATTAACTGATGGCACGACCATAGGTGGACTGGCCATCGGGCATACTGGGCTTTTGCTCGGTGGCCCGGTGACTTTTTTTTCTTCTTTGTAACGGTATAAACAATGAAAGGTGGTGGATTGGCCAGATGCTAGTCGTTGTGTAAAAATAACTCGGTTGTTTGGTGGTGGCTATGGTGGAGCTTCCTCAGACTCAGTAAAATTAGCAAGTGGTGGAGGCCAACAGGTGGATGAGAGAAAGGGGAGGCAGGAGGAGGAGAGACCCGAGGCGGCCGCCGGTCCGAGTGTCAGGTGAACTGAACTTCAGGTAAGAAGTTATGACCTGCAGTCTATCTGGGTCAGATATAAACCAAGTTTAGGTGGAGTTTATTTTCGTTGTGCTGACTTTTTACAGTCAGTTACAATAACTCGTACTGCGTGCTAGCTAGCATGACAGAGTTTCTATACAGCTGGGTGGGTGCTTTGATTTTACTGATATCGTAGTGAACTTTATTTTATTCATAAGGTTAGTTAGTAGAGTTGCCAACCGTCCAGAGAAAATATTACGCGTTTCGTGTTGAGGTGTAAAGGAACAGTTTGTCCCGGACTTCAGCTAGAATGGAAAAAGACACAAAGCTGGAGTTATTCTGTCATTACGCTGTCAGCTGCCTCTTCTCCTCTCATTCTCTCCCCTCTCTCTCCTGTTTCTACTTCAATCATGAAACGGCTCAATGATCAGCTGATCGGCTTTTCTCTCTTGTTTGTTTATCGCCCACTTTGCGCCAGAAAGAGGAAACCGGCAGATGTAGCGCTAAACAACAGCAGCGCATTTAAGCTTGGTAAGCTTACGTTAGAATTTATTTAATATTACTTTCTAGTATCAGCTGATGTTTGCTGGAGCCACAGCTGTAAAAGCTTCTGGTCATGATATCGGTTTGGATATGTGGTGAGAGGGAAACATGAGGATGAAACCAGGAGATGTCCTTACTGAATCATCAGAGCTGAACAGGTGATGGAGAAACAGGTTTACCTTTTAGGTGACATGAATGAGTTGAAGGGAAGTTATGAACTGTTTCTGAGAGACAAATAACACCAGGATCCTTTTTTTTAACGTAGCTGACAGCTGGTAACTGTGCAGGGGCGGGTCTAGCAAAGTTTTGCCAGGGGGCCAAGTAGGGCATTAACAGGGAAAGGGGGGCACAAAGAAATACTTTCTTATTCTCGTTTAAAATGTCTCGCTTTTATTAAATACTTATCTGAAGCTTACAACCAAAGTTTTTATCTGACGTAAAATGTATAGAAATCATACATAACATCGAAGCAGCTGGAATACATAGATGTGCGTGTTCATGGAGCTGCATTTTCACCTGCTGGACATCACTACCTGACAAGTTTAACTGTCTTCAGAACATTGCAGAGGCCTTATTGACAGTATTTGGTTCTACATGTCTGTGTGAGCAGATTTTCTCTCACATGAGTGCCCTCAGGTAACCGTCTGAATGCTGGACACTTGGAGACCTGTGTCTCTGAGTGGGAGACCAGAGATCAGAGTGTATTAACAAACATGCCATATTGGCCCAGTTTATTTTTCTTATCATTGTTGTGAGGAGACCATAAATATCATTTGTATTTTCTGTTGTACAGTCCATTTGTTGTTATGGAGTCTTTGTTATGGATAAAAAGTGTCTTTTTTTGTTTCAAAATAGCTGATAACTATTCGCTGATAGCTGCCAACATCTGCGAACAAATACAATTCTATAAAGTGGTTCTATATAGTGTGTAACTGTTAATATAGAGCGTTATTAAATGTATTGCTAATGCAATCATATGGCACACTGACTTCTGAGGAAATTTTAGGGCGGAGGCTGTATTATGGGGTGACTTAATCTTTCCTAAATCTAGGTATTTTACAGGGAAGAAGACACAAATTGTACTGCAAGTAATTTTAAGCGCAGCATACATTTTTTAAGTATGAAGTAATTTTACATACACCTTAGGTTATTTTAAGTACATTGTAATTTCATGATAAAGTAATTTATGTCTATTAGGTGAACAGAGGTTCTCTTAAAGCAAAAAAAAAGTTTTTCTTCAAACGGAAAGTGATATTTAAATTGCTTACTGTCTTTCTATTTTATGTTTTTCAAGCAAACATCTCCTTGTGTGTGCTAGGACCTACAAAAAAGTACTGTGAAATATCTAATTGAGTGGTAAAAATAATGACAAAAAAATCCATCCACTTGTTTAGCTGACCTATTGTCAGTAAGTAACTGCGACAATACTACTACATATTACATATTTGGCTGCTCTCTAGCCATGTACATAAAGTCTGATTAGCCAGAACAGTGGTGTCCATCATGGCCACTGTATTCAAAACAGCAGGACAACATGGTGGCTTCAAGTCATCCTTTATTTATCCAGGTGAAAAGTCTCATTGAGATTTAAATCTCATTTCCAAGAGAGACCTGGCCAACTGGACAACCTTGGGCACCTCTCATACAGCCAGCAAAATAGGGGCTAGCCAGTGGTCCCATTTCCTCGTGGGTGGACTGGTTCTTAAACAATACTCTTCTATTCTGAGTACTCAAAGCTGAGTACTCTATATAATATAAAGTACTCTTTATACCATATAGCCCTATAATATACTAATACCTCATTCACCTATTCACACCCACAAGCACTTTTGTCTCTTCTTTTTCTACCTAAATGCTTTCTGTCTAACAATCACACATTCATATGAGCAACTTCCGGAACTTATCTTGCCGAAGGATATTTGGCTTGCAGATCAAACCACCAACCTTCCAATTTGTAGATGACCTGCTCTACCTCCTGAGCTACAGCCACCTCATGATTCGCAATGAACTTACAAGTCATGGATTTTAATGTCTTAGTCAGATGATCAGTCTGAGCGTGATAGATGGTGGTCCGAACAGATTTAACACCCAGAAATTCATATGGCTTTTTTAATGTGCGACACATGAACGAGGTGCCCTAATCAGTTAGTATCTCTTTCAGGACCTGGAGAGATGACCTGAAACAGCACCTGTGCTACACTTTTTGCAGTGATGCAGCACTGAGGTCCATGCCAATGCACTCAAATGGGACATTTACTAAAGGTTGAGTGCAAAGGCGCAATGGCTGCTGGCTTACCAGCTGACATTCTGGGCAGGATGTGCACTATCAGTGAGCCCGCCCTGGATGCCCACCCTTAAAATGTTGCTGTTATTCCCTCCAGAGTATTTCCAGCCGTAAGGATTTTTATGAATCACCTGGAATATCAGTTCACAACAGCTTTTAAGAACTGTCCCCAACATCCCCATGCACACAAAGAATTTCCACACGCTATACCTCCAAAAATGTCTCTGGTTCAACATTGTATGTCCCTCCCAGACTGGGGGAACATGCTGGGATGCTGAAGATGTAAAACATCTGCCCCACCTCTATCAGTGCACACTCCCTGCGGAGATATCCCAGACACCCCCACCTCCAGCACTCCTGCCCCAGCATCTGTGTGACTCCCCATGAAATGGGTGAAGCGCCTGTAGCCACCAGCACCTGAGGAGGGGAAACAGATAAAAATGAGTTAGTAAGGCTCCATGGTAGTCTGTGACACCGGAGGTGGACTGAGGAGCCTTTTCCGGCCAGCGCTGGTTCATTTCCACTGGCAACTGTATCTACATGCTGAGCTGTTCCAAGACAATAAGCTCCAACAGCCACCTTTCCTCCTCCCCAGGGCCTGGCTGCATCCGCCTGGCTGCTGCATGGCCTGACCCTCTGAGCATTGGCGACGGGGTGATCCTTTGCCTTGATTCAGCACCCCTTGAACTGGCGCCGGTGATCTTCCAGGGTTGTGCCCCAGACAATCGAGAACACGCCTTCTCCATGGCTTGACGGTGATCGAGGAGGGGACCTAGAAAACTTGTAGATGTCATTTCAGGCAGGTTTACATGGGTAATATCAGTTTAACTAAACCTGTTAAACATAAACCAGTCAGTTCACTGATGAAGCAAATTAACTGAATCGGTTAACTGTGAATTAATCTGCAGCCTCTAAAAACATCAACTCAGCTTAGCTTTGCAGCATCTATTATGCACCACCAATTAATCCTGGCTCACCAGTATATGGCCCATGTGCGATTTGTGCCTCAATTAGCTTCTTTTTATTGCAGTATAGACACACACAAACACTAGGCTTTCTAGTGGCTAATGGCCAATTCAGCCGTCTGCTCATTGTGCTTATTTTTAGAGGAGCGTCAGAAGGTTAATCGGAAAACTTGTCCTAATGTTAGTGCTCAGTGCAATGTAGCCATCTGTATGAGGCCTTTGTACCAACGTTCTGTTTGAACACATTTAGCTAAGCAAAGTAGAGCAGTGGGTGAGGGAGAAAGAGGGAGAGGTCAGGGAGATTCCCTCAGATTTAGTTGGACATTGGATGCGTAATAAAAATCAATAAGACCATTCTGATGTTTTAAAGCAGTGTGATTGACCCTGTGGAGCAGCAATCAGATTGGATTGGTGAGGGATGAGGAGAGATGTTTTAAGTGAGTGAACTGATGAATATGTGACAAGTGCATCTCCTGCTGCGACTTCACAAAAAAAGTGCAAAGCAAGGCATAAGGAGGAAACAAATAATTCAGCTGTTTTAGTGGACTTTTAATCTCAACAACAGACATTGTTGAAACAGACGTCAGCTTCTCTTCAGTTTTATTAAGCTAAAATACAATTCTTTATACTCTACTTTGAACAAGACATCTTGAAAGATGTCTTGAGATCAAGACATCTGAAAAGACTAGCAGGAAAAAAAAAAAGGTTAAGGTCATGCTTTACCACCTGAGCCATGGCCATCCCTGAAGTGGATGTGGCTCAGGATGTTGTGTGAAGGTAGCAGAACAAATGTGAAAGCTGCAGACGAGTACACATTAAAGTCAGAGCAAGGATGTAGAAATACGAGCAGAGTGAATATATAGGTTCAGACTCATTATCACGCAGATGAATGGACGACCTGGCAAGCTTCAGCTGTAGCGGTTCCATAAAATCCAGGTACCTTGCTGCACTGTGCTTCCTGGCAGTGTACTAAAAAAGATGCGGTCCTGTTGGATCCAGGTTGAACAGGAGAATTAACAAAGTATGAATATTTATGGTCAAATTCTCCAGAGATTAATTTCTTAAAAATAAATCTTGTTACATGTGTCACTGCCCATCAACACTTTGGTGTTGATGTGATGGACTGATTTTTATTGAATGTATAATAGAGCTGATGCATCAAAAAAATTTTAACTTTCAACCGTAATAGCTAAGTGCTGAGATCTAAAACCTTAGTTAGTTGTCATGTGATAAAAACTTACCAAAACTCATAGAAAACCAATCTGGACTCAACATTCTAGTATTGAAACTATCTTATTTTATGTGTAACCAATAGTACAAGTTGTTTTTGTTTGTTCACAGAATGTTTATTTGTAGTCTGTTTCTTATTGTGTTAAATGACAGAGATCACCAGTGAGTTATTGTGATTATCATGTTTTGAAGTCAGGATGTTAATTCTGTATCAAAGCAGAGTCTGTGAAGTGAAGTGAAGTGAAGGGAAGTGAAGTGAAGGGAAGTGGGGGAGGGGATAGGAGGTGGTGGAGGGGCGTTTGTACATCTTGAGGCAAGCTGTGCTGATTCATCTCCGTAGTGATGTGTTATGGACTACTTTTATTTATGCTGAAGAAAGAAATCAGGACAGCATCGAATCAAACTGCCACCCACTCACTTTATTATGAATGTGAATTCTTTTGTTGTTGATGTTCTGCAAATTAGCTTCTATCTTCTGCTCTTCCTCTTTCCACATCTAAACTAATGTGCCTCGAGTCCCCAGTATTATTTACCCCACAGCAAGTAATCCAGCTCAACTGTATACTAACACCACAATACAGTAAATATAGCGGCTGCAAGAAAAATAGAGTGAATCCATTTAGAGGTTTAGCAAGATTAACCAAGACTCTGAATGCTCTTCCTTAAGCATTGGGATCTAGCATTTGGGTTTACAAATTGTGCTTTAATATGCCAGTCAAAACAGTTTTTTTTCCTTTATACTTGTATATTCATATTACAAGCAACTACGAATGGCAACAACTCAGCTATGAAGTGCCCTACAAAATCACAGAATAGGGTCAGTGGATGCCAAGGTACAATCTCCAAAGTCAGTCGCTATAAACCTCCAAACTTGGTGTTGCCTTCAGATTAGCTCCAAAACAGTGCATACAGAGCTTGAGGTTTTCATGGCCCATCAGCTGCATCCAAACCTTACATGACCAAGCACAATGCAAAGTGGTGCAGTGTTGTAAAGCACAATGCCAATAGACTCTAAACCACTGGGGACTTACTCTTGGGAGTGACAAATCACGCTTCTTTGTCTAGTAATCCGGTGGACTATGTGCAATGTAAGTCTGATTTTGATGTTCCCCCGGAGAACATCATTTGTCTGAAGGACTGATGGCATTTGCAACAATGCATCACTGATGCATTGTTGCAAGTATATTTAATTTTTTTTAATTAAAATTTATGCATGCTGTATGCATTTTGTTCTTTCCTACACCAGCCAAAATACTGTCTTTGGTTATTAACATTTGAAATGATGAAGGCACTTGAAAAGTAACACAAAATTAGCTGCCTTTCCAGAAAAACACAAAAGCTTTTCAGAAGCACTTAAGGTTTGCATAAAACTCTGTTTACTCTTTCCCTCCCAGGCTTCTAGACTTTTGATTGGCCAACATTTCTACACAGCTAGGATTTGGTGCGTTCCTGACAAACATTTGACTGCATTTTTGGCTTTTACGTGTGGGATTTGATTAAACAAAATTTTTTGACATAAAAATAGGGTACTAAGATTTTAGTTTAATTTTTGCTAATAATTAGTGGTATTTGAATTCCTGTTACAATGGATTACTTTGTGAGCATCAGCAAATCATCAATCAGGACATCTGGAGAACATTAAACTCCAAATTGCTTAAAACGTGCATATAAGTTATAAAATAAATATACAGTTAAAGATTTTAATTTTAAACTTGAGTATTTTCTGGCACTTTTTTATCAATACCCCTTTTTTAATTTAATCTGATATCTCTCTCTTTCCGCGTATTAGGATAACTCTTTATCTTGTGTTTCCCTTTTCCATCAATTTCTGAAAACAGAATGTTCTGCTCTTTTTTGTTGCTTTGTTGCTTTGTTCAGGAAGTGCAGGGACTCCAGTCATCTTTAATGAGAATGGGGATGCTCCCGGACGCTATGACATCTTCCAGTATCAGATCAACAACAGGTCGGTGGCAGAGTACAAGGTCATCGGGCACTGGACCAATCAGTTGCATCTAAATGTAAGGGCCGCTAACTTGCAAGGGGTATAAAACATGAAAATAACAAATATGCTCCCCAGTCAAGCGCAAAGAAAAAGTTTATGTGTTTCTCAATTTGATTCTTCGCACTGCATCAAGAAGAATCAGTATCTTATTTGATTGTGTTCTGTTTAGCTCTATCTAAAAACTGTTGCTGTGTGCAGTTCTATAATATATTTGAACTTTGATTTAGACCCAACTATGATGGTACAGAGTGCTTAGTTTCCTATTCCCTCTCCTTAGATGGAGGCCTTACAGTGGACAACTGGGGACTTGTCCCTTCCGGGTTCAGTATGCAGCCTGCCCTGCCGCACTGGTGAGAGGAAGAAAGTAGTAAAGGGTGTGCCGTGTTGCTGGCATTGTGAGCGCTGCGAGGGATACCACTTCCAGGCCAGTGAGTTCACCTGTGAGCTCTGTTCCTACGAGAAGAGACCCAACCAAAACCGTACTGGCTGCCAACCAATCCCCATCATCAAGCTAGAGTGGCACTCGCCCTGGGCAGTGGTGCCTGTCTTCATCTCTGTTCTAGGCATTATCGCTACAACCTTTATCATCGTAACCTTTATTCGCTACAATGACACACCCATTGTGCGTGCCTCAGGTCGGGAAGTGAGCTATGTCCTGCTGACAGGTATTTTCCTATGTTATATCATCACCTTCCCCATGATTGCTGCTCCTGATATTGTCGTCTGCTCCTTCCGCCGCATTTTCCTGGGCCTTGGAATGTGCTTCAGTTATGCTGCGCTGCTCACCAAGACTAACCGTATCCATCGCATCTTCGAACAGGGAAAGAAGGCAGTGACAGCACCACGCTTCATTTCGCCAGCCTCGCAGCTAGTTATCACTTTCTCACTCATCTCAGTTCAGCTGTTGGGTGTCCTCCTGTGGTTTGCTGCTGACCCACCACATACCTTTGTGGACTACGGGGAGCAGCGCACACAGGATCCTGAGAATGCACGGGGTGTCCTGAAGTGTGACATTTCTGACCTGTCACTTATCTGCTCCTTGGGATATAGCATTCTCTTGATGGTCACATGCACTGTTTATGCTATCAAGACCCGAAGTGTGCCAGAGACCTTCAATGAAGCCAAACCCATTGGATTTACAATGTACACCACCTGTATTATCTGGCTTGCATTCATCCCTATCTTCTTTGGCACAGCACAGTCAGCAGAGAGGGTGGGTGCACATCAGCATAATTCACCTTCATATTTATGTAATATTTACCCATCTAACAGCGTTTCCAAATAGAAACTAGACAAATCAGCAATGTCTAAATATGCTCTCACACATGCTGTGTGTACGCAAATGATAAATGACACAAGACTAGTTCATAGAAAATCATAATGTATCTTATATTGGGCTTAGATAAAACCTGTTAATTCATTCACTGCATGTAACAAGCTCTTTTTCCACCTGCCTTTATATCAACCGAAAAATCACAATGCCAGAATACCAGGTAAGTGTGACTTCTGTGTTCTGTGCCTGAGATGACCATAGTAAGGAGGATATCTCCTCTCCACCAGAAAAAAACTGTTTGAAACAGAGTGCTTAGAGCTTTTGCTGTTGATGTACAGGATCTGCTGGAATATCTACTGACATCATCATCTGTAATTATAGGCCATTCTACTATTAATCACCATTAATTAACCATTAATCATTTAATTATATTTTGCTTGAAAAATGGGAAATATAGTGAGATATGCCAAGGTTCGACTAATAGTTCTTTGTTGGCGCAAGAATGCTATTTTATGTCTTTCAAGATAAATGTGTTATCTTTGCTATTTTCTTAGATTCAACAGGCTGTAACTAAAGATAGAATTCAAAAGTTCTCTATTTTTCTGCTATGTGTAACTACAATACTTGTTCACTGTCATTTCATGCTTTAATGATTCATTGAAGCATGGGAAGACAGTGAGTTAACTGGCCTAAGAAAAAAGACATTCCTCTGAAAAGCACTAGATTTAAAATGAGTGAAAAAGGAGCCAATGTCCAAAGAAAAACTACACAGTGCTTTATATTGCTTTATAAGAATTCATGTTGGATATCTAATATGATATGAACTGGATAACGTTAAAATAAAAAGACCCACACTTTTTTGATGAAAATGAAAATCAACTTACAGGGGGCTGAATTCAAATATACCCCCAAAATCAAGGTGAAAAAATTATGTAACTGCCTAGTCCATTTCCAAACTTTTCTTCACAACTCAAACTCAGAATGGTACTCAGTAGTTTGTATGGCCCCCATGTGATTGTATGTATGCCTGATAATCTTGGGGCATGCCCCTAATAAGACAGTAGATGGTAGCCTCGGAGATCTCCCCCCAGATCTAGACTAGGTCATCGCTGAGTTCCTGGACAGTCTGAAAAGAAACTTGATGAAATTCCCGATTCTAACCAGTCCTCTGTAGTTGGTGGAGATGAATGTGGCTTAGCCGCCAACTAGATATCAATAAGATACTGTACACAATAGAATAGAATACTATATACAATCGAATAAAATAGAATAAAATAGAACACAAATGCTATATACAATTTAGTATAATACACGATGCCAGAAAAGAGTAATGCACTTAATGTTATTGCTATCCCAATGCAATTTCTCCAGGAACTGAAAATTCTAATTATTATTATTGTTATTCATGATTTTTCAAATTTACATCCATCCATTCATCCATCCATCCTTCTTCCTCCACTTATCCTGGCCACCTGGCCTCCTTCTCCCTGGCCACCCCCTCCAGCTTGTCCAGCAAGATGTTCCCAGGCCAGCCGAGAGATATAGTCTCTCCAGCATGTCGTGAGTCTGCCCCGGGGCCTCCTCCCGGTGAGACATGCCCAGAACACCTCCCTCAGGAGGCATCCTTGTCAGATAGCCAAACCACCTCAACTGGCTCCTTTTGATGTGGAGGAGCAACGGCTCTACTCTGAGCCCGTCCTGGATGGCTATCCTTCTCACCCTATCTCTAAGGGAGAGGCCAGCCAGCACTTTTGGCCATGGCCTCAGATTTGGAGGTGCTGATTCTCATTCCCACCGCTTCAAACTCAGCTGCAAACCGATCCAGTGCGAGCTGGAGGCCATCACCCAATGAGGCCACCAGAACCAAATCATCTGCAAAAAGCAGAGATGAAATTCTGAAACCATCCAAGTGAAAGCCTTCCACCACTTGGCTATGCCTAGAAATTCTGTCCGTAAAAATTACGAACAGAATTGTGACAAAGGGCAGCATCCATTAGGGCTCCGGCAGAGCCCTGGCACCCTCAAGTATCCTTGAGAGGGTAAAGAGTTGGTCCAGTGTTCTGGGACCAGGATGAAAACCGTTTTGTTCTTCCTATATCTGAGGTTTGACTAACTGACAGACTCTCCTTACCAGCACTCTTCCATAGACTTTCCCAGGGAGGCTGACAAGCGTGATCCCCCTATAGCTGAAGCACACCTGTACCCCTTCTTAAAAATAGGACACACCATCCTGATCTGCTAGTCCATAGGTGCCGCCACAGATCTCTATACAACATTGTAGAGGCGTGTCAACTAAGACAGACCTACAGGCCTTCAGGAACCCAAAGAAAACCTCATCCACCCCCAGGGGTCCTGCCACCAAGGTTTTGGTTAACTTCCTCACTGACCTCACTCCTCATGATGGATGGGTTGTCCCCCTCATCCTCAGACTCTGCTTTCTCTACAGAAGACATGTCAGTGGGATTAAGGAGTAGGGCTGCCCCGATTAGTCGACTTGTCATGATTACATCGACGATCAAAATCGTCGGCGACTAATTTAGTTTCAAACAATGGCGGCAGCTACTTAGTTTAAATATTATTCTTATTTCTCTTTCTGGGTCACAAAATAAACTTATAAGATATTTTCAGGCAAGCATGTAGCTGTGCAAACTTCAAATATCTGCTCAGTTTATCAAGACATCACATATTTGAAAAAAATGCTCCAACGTTTTCGGAGACGTCTGTTACCCACCAGCTCGATAGCGAGCCGGGGTTCAAGGCGCACTAGAGCCGGCGAGAACAGCAAACTCTCGGCGCATAATTTTCAGACCCCCGCAGTCGTTCGCTACTCAGGTTAAACATGATATATAAGTCACTTAGATAAATTAAAAAATGTTATTGTTTGGCTTTTTTCAGTGTTTTATTTGTTCCTGAGTAAATTGGTTTGGCTGAGATTAAAGTTATAGTTTTCACACAGCTGAATAATCATCAAACAGAAAACTGATTAAACAGAAGTGTGAGATGGTCGAGAGTTTACTCCAATGTCCTGTTACATTTTAGATAGAAAGGAGCAGACGGCTGAGTTTATTAAACTCCACCGAGACAATCTGCAAATTTCATTAAAAGTTTAATAAACTTTCGTCTTGTCTTTATTTTTAGTTAGCACGTACCTTAAACACTTAAAGCTGTAAGCTAATGATAGTTATATAAGAGTAGATGCATGCTGGTTGCAATAAGCTGTATGTTTCACGTCCAGTGGATACGTGATCTGATTAGTCAACTAATCGCAAAAATAATCAGTGACTAGTTGACTATAAAAATAATCGTTTGTGGCAGCCCTATTAAGGAGCTCCTTGAGGTATTCCTTTCACTGATTTTATTGGCTGCCTCCAAAGTCCCCCAGGCTAACCAAGCCCGATAAGACGCCTTCTTCCGCCTGATCACTCCCTTCACCTCTAGTGTACACCAGCTGGTTCAGGGTTTACCACCACGACAGGCACCAGCCACCTTTACCGACAACTCAGTGTAGCAGCCTCACCAATGGAAGTCTTGAACATGGTCCATTCAGACTCAGTGTCCCCAGTCTCATGTGGAGTTCCACAGGGCTCAATATTAGGTCCATTTACATTTTAATGAAAAGAAGACTGAAGTTCAAGTTCAAATTTTATTCGCCACATGCAGGTTGCCCTGCAGTGGAATGAACCCGCCCCCCGACCTTACAGTAGAGAAGTGTTGGTGTTTAGACCTATTAGTTCCTCTGAGTTTCCCCATGTGAATTTTGAGCCCATGGGTTATGCATGTCATGTCCACAGTTGCAAATCTGGGCTTTATAACAGATGGTGAGTTTAAACTGGAGCAGTAGTGAAGTCTAGCTTCTTTCATTTAAGGCCTTCTTTCATTTCAATGGCCAAGGTGAAATCTATCCTCTATAGACAACATTGGAGACAGTAATACATGCCTTTGTCATGTTTAGCTGTAGTAGACAGGATGAAGGACACAAATGCAGGACTCTGCACAAACACTCTATAAAATAAGCTTGCAAAAAACAAACCTGAACTAGAAACTGAAAACTAATAACTAAACACTGGGAAACTAGAAAACTAGGAACCCAGGAAACTAGAGACTAGGGACGAAGATAATAGGGAAGCACACAGCACATGGGGTAACGATGTGACAATGGAAAGAGGAAAACAGGGCTTAATGAAACGAGGGAATGAGACACAGGAGAAGAGCAGAGAAGAGAGGGACACAAGACTGTCAAAGTAAAACAGGAACCAAGAGACATTCACAAAGATGCAGACTTGACACTGAGACATGGAGACAAGAGGGAAGGGTGACTAGACATGAAACGTGGAACACGGGGAAGGCAAAGTAACAGAAACCAAACAGAAATAGAAAATAAGACTATAACACACAGAGAACAATAAGGAGAACCAAAACCATGAATAACACTAAAACAAAGAATATCAGTTAATCAAGAAACACAAAACACTGTGTCCCAGACCCAGTACTGTGACATTATTACTGTGGGATTACTGTAGTGCGCTATATGAACCAAGAAAAAAAAGAATATTCCCATTTAATGTTATTTGTGATTTGCTGCCTCTTTGGAGCTAAAAGAGGCTACTCAAACACATGAGATATCAGTGGAAAGCCCAAGATGTCCTCTATTTAATACACCAGGACTTAGTAAGATAGCTCAAATAAGTCACAAGATATTGACCAAAAACAAATGTCCATACAGAGGACATAATAGAATAGGCTGGGCCTCAGGAGGTTATGCAGGAGACAGTTTTCCCTCTCACATCTCCAGTTGGTTCAAAATGCCACTTTTGACTGCAGTGTGTAGAGAAGTGAACCTTAAGCCTATTATGGCCACACTCCATTGGCTGCATGTGCACTTTAGAATCCCTCTTAAAGTTCTTTTGTTTTTAAATCCTTAAATTATTTAAATCCTTAAATAGTTTTGGCCTGTGGTACCTCTCTGAGCTGCTTTACTCATACACATACACACATACATGTCCAAAGTCAAGTAATCTGACCAGCTGCTCATACATGCACAAAAAGCGGAAGTTTGGAGGGTATTTTCTTTTGTTGACCCCAGATTATAGAATAAATTGTCTTTGCACATTAGACAATCACCTACATTGTCCATTTTGAAACTCATCTTAAAACTCTCTGGCTTTTCAGCCCATCATGAGACATTGATCTTACTTGTTTTGATTTTGTTTTGTTGTTTTGTAGTTGCTTGTTTTTGTTTTTATTATAGTTTTTTAATTGGTGTTATTTTTACTTTTTGCTAAAGTGCTTTTTTTTTTTGCCTGTCCTGTCTGGCACTGTAGCAATCAGAATTATTGTCTGAAGGCCAAAGAAAATGCCCAAAGTGCTTTAAAAATGAAGTTGTATGGCATGTATGGTATAGTACATTACAATGCTGCCCAGGTAGCTGGGGCCAGACTGTCCATACGTGACCGGCCTTCAGCTTCAAAGCAATGTGCGACAAGCAAATTACTTCCAGTTTGGAAATAGCTTAAGAATGTATCTGTAGTTTGCCATGGAGTGGCAGATCGTGTGAACTAGCATAATTTCACAGATACTCCAAAATCCAAAGTAATAGCAGTGGTGAATGGACTGGTTCTTATATAGAGTTTTTCTACTCTACAATACAAAATTT
This sequence comes from Simochromis diagramma, assembly GCF_900408965.1. Lineage (NCBI taxonomy): Eukaryota > Metazoa > Chordata > Actinopteri > Cichliformes > Cichlidae > Simochromis > Simochromis diagramma. The sequence continues at coordinate 22,595,708 of NW_024386801.1, forward strand.
TTATTTATTTTATCAACTTTTCTTCTGACGATGCTGTCTGTTTTGAGAGCTCAATGGATCTGCGTTCGACTACTCCACCTAGGCTACACTGTCGAGTGCAGATCCACTGAGCGCAGCACAAGCTAGTGAGACAGAAGCTAAGCTCGTTGCAACATGGCAGCCGCCTCAACGCTACCCGAAATTGAACCTCCCCCACCCTCATTCAGATCTGGCGTTTGGAACTATTTTGGTTTTCATGTGAAGCATGACCCTGATGGACAAAAGTAAAACAGTATGTCGGATGTGCCACGCAATGCTCAATTACATTGGTGGGAACTAGTGCGTTAGCGCAGTTAGCTCGTTAACATGTTGACGCCGTCCAGCCCCACACACGGGACGATCCGCGGTAACTCGTTAACGGAGATTTGCCGCGTTATGGCGTTAACGTCATTTTAACGAGATTAACGCTGACAGCACTAGTGGGAACAGAACGAATATGACTGCACATTTACACCGACATCATCCTAATGCAAAGACAAGTGGAAGCAGACAGATGTTTTCTCCCATTATTTTGTTGTTTCAGCAACATTCAATTTAAAAACTGTACTTTTGAGTTAAAATATATATTTATAATTTTAATAAATGACAAATTAAAAAGGCATGAACATTTTTTTTTTGTATCGAAAAAATATCGAACCGTGACACCAAAGTATCGAACTGAACCGAACCGTGAATTCTGTGTACTGTTGCACCCCTACTTTTTACCCTTCAACACCTCAAGTTCAGTTTGATTTGAAGAATTCAGGGAGCATTTGATCCTGAAAATTGGCTATTTCTGTTAGGCTTAATAACAGGATAACCTATATCCTTTTTGCACAAATCTGAAGTTTGGTAGACTAAGACTATATTTGAGAGTATAATTGTAATGCCATTTCACGTTAAAATGTTCCTTTAAAAACCAGTGTGTAACTATGAGTACGCTGCTGGCTTACCTTTCTTCTCTATGTTTCCTAACCCATATGGAAAAGATATATATAAATCTTATAAAGTTTTTATCTGTCTTGTATGAAACTTGTATGAAAAGCATACAAGAGTGAAAACACATATAAGATCCCTTGAAAAATTATACAATGAAACTTGTATGTTTTGTATACTTACTAAAAAAATATATGAAAGTAATAATAATAATGGATTGGATTTATATAGCGCTTTTCAAGGCACCCAAAGCGCTTTACAATGCCACTATTCATTCACTCTCGCATTCACACACTGGTGGAGGCAAGCTACGGTTGTAGCCACAGCTGCCCTGGGGCAGACTGACAGAGGCGAGGCTGCCATATCGCGCCATCGGCCCCTCTGGCCAACACCAGTAGGCGGTAGGGTAAAGTGTCTTGCCCAAGGACACAACGACCAGGACAGAGAGAGCCCAGGGATCGAACCGGCAACCTTCCGGTTACAGATACGCTTCCCAACCCCCTGAGCCACAGTCACCCCAATGAGAAAGTGGCCACTTTCATGAGTAAATCATGTAAGCCTTATATGATTTACATATGATTTACTCATGAAAGTGGCCACTTTCATGAGTAAATCATATATGCTTTTACTATTTCTTTTCCATATGGGAACACTTATTATTAGACTACTGTGACCTTAAAACACTGGTTTTATAGTAACAGATTATATCTAAGAGGCCACATAAATTACTTAAGAACTTGTTTTTCCCTATATTTTAATTGTGTCGTGCATTTTCATAACGATGCCTTAATGCATCACTGGAATCACTGCCACCTACTTGTTTTGGGCTTTTAAATATGGAACTCACCATCTGTCGCCAATGTTCCTTCCTCCCCTTTACTTCCTCTCTTTCCTGGTGGCTGAGCAGAGCACCACTGAGGAATTCAGCTGTCAGTTTGACAATCGGTTAAAAGGGCCATTAACCCGGCTGTGCTTCCTTGAGGTGGTTGTCATGGTAATGAAGTTGGTGTTAAAACAGTCAGTAACAGCAGGTGGCGTTCTGTTTTGGGAGCATAAGCGAAGGTGTGCTGTGACAGATGTTGCAAGGCAGGTATGAGCTTTTTGGTGCCTGGTTGAGCTCCCCACGTGTGTGTGTGTGTGTGTGTGTGTGTGTGTGCTTGAGTCAGATTGAAAACTGTTCTCTCTCTTTCACTCTGTTAACTGAGTCAACAATTTCCTTGCTGCATCAGACAGTTGGTTTTCATCCCAACACAGACTGCAGCACATCTGTCAGCTGACGGAGAAGACAAACACTTTAATACTTCCTGTTTCAATTGAGACCACAAAGATGCTCTCCATTTAAATCCGAGAATCTGCTCAATGCTGCAATGTTTCATTTTGGTTCAGTTAAAGCAGTTGGAGAAAATTTGCTGCAGTGATGTCCACCTGATCTGTGACTTCATTGTTTCACTTGCACTGGTTTTCCTGCTCAGCTATCCCTATTTTATTCATGCAGCAGCTCATGCCTCTGCTGCATAAAATCCACCTGAATGTACAGGAGTTACTGTTTTTCTCAATAGCTAACTCAAAATCAGTACTCTCTGGTGCAAAATAAATTATTTGGTTTTTGTACATTTTTCCAATAAAGCCAAATAGTTTTTTGTTTCTTTCACCCCTTCTGGCCAAGTTTTAGAAGGACAAATCTTGTTTAAGTTAGTATTGTATATGTTTAACTTTGCATGCTACTTACGTCACTCATAGTTTTCATTTTCAGCTCCATGTTTTTATTGTCGCTAGTAGAGAAGCTTCTTAGCAGTTCAAAATAATTTTCATTTATCTTATGTATTTCAACCAGTTTATCCACTGTCAGGTTGTTTGCTGCTGGGTGAAATTGGTTGCAAAAAACGTACTATTGACTTGGTCACTGTCATTTGTTTGCAAGGAGATGACAGCATGTCTGCAACTACTCAACAACTAATTATTAAGCAGCTGTGAAACTGAAGAGTTCCCATTCAAAGTAAAATTTATGCCTTACCACTTCAACAAATAAGGCTTTTAGTTTGAAGCTGAACAGCAGGTTTCTTCCAGTTGGTGGTTAGTTAGCAGAAAAGTTGACTGCTTCAGTGCAGCTAATGCTAGAATACAGGTAAATGCAACAACCTAACGAGCAACCAAGCAAACACAAAGAGTACCCTCGTTCCAACTTAATTTCACAGAGCAATAACCAGCACCCTCTAACATCTTCACCTCGTTTTTCAACTAGCCAAGGATCGCACATTTTTCTCTGGCAGCAATCTCTAGGCCTGTGTGACTGAGGTATTATATTAAAGATATCACCTTTCACTGACATCATACAGTTCAGCAAGTAGAAAAACTATTTACATCACTCTGAAGCGGGAGTTTCTAGATCATCACCATTCAGCAATACTTCTACATACACTGACATCATCGTTGGACGCTTTGGTTATTTTTTGCATGTGAGCATGAAACATACATTATGTGAAAAAGAACATTTTAGTACTGTCGAGAGAAGTGGGGCAGAGAGAGATTGAAGTCCCCCTGTCTTTCCCCTGTCATCACATCTGAGAGGTGGCAAAAGGTTTCAACATCCAGCCTTATCTGTTAAAAATGATCAGAGTGCTAAAATAGCACTATTCCTTATTTGCTAGTAGTAAATTCCCTTTATTCTCAATCAAAGATAAATAAAAATAAAAATGTAGAAAAGATAACAAATATTGTTTAGTACTGATCAGAATAGAATCAGGTATGTTAAAATTAAGTACGTTTAAGTTTAACCCATATAATAAATAAAAAAAATATGGTTTATGAAATTACACTCATAACAGGCTGCACTGTGAGGCTGTATAGAAAAGGCCTTCAGAAAACTATCTATTATAACAGCCAGAATAATTAGCTCTTCTAAAAAAATTCTTCCTAGGGTCTCTTTTATTCTTTGGATGGACCTTGAGGGCATGGTAGCGCACTTAACCCTTTTTCCTCCTATCCTGACTCGACAGCCAAAACTGTGAGGATCAGAAGAATTTGATTTGTCACTGAACAGAGTGAGACAGGGGACATTAATGACAGTTACTACAGTAATCATAATACTTACTTACTCATAATGCATAATACAAACACTTTAATTTAGTGTTGAATTAGATTAATGCGAGCCTTCTTGGCTTCTCATTGGTTTGTGCAGTACAGCCAATAAATGACAAAATATCAAATCACATTCTTTCTGTATTTAACACATTACATTAATCTCTGAATTGGGAATGATTGTGAGCTGGATGAGCTACTAGATCACTGAAATTAAACGTCCATTTTTAATATAAACTTTGTTTAAATGTAATCCTTGGAATTATTATAGGTCACTAAAAGCACCAACTGTTTCATAGTTTCTTTGCACCACAGTTGAGCATTATTAGGAGGTCGATGTCTTGGTCATTGTACTGCCTCTTTGAATCTCATTCTCAGCCAGTTCTTCCTTCTGTTTTATCCACAGATGTACATCCAGACGGCGACACTGACGGTGTCTCTGAGCCTCAGTGCTTCTGTCTCTCTGGGCATGCTCTATATGCCAAAGGTGTACATCATCATCTTCCACCCCGAGCGGAACGTCCCCAAACGTAAACGGAGCTTCAAGGCTATCGTCACCGCTGCCACTATGACCAGCAAGCTGTCACACCTGGCAGCTGAGCGGCCCAATGGCGAAGTGAAGACTGAGCTTTGTGAGGGTATGGAAGCTAGTGGTAAGTGTGACCAGGAGATGTTTGATAGCTGGCATTAAAAGACCAGGAGGAGACAGGGAACAAGATGATCTACAGTAGTTAAACATTATCCTTTAAATTATGGTAAAAGTATTATTGTTAGAATCAGTTAGAACGGACAGATGTGCAAGAAAATATATATTTTGTTGATGAGGTGATGTCAGAGGCAGAACGAGTTTTTTTCTTCTCTTCAGTAATAAGCATTTAACATGAAGTGGCTGGAGTTTATTTAGACGTCACCTGAGACTGGATTTGAAGCCAAAACTGCTTATAGCTCAGAGTTACACTTCAAAGCTACTTCTTAGTCCATCAGCAGAAAATCATGAGACATCAGATTGTTTACTCATTCGAGATGTGCTGACTGAATTGCTCTTCTTTCTTTAACAAGCAGGAGCTTCCACATCACTTTTAATTTCTCTACCTTCTGATGTTCTTATCCTGTAAGAACATCAGAAGGCTGATGTTCTTACAGGATAAAAGAGGTCTTCTTTTATGCTGAAGAAGTAATAAACATTCAATTTTCCAAGAGAAATAAGAATTAAGGTGGTATACAGAATATAATAATCAGTCATTTTTTGGTCTCAGTAGAATCCAAGAATTATGTTAGAATTATTCAAATCATAATCTTACCATATAGGTATATACAGCGGAACTGTGGCTAAAGAAGATTGATGAAACCATAAGAGACAAAAACAATACCAATAGAGAAGAGTTGTCTGTTGCTGTTCTAATATCTCAACTCATAAACCTGCCATTTTCTATCCTCTTGTTAGTGCCACCTCCAAAAACGACCTATGTGAGCTACACCAACCATGCGATGTGAAGATATAACAACTTTGGCACAAAGACCTTTTGGGACATTTAATATGCACATTTTTGTCAGATTTTGAGGAAAGGACACCACCACAGGCTATGACAGAAACGAGGTACTCTGAACAATTTCAAGATCAGAGGGAGTCTGTGGAGTTTTTTTGTTTGTTTGTTTTTTTCTGTTTACAGACAGCAGGGAACAGACCTCAGCGGAGCAAAAAGCCTAAAAATAAAGTAAAATCCATCTGAAAAATATTAAGGAAACAAGAAGATGGTAACTGGAGACTCAAGCAAAATTTTTTGTTTAAATACATTTTTTAAAAATCTTCTGAAAGAAATTGTGGGGACTAACTGTGTTTGTTGCTATTCTAATTGTATGTTGACAACAAAAACAACTTAATAGTGGTTGTGAAAATTCTGATTTTGTCTGATGTTGTGTGTCCATTGACGTGCATTTTGAGATGATACTGTCACTGTTTTTGACTAACTGGTTGGCAGGTTTTGGTTGTGATATGATTAAATGCCATGGTTTAACTAACGCATGCACTTTTTATACAAAGGCTCTATTTATAATAAAAAAATGTTTCTCAAGTCGTAGCCATTCTTTGTTCTATTTGAAGGGGGAAGTCTGAAAAAGAATAAATGGACAAAATTAAAACTTTTCTTTTCATAATGACTGTGGCAACTTTTTGATTTCCCATTTATTTCAAACTGGCGTTGTCATCTCAATGACAAAAAGTTTATGTTATGGAAACACTGCTGATCCCTAAGTGCAAGGCTTCAGGAGTGCATTTTCTTAATGTTCTTGATAGAGGGTGGGTTGATTTCTTATGTCAACATGCAACCTGGTGTTAGGGAAATGCTATTGAATAAAATAAGTGTATATTAAGGTGGTCGTAGATTCAAAAGTGAATCCAATTAATGTCCTAAACATCTCTTTCTAAAGACCAATAGGGCCAATTTGTTAGCAAAAGAAAGAGTCTTTAAAGTGGACATGCAAGGTTAATTTGAAACATGGAACCCTACTCTACAGTCTTCTTCATTTACATTTGGGCTTCAATTCTCCTCCCTTTTAATATGAAGTAATCCACTCAGTAAGAAGTAGTGATATAAGAAATTCTTAACCAAAGCATGTGAATAAGGTCTCCAAAAAGTATGGCATCTCTTCTCTGGAGGCTTCTTTTCGGTCTGTCACACACACGTCAACCTATTTTCCCTAAAGACCTGCTGATGGATGTTAGGATTCCTAACATGGTTCAGTAAGAAATTTTGTTATGTTTGTGTTGTGACATATATGGTAATCTGAATGTATAAAGTGTTTGTATGTGCTTGGGAAAAATACTTTTATTGCATAAAATAGTGCTCACCATATCTTATGGACATCTGCTCTGCCAGCTGATTGTGCCACTGAGTCTGTTGACCTGACCCAACAAGGAAAAATCAACACTCTCAACTTAAACAGACTCTTCTCAACACAAACCTCATTTATAAAGTGCTCTAAAATCCTGGGCATTACAGCAAACAGGTGGATTCTCTTTTTTCAGTGTGGCTAGCCAGTAAAAGTTTTTATTTACGAAATTACATACAATCACACCTCTCCAGGTCTCACTGCCCCATTGCCCACCTGACCATTAAAGCCAAGGACTCCAAGAAGGCTGGATACAGTGTAAACCACAGTCACAACCTGTTTGCGGCCCAAAGGAGCAAGTGAACAACCCTGTTGATGAAAACTTTAATGTGCAGGCAGCAAGCCTCCTGCAAGTAGTGGGCCTACATGCGCTCATTATTTGTCAAAATTGTTACAGATATTTTTCTATTGTTTATAACAGATAAAAAAAATTCCACCAGTTAGCAAGCTCAATTGCTAAGGTTTAGCGTAATCTTTCATACTGGAAATGCTGCATCTCGTTAGTTAAATTTATATTTATTTCCAGCAATGCAGTGCTCTATTAATAGTAGTAGTAATAGTATAGTGGATATTCTGTCAGGGTTAAAAAAAAACTGCATTGATTTACCTTTTCTGACATTAAAGTTGGGTCCATATTTATGCCATACTGATACTGGGGCCTCTCACAGAAGCCTTGTTGTTGTTTCAGTGTTGTGCTCCCAAAGATAAAAAGAGTAGTGCTTCCACAAGACATTAGAAAAAAGTTGACTAATCTCAGTTTAATCAATTTATGCTGTCTTCTAGTAACAAAGACCAGCTGGTAGTCCTCAGTATTTACACGGAGAACGTATGAAATCATTCATTCTAGTGAATATGAGTTAAGTAAAGTTGCTCATGCAGATCACTGAAATGGTTCCTGTCTGCAACACCTGCTGGGCATTTGTCCAGAGACTCACTAGAAGAAGGTCATGTAAAGGAGAGTTCTCCATTAGCAAAGTCAAGTCAAAGTCAAAGTCAAATTTATTTATAGAGCACATTTAAAAACAACCAAAGCTGACCAAAGTGCTGTACAGTAAATACAGATAAAAATACAATAAAACACAATTTCGTAGTAACACCTCGCTGATAAAAATAAAATAAAAATAGATAAAACAAATAAATTAGACCTTTCTAAAAGCCAATGAAAAGAGGTGAGTTTTAAGAGCGGTTTTAAAAGTTTCTAGGCTTTTGGAGAGTCTGACGTGAGGAGGTAAGCTGTTCCACAGTCTGGGTGCAGCCACAGCAAACGCCCTCTCTCCCTGTATATCACATGAGAATAACTTTCATGTGATATACAATAGAGGAAATGTGAGAAATCAGCCAACACCACAAGATCCACATAAGATTAAAAAAACTACTATATTTTAGTAGGAACGAAACAGTAACTTTATCTACACTGGATTTGACCTTCAACATCTTAACAACCTGGCAGGAAATTCAGCACAGTGTGCATCTCAATACAAAAAAGATAGTCAGTGGGATCAATACATTCTGTGGAATCAGAGAGGGGGGAATCAATACAAGCTGCTGGAGAGAACTCCTCGTGCATGTAATGAATATTTCTGCATGTACTGGCAGGAAAAAGGAGCAAGTAGAGTCTGAGTGATGAAGCATCCAGACTACTTTCCCCGGACGTCTCTCATTTCTTGTATTTGCAGCCAAGTGAAAGAACAGAACTACAATGAATATAATACTGAAGATGAAACAGCTCAGGTAAATTTCTATACAGGTTCTGTTTTAATATTTCCTGTTTGACCAGGTTCGGCTGCTCACACGTACTTTAGAGATTGTATTTCCTGCTTTGAGATATTCATATTCAGTTCATTTAACAAAGAACTACAGTTTGTCTTTAACCTACCACATACTTAACATAACAAGATGCAGTAATGGTTAAGTTGCAGCTGGTTTGGAACCGGTAACTGCAACTTACTGCTCTCACCATCTTTTCTATTTGGAACTATTTGAGGTGGCTGTAGCTCAGGAGGGTTAGCAGGCCATCTACTAACCGGAGGGTTGGTGGTGAGTGCTCAGGCAGTGTGAGGAAGGTTACTTTTAAAATGTATTCCACTACAGATTACAGAATACATTCCCCAAAATTTAGTTGTAACGTATTCCGTTAAGTTACTCAGTGTGAGTAACGTATTCTGAATGGATTACTTACTATATTGTCATGCTTTTTACAACAATATCAATGTACTGTTGCCCTGTGATTTATTCCTATTACTGAAGGCTACTGGCCACCGAGCTAACATTGTTAGCTGCTGTTCGCTGAGGTTAGCTCATAGACCGCTTTCAGAACTGCACATGATTATTTGCAGCTAGCGGGTTGTTAATGCTATCCATCATGTCTAACAGTCTGCAGTCTATGAACTAACCTCAGGTAGAATAGAAGAGGATTATATAAGAATCATTGCACTACATTTGCCATTGCACTAGGTCATTCCAAATATAATCTGAGGCAAACTCTAGCTTGCCTCAGGCAAACTATCCACTCAGGGGTCAATTGTAATTTCAAGCTACATTATGCCAGTGGACTGTTAATAATTAAGTGCCAAACAAATCTAGGGTTACCAACACCTGTGAGTGTCTTTTTCATGTCAACAATATTATACAATATTCACAATATTCATTCACTGTCTTTAGGGTTCGCTAGCTTAGCTTAATTCATAGCCAACTCGCTAGCAGCATGGCCTCTTCACCTGTCCCTTCTGCATCTTCCTGCTCAGTGTCTAAGATGTTTAGTTACTTCTTGGCTTCCTTTAGTAATAATGGTGCTTGTAATACATATAGCCTGTGAGGCTAGTAGTAGTCATTTTATTTTGAGCTTGCAATCAGACATCGTCGTCTTAAAGCTGTATTGCAGAGAATAAAACACCTACCATCAACCTATTCATTTGTTGACTCTTTGAACACTCTCTAACATAGGCTATTGTTTACAAAGATAAAAAGTCCATTGTAAGAGTGTGAGGTGGGGACATAAGTTTTAGAAAACTCTCCATTGGCAGGCAGTGCAGGAAACTTTACACACAGTGAGAGGGGGAGCAAGGCAATATCAGTAGGCAGCAGCTTTTGTGGGAATTTTATATCAACAGTCAAATAAAAAGAAAAAGAAGAAAAGAAAAAAGCAAAAGGGCTACACAAACAAAAGACCACATTGAGTCTCACTGCTGTGAGCTAAGACCAGGAAATTGAAGCTACAGTTTCCACAGGGTCACAAAAATTGGACAATAGAAGACTGGAAATAAAACATTGCCTGGTCTGTTGAGTTTTGGCAATGGTTGCAACATTTAGATGGTCGGGTCTGAACTTGGGATAAACAACATGGATGCCTTGTGCATTGTATTTACAGTTCAGTCTGTTGCAGATAGTGTATAGATGTGTGGGGTACTTTCTTGGTATAATTTGGACCCCTTAGAAATACTACATTGAAATGGTCCCTTTTAACAGAAGAAACCTCTGGCAGAACCAAGCGCAGGCAGGGGAAGCCATCTACTGTGACCACTTGGGGATGATGGGAGGATGACAGGACAAATCACACTGTGGAAGAGAGCCAGACGTTAACAATAACCTCTGACTACATGCAGAGTTGTGGGCTAACACCATATAATAAGTTAAAAAGGTGACTAAAGAAGAAACACTCAATAAACCTATTGCAGTGTAACTAAGAGAGCTTTCAGGGTCACCTGATCCACCCCTAACTATAAGCATTGTCAAAAAGGAAAGGTTTAAACCTAATTTAACACTAATGGGAAAAAAAGTATAGGAGAAATATGCTCTCTCTTTATAGTCACTCAGTACACTTGCTGCCGCATTTTGGACCAACGCAGCCTTTTCAGGAAGTTTTTAGGACATCCTGAAATCTTGCCTTATTGGTTTTATGCAAAATTGTCTACCAGTCTTACCATCAGCTGGGTAAATGCTCTCAATGTACTAAATCATATTATCAAACTGGTCGTGCATGTAAGTGAAAGTGTACATCACAATAAATAATTAAAAATGTCTTCTTTGACTTGGTATTTTTTATTTTTGAATAAATGAGTCTGAACAGAGAACTTTTAAGATGTGGATTTGTCAAAGTGGAACACAGAAACCCAAAACTTCTCAGTTTTGCATTTCACATTCTTGATTTATGACTTGAGCCTGTATGGAATAAAATATGTTTTTAATTGAACCCAAAATGCCATCTTTAGTGAAGTAGCAGAAATGTCTAAAGTAACAGAAATAATCTTTTTAAGTCTCACCATCAGCAACTTTTTTTTAATAGAAATGGCTTTGAAAATTAGTCTTGGAACAGAATAGAACTGAACATAATACCAGTGCAAACATGAACTGACGTATTCATACTCAGATAAGGCTGGTCACAGATCATTCACTGGTATTCTCGTCATATCAGCATGTAAATCAAATTCATGATTAGCATGAGAAATCTGCCACTGGCATCACACAGGCATCTGACTTGCCTATTTATAAACCATGGAAGACTACTTCAAGAAATTTTTTTAATGCATATATATGAGTGTGAAGAAAGCGGAAACACAGCTACTCATTTCTTTACATACAGACAGCAGAAAAAGACCATTCTGATCCCTCAAGTGTGTGCTGGATAAAATGGATCAGCTTAGAGTCATATGTACAACTACATATGACTCCGGAGGCAATTAGCTCCATAATACTACATGTTAATAGACCTCTCTGCATTCAATCGTACCTGTTATTAATCTCTGTCTCTCTTCCACAGCATGTCTTTATCCTGTTTTCCTTCTCTCACCCCAACTGGTTGCAGCAGATGGCCGCCCCTCCCTGATCCTGTTTCTGCCAGAGGTTTCTTCCTGTTAAAAGGGAGTTTTTCCTTTCCACTGTTGCCAAAGTGCTTGCTCTCAGGGTTTTTTTTCTCTCTGTATCTATTATTGTACGATCTATAAAGCGCCTTGAGGCGACTGCTGTTGTGATTTGGCGCTAAATAAATATAATATAATTGAATTGAATAATTTGTATTAGACACAATTTTTGCAGTTTTGCCTCTGCACGCCACATTAAATGAATATATCATTGAAGTATAGACATTCAACTTTAATTCAAGGGGTTTACCAAACTTTGTGCATGCTTTGGAATTACAGCTAGTTACAACATGGTTCCCCTTTTTCAGACACTCAAAAGAAATTGAACAGTTGACTTAAAGACACTTTTCTGATCAGGAAGGCCAGATTAGATTTTGCCAGAAAACAACTAAAAGAGCATTTCTGAAAAATAAACATTTTGGACAGAAGAAACCAAGGTGAACTTGAACCAGACTGATTGGAAAAGAAAGTATGAAGAAGGAGAGGAATATTCCATAATTGGAAGCACATCACATCATTTGTCCAACATGGCAGAAGCAATGTTATGGTATGGGCACAGATATTGCTGCCAATGGAAGTGAGCCAGTAAGCGTTTCTTGAAGTGTCTACATGTAGTCTTATACTCACTGCTCAGATTCAGCCAAATGCTGGGAAACCACACAGTACTTGACAGTGCAAATTGATAACGTTATTAATAAAAACAACCCTTATTTATTTAAAACTATGTTAGTTTGCCCACTTATTTTTGAACCACTGAAAATGACAAACTACAAACATGGATGGGCCATGCTGTTGGCTCACCTTTATCCCTGGGACTAAATTTGAAATATTTTTAGTTTACTGACCTTTGTTTACTAGTACTTAATATTATCTAGCTCAGTGATGTCAGCTAACTGTGATCTCCATTTCAGTTTTGTTTGTTTTTGGCGGTTTTGATCTCACTGTCTGATTTTCTAATTACCCTAGTATACAGTGATACTGTAACATCCCAGCCTAATCATTGTTCATGATCACACAGTCATACACTATCTCATAGAAGCTGAAGAATCTGGGTCTCTTTTTTGTTGCCATTACTGAGTTTCTCATCTGAGCTGGCAGATCTCGTCCTTTGCCTGTTTTTTGGTTGTTTGTTTTGGGTTTTTTGTAGTGTTTTAGCCTGTCTTTGTTATTTTAGGATAAGAATATTTCCACACACATATTAGTAAATTAGAGACAATGTGAGAATATATGTACTAAAATGCTGTTTAAATGAAAGCTGACCTTTTAACATGATAATAATCACACAAGCATATCCACAACAAATGACTTAAAAATTGGGGCGTTATGTAATGGCTGAGTCAAAGACTAAATTTGTAACAACGCAGAACACATTCACCATCTTGCAAACTAATACATTTTTGTGAAATGGTGATACAAAATTACATCAACTTCTAAGCTATTTTTGTTAAACAGCACAATATTTCTGACACCAAGAGTGTGGCAACTAAATCTGAAAAAGTTGTTGTTTTTTTTCTTGTGTGTGTGTGTGTGTGTGTGTGTGTGTGTGTGTGTGTGTGTGTGTGTGTGTGTGTGTGTGTGTGTGTGTGTGTGTGTGTGTGTGTGTGTGTGTGTGTTCTCATTTATATACGAGATTTATCTTATTTGGTAGGTCAAAGAGTCATCCATTTCAAGCCAATTAAATTACTGTATTGTTAAAATACCCAGCATATTATTCACAGTAAGACAAACTAAACTAAAAATTTATTTATTTGCTGAATGCGCACGACACATGCAATCACACTCACTGAGGCACACCTGCACATTCAGGAATAATAAAGCCAATACATGATGGAAACACTCTCTTGCTTTAACAGCCTCCTCTTCATCTCCCTCCCGGGCAGTGGCTATAATTAGCTCTGGCCCCCTGGGCTCCCTACAGGCATAGATGACCCATCGTTGAAGCTTGAAATTAATGAGCCACATGCTGTCCTGTTATTATTTACCATTAGCTCTGGCTGTGGAGGAAATGCTGTATTTTTCTTCATTACGGCATAGCTCCCAGGCAGCGTGCTTTTTCAGAAATACACCCCGAGGACTGTGGGAGACAGAAACCTGCTCAGGAACCAAGGACACGTCAGTGCTGATAGCTGTAGGTCCTTTTCATTTTCTTTCTTTCCATCCTACCACCTGTCTGCAGACGTCATTATAGGGAGTTCAGTGCTACAAATACTGCAAATAGGTCAGGGCTCAAACTTTTCACAAACTTGAAGCCATGCTGCTCCACATGTCATCCAACAAGATGAGTTGATGAAGCAACTCGAGAAAGCCACACAACAGAGAACAAATTGCAAAGTGCTTGGAAGTAGTTCAAAGTTCAAAGAAAAAAAGATTTGGTCTGAATAGAGTCTGTGTGTGAGTGGCCTGAGAAATTGAGGTTACTCAAATTGGTGAGGTGAGTGGGCAAGGGTGAGTTGTGGAGGAATAGTGTTTGGGAGGGGGGTGTGGTTTAGAACAAGTTAGAACATTGTTCCTCCCTACCCAGATTGATACCCAGCAGTCCCGCAAACTGCCATATTTGAGCACACATAAATATGAACGTTCAAGTTGGAAAAGACAACTAGTCACAATCTCTGAATGCTATTACATTTTTTTTTTTACTATGAGATCTGTGAGATCATAATATGTATGAAAATGTGAGCATGTGTTGTCTTCCTCTAGTTGAGATCTGCATCCCACTTAGCATCTTAATCTTGGGCCTACATTCAAGCTGCCAAGTGTTCTACTATGACTCCCTTAGTCCCCAAGTTAAAGTCAGTATTCCTACACCACAGATGTTTATTCAGTACACAAGTACTGATTCAAAACACAGAAGAAAAAGAAAAATATGAATGAACCAAAGATATTAATATATGTGCTGTTTCATTTGTTATAAAAAGATGCAAAAATACTTTCAAGCGACCTTCAACTGTGATAGAAATTTTCATTTAGTTTTCATTTGCAGTCCTTCCCATTCCCACAAAAGTACTTCTACAATGGTGATTTTAAATATTATCATGTTATGTGTTACATTACAATAATATTCTCTTAATGAAAATCAGGACAGAAAGGAGTTTTTCCTTCCCACTGTCGACAAAGTTTCTGAGTGTTATTGTTTGGTCTTTGCCTTTCAATAATAAGCACCTTGAGAAGACTATTATTGTTATGGCTAATGGGGTAAGCCGTATTGAGGAATAAATGACGAAAAGAGCAGACACTCGCTGGGATGATAAGGAGGTTTATTGCAAAATAAAACACAAGGTGAATGTGACAAAATGGAACTAAAGATAATCTAAACTGGAAGAAACTAAACTACTAAACAGCAAACATGAAGGAGGGTGAGCAGAGGCACGTGAAGGTGGACAGCAGGGAGAACACACGGTAGAGACACAGACGGACCAGCGACCAGCACACGAGTTGACACGACTTAAATACACACTGAAGAACACAGGGAGATTACACACAGGTGGGGGACACAGCTGGACCTGATGAGCCTGACGAGACGGGGGGGACGCAAAACTGAATACACTGACATAGCACCTGGACCTTCAAAGTAAAACAGGAAACAATTCACAAAGACACAGACTTGACACTGAACTAAACCTACACTAAACACGAGGGCACAAAAGCAAAACCTAAGAACTAAACTCTTAACCAGAAAATCTGAAACATAGAATTATAATATTCAAAATAGGATACCTAAAGAATCAGAACATAAACCATAATACAGAAATATACCAAAATACAAGAAACTGAAAATGCTGACCCACATCCGTGACAATTATTTTAACTTGGCACTATATAAATAAAATTGAACTGAACTGCAAATACCACTATTAGTGGTTTCCACTTAATAAGAACATCTCACAAACCTTCAGTCACAGAATAACAGTCATCTCACTTCACAGCACAAACCTGTCATATCAGTCTAAATTGTTTTTCAAGTAATTCTACATAATAAACAGACCAACGTTTAGTCACATTTTAAACTGATTTTTTTTGTTTGTTCCTGTTTTACCACTTGCATCTGTGGACAGTCTCAGAATGAAGACATAGCTATTTGTGAGTAAATTTATTGCTTTTGTGTTTGAAGTGGAATCAACAAGATTTATGAATCATTTGAAAGTTTCTGGCTCAAATAGTTGCAGCTAAGCACCAGATGTCACTGGTAGGGTCAGTCTTTTTTCAGTAGAATCAGGAAGAAGCCTCAAAGCTACACCACACTTCATCTGCCTAACACTCATTCAAAGGAAAACACATTCTAAAAGGTAACAAAATCCACAGTCCAGGAAAACTGCAAGAGCAGGAAAACACACAAAAATCCAACTTGTTGCAGGAAAGAATAACAAATGCAGTGACAAAGAATGAGGGAAAACCTAGGCTACTTATATACTCGGGGCAACTCAAGGGAAGTAATCCCATCTGTGGACAACACACAGGTGCAAACAATCAGGGAAATGAGACTGTAGAAAGTAAAATCAAATACCAAACACATAAGACAAGGAGTTAACAAAATAAAAGAAATATAACGGGAATAGGAAGGAAGTTCTATTTTATTCCCTTTTGACTGCTAGTGGCTGTAAACATTGTGGATACATCTCTTTGGTCAATTTAACAAGATAGAGCCTCGTTGCAAAAGGGGGTGACATTTCCGGAGATGTATGTTTTCACTGGTCTAGCAACCGACTAGCTTCGCTAACTGTCAACTGACAGAGTAGTGAGAGTTCATGACTTTTACCTCCCTTGTGAATAACTTGAGAACAAAGTGATTTAGGATTTTGAAATTATAGCATAGGTGTACCTACTGGGAGACTGAGGGGTACCACTGGCCACCACCAGTATTTTTTAATATTTATTCATTTGCTTTTTAAACACCAGCTGTCTGTTGTAAGTTTTGGAACTCTAAGATAACAACAAAATCAGATCAACATCTAACTTGTGTGTTTTTTGTTCAAAAATCAGTGCGACTGTTAGGAATAAAATGATTAAATAAAGCAGTTTTTAATTATTTTATATACATGTTGCTATGTGCTCAATAAAGAGTTTGCATGCCATGTAATGAGGGTCAAAAGCTTCATTCAGCTTTGACTGAATTGAATTATCACGATTGACATGTAGAAGTGCAGAGGGTTTTGTAAACATGCTTATACATCATACTGGTTAAAGGCAGGGTTATATTTTCTGGGCCAAGGGAGTCCGAACAGAATGTCCTGAACTTAGATAATAAGTAGAATCAGTAGGCTTAGGATTGCTAGATAATATTAATAATCAAGGCTAGGCAGGGAGGTGTTTTTCTGTTTTTCCAGGAAGAGGATTAGATACGAGGCGAGGTGAGACGAGAACGGAGAGAGGAGAAGATCCTCAGGGAGACGGCAGGACCACCACATCACTTCCGGCAGAAGACAGTAGCATAAAACTTGTCAGCCTGATCTGAGGGTCATCCTTTTTGTGAAAGCAGACCGCTGATTTCACACTGAGATCCAGCACTGTAACTTGTAATTTCAACTGCTGAAGCAAATTAAATCATTAAAATGACAGACATTCTCCTGTACTTCCTTAAGAAAAAAACAAACACGTCATGACCTCTGTATACACGCATAATCCTCATTAAAAGGGATGATGTTTATGTTTCAGTCATGTAATAACTGTTAAGCTTAACTGTCGAAGGCTTAAGGAGCTTGGAAAGAAACGATGACCTGGATGACTGAGAACCTTCACAGACATGTAGACATTATGAACATTACAGATCTCTGGATTTTAGAAGAGAACCAACAAGGTACATGAATAAGACTGGAAAAGAAGGAAAGTTTCCTTTAGATCTAGTTTATCATCATAGTTTATATAGCACTTGTATGTTATTTATATGTTAAGTCTGTTGATTATATTTCAGTAATAGCCTGTTTATTTCAATATAGTGGAGCACAGTTTTTTTTTTAACAGTTTATACTTGCATCCTTTTTTCTTCCTACTTGGAAAGCCCACAAGTGTCCACGGCTTAAGCACTGGAGCCAGTTTCTTGGAGAGGGGCGAGACTGTCCCAGTCTGCAGTTGCCTTTGGTGAGAGGCAGTGGGCTGGGTATCCCCTTAGGTTTAT
Organism: Simochromis diagramma; assembly: GCF_900408965.1. Taxonomy (NCBI): domain Eukaryota; kingdom Metazoa; phylum Chordata; class Actinopteri; order Cichliformes; family Cichlidae; genus Simochromis; species Simochromis diagramma. The sequence continues at coordinate 22,613,594 of NW_024386801.1, forward strand.
GTCTGTATGTTGGAGTTATTCCCAGTGGATTAGTGGGTTTGTTCCCCGCGCCTTCGGGTCAGGTAGCAGGTCCTGACTGTCGTCTGCACTTTTGCACTGAACGGCCGTTCAGAGTATCCATCCTTGCTGTAGACCCTGGATAGGGTGCTTAAGGGTGCTCCACCTGGAGACTCTGATGTTGTACTGAGATTTCAATGGTCACATGGGCAACAACAGTTGGAGGGGCGTGAATGAGAGGCACAGCCTGCCTGACTTGTTCTGTTATTGGACTTCTGTGCAGACCACAGAAAAACATGTTTGTGTCCATAAGTGCACATGGCACCAAAACACCCTTGGCCATAGGTCGATAATCAGTTGTGTAATCGTATCATCAGATGTGCTGCCATATGTTCTAGACACTTAAGCAGAATGTGGCTTGGGCAGTGGCGGAAGCAAAATTGGTGAGGCCATGATAAAAGACTTTCGAACTGCCTCGAAACAATTCTGGCAAACCAAGTGACTCAGGAGGGGAAAGCGGGGCTTTATTGAGTTTTATCGAGTTTTCCCTCTTGATGTGTTTTCTCTGTTTCTGCCATAATGATTAGTTAATGAGTTCCTGCTTTCTGCTTAGTATGAGTTGTTTTTCAGGGGGGTAAATATTTTGTTACCTTAATACTCCTGTTGCAGCTGGTGGGTCCACTCATTAGAGCAAGCAATAAACTTGAGTTTACAACTTACACTGATGCTTTACCTTTAAACATCTTTTTTAAATGATATTTCTATGTTAAGGAATGTTTAGCAGCACAGACTTTAAGTCTTTCTTGGCTGAAGGCCTTCCTCATCAGACAAGCAGTGTGGGCCATGTAAATAGAGCAGGGATAGAAAAGAAACAGTGAAGTGTATCTGGGCATACAGGTATACTGGTTGACATGGGATGAATGCTTTTTGAGTAATGAATTCAGAAAGAGGCAGAAGCCAAGAATAACATATGCTGCAGACAGATAAGTGTGATGAGTAACACCTAAACAGGTTCAGCAAATAATTTGTTTTTTTAATTGTTCAGAAATTTACCAGCGGATCACAGGTAGGATGGTGGGATGACACAAACTTGCTTGTGTTACACCTTCAAATAAAAGACACATTCAGTACCTTGTTGTGTTCATATGCATAAACAAGGATTTGAGTTACTAAATATAGTCCCATGTTTTGTTTTGTTTTTTGTCTTTTTCAGAAAAGTCAGTGGAACTAAAAATTAGATATGTTCATGCCAATAAATGGAGGAGAGGAGAGGAAAAAGGAAAAAAAGGCTGAACTATATTTAGGCGTTGGCTGCTAGAGATTCCCATGATGCACTGACTATTTCTTCTTCAGTCTTTGTCTTGTCTTCCTCCCATCACCCCAATCAGTTATGGCAGATGGCCACCCCTTCCTGAGCCCAAGTTTCTGCCTGTTAAAAGGGAGTGTTTCTTTTCCACTGTCGCTTGCTTATAGGGGGTCATATTATTGTTGGGGTTTTCTCTGTAGTATTATTATAGGGTCTTCCTCGGGCAACTGTTGTTGTGATTTGATGGTGGATAAATAAAATAAAATTGAACTGAATAATAATAATAATAATAATACATTTTATTTGAGGGCGCCTTTCAGAAACCCAAGGTCACCTTACAAAAAACACAATTAATAAAAGGAACAATAGTCATAAAATACATAAAATAAGTTAAAATTACAATATAATACAATACTCTCCAAAAAAAACCCTTTGGGACAAGTTGAACAAAACTTACGGAAGCCAGCACACCTTAATATTAAGTTTAAGATAACTATAAAAATAGAGGTAACTCATTCAGTTCAGGAATTTTTAAAAACATGTTTAGTCTTGTAAACAGTGCTGTGAAAAAGCCTTGAACCACCAGTGGCCCTGATGTTCATGAGCCCATATCTGGTCCAAGACGTTCTCGTTGTATGGCAAAGCCCAAAGTTAACAAGCAAACAAATAAAAAAGAGCACATAAAAAAACACAGAGGCAGCCGTCACAGGCGTCACCTTGTAAATTTTTTTTATGTTTAAAAATTCCCACCATGCCTTGAGGGAAGTGTTTATAAGGCTTTTAAAACAGTTATGAATCTTAATGGTCAGAAAGATCCCCGGCAGGCAGATCAAACATTTTGACTTAGAGTGGTTGGTTTAGGCCTAGCCAAGGACTGTCTAACAAACTTGATTTGATCCATTTTAAAACATACAGTAATCTTTTAGCTAAGAAGTAGTGATACAAAATTTGGCATTCCAGACCACCAATATTTTTGGAGTTTTTAAACTTTTTTGGTAAATGGTCTGTATTTGTATAGCGCTTTTACTAGTCCTCCCTAGGTACCCCAAAGCGCTTTACACACCCAGTCATCCACATAATTCACACACTGGTGGAGGCAGCTACAGTTGTAGCCACAGCTGCCCTGGGGTAGACTGACAGAAGCGAGGCTGCCATATCGCGCCATCGGCCCTTCTGGCCAACACCAGTAAGCGGTAGGTGAAGTGTCTTGCCCAAGGACACAACGACCAAGACTGTCCGAGCCGGGGCTCGGACCGGCAACCTTCCGATTACAAGGCGAACTCCCAACTCTTGAGCCATGATCGCCCCTTTTTGTGGTGGTTTGTCTTTCTATAAGAATTTTGAGATGTTTGGGTCAAGTGACTTTGTGATAACACATGCATTTGGAGAGCTGTATAGTATTTTTATCCAGTCAATGAACAATGAGCCAAACCTAATTTCTGTAGAACTTCTTATATAAATTTCCAGTTAACCCGTTAAATGCTTTTATCTCCATCTAAATAAACAGCTATTCCTTATTTACCATTAATAAGTTGACATGGAATTATTGCTATGTTCAAAGTTTTCCAAAGGCAGCCTTTCAACTAGAAATTGCACCATCTTATCAATTATTTCATTAAATTATCATTTTTGTTTTCTTATGTTCCTAATTATATGTTCTCGTGGTGAGGCAGCATAGGCATCTTCTGATGATGTTTTTGTTGTAATTTTAATATTAAAAAGTTTTTTTCTTAATTCAACAATAAGATACTATTTTACTCTGCATTCCCAAAGAACACATATGTCATTCTTGGCAGGTCATTGTTTTCAAAGTATGTTACTCACTTGTTTTTGAAATAGTTAAGAAAATCTTGCTCTTTAAATAATGATGTATTAAATCTCCACTTCATTTTATTTGTCAAAGAGAGACACTGGTGCATAATCACATTATAGTAATGGGATGAATCTGAGCATTTTGGATGTCCATTATAATGAAGCTGCTAAGAAGTAGTATAAGCAAAAATGTAAGAGGTGTACTGATGAAAAGAAGTTGCAATCCTTGAAAATGTTGTATTGTAAAAACCAAAATGCTTCATGTATTGTTTAAGAATGGTTATAGACTACCAGTACCTCTGACTCAGTGCTTTACTGGACCTATCAATGGATTAAATGCTAAGCTGATACTTCTTTCTATTATAAGTGTGGTATCAGAGCAATCAAAAAGTGAAGTGAAGAAGTTATGAAAAAGGAGGGGTTATCTGTCACTATATATGCCTTCTGTAAATCCACCAAACTGTCTATAAAAGTACTTAATATATAAAAATATGAAGACATTATCTCTTTGCTAAGATACCTGTTTGATAATAATCAGGGCAAATATGATGTTTTCATAGCATTACCTTTACCTTTTTATACCTGACAAAACAGATTATGAAATGTGAATATTCACAACCTGAACTCTTCGATACCAAAGATAAAACATGCAGTTCCTGTTGTTGTTATTTTTTCCTGAGCATTACTAATGAAGATTACGATATGCTGCGAAGTTGCCGTCCTGAATCTGTCAGTGCAGATGAAGCCTGGAGCTGCACTGGAGCCTTTAGTTCAGTTATTAGTCATCAGTCCTCTCCTGCTGTCATCTAACATCGGAGCATGACGTCCGAGCGGCACTGAGGAGAGTGAACACAAGGAAAGCGGCAGGGCCAGACGGCATCACCGGCCGTCTGCTGCGCTGCTGTGCTGACCAGCTAGCAGGTGTGTTCACTTACATCTTCAACGAGTCCCTGGCGAAGTCTGTGGTCCCCACATGCTTCAAAAGATCCACCATCATCCCTGTGCCCAAGAACAGCAAACCCTCATCCCTGAACGATTACCGGCCAGTTGCACTGACCTCGGTAGTAATGAAGGTGTTTGAGAGGCTGCTGAAGAACATCATCTCCTCCTCCATCCCAGACACCACAGATCCGCTGCAGTTCGCCTACAGATCCAACAGATCCACAGAGGATGCCATCGCCCACGTCCTACACACCACTCTCAGCCACGTGGACAAGAAACAGGGTAACTATGTGAGAATGCTGTTTGTTGATTACAGTTCAGCGTTTAACACAATAGTGCCCTGCAGACTGTTCACAAAGCTGAGGGATCTGGGACTTAACAGCCGTCTGTGTGCATGGGTGTTGGACTTCCTCACTGGCAGAACTCAGGTGGTGAGGGTGGGTAGATGCGTCTCTGACAGCATCACCATCAACACAGGAGCACCTCAGGGATGTGTCCTCTCGCCACTGCTCTACTCCCTCTACACTTCAGACTGTGTGGCCACCCATGGCTCCAACACCATTGTGAAGTTTGCTGACGACACAGTGGTGTTGGGTGCCATCTCCAACAACGATGAGGCGGCCTACATGGATGAAGTGAAGAATCTGGCATCGTGGTGCCAGGACAACCACCTCCAGCTGAACGTCAGCAAGACCAAGGAGCTGGTGGTGGACTTCAGAAGGGGTCAGCACAGAGACTACAAGCCCATTATCATCAATGGAGCTCCAGTGGAGAGGGTGCAGTCCTTCAAGTATCTTGGTGTCCACATCTCCTCAGACCTGACATGGTCTGCCCACATTCAGGTCCAGACCAAAAAGGCTAGGCAGCGCCTGTATCACCTACGACAACTGAGGAAGTTCAGGGTCTCTCCAAAGATCCTCAGGATTTTCTATACAGGCGCTGTGGAGAGCATCCTCACACAGAACATGACATCGTGGTTTGGGAACAGCTGTGTGAAGGACCAAAAAGCTCTCCAGAGAGTGATCCGTACAGCAGAACGCTGCTGCAGGATTGCTCTCCCCCCGCTTCAGGACACCTACACCAGGAGATGCCGGACTAGAGCAGCGCAGATACTGAAGGACCCGTCCCATCCTGGCAACAAACTGTTCCAACTTCTGCAATCTGGTAGAAGGTTCCGCATCTTCCAGGCAAGGACAGAGAGACTCAAGAGGAGCTTCTATCCCCAAGCCATCCGTGCCCTAAACACACACACCCGCCCTCTCACATCATCTATAATTGACTGAGACAGGACTCTTCCAGACACTAAACCAAGGCACAATGTACATTTCAATTCCTTTAATTTTAAATATGTTTATATTGTCTATCCTGTAAAATAGTCAGATATCTATTCATATTAATGTACAGAATTCACCTGCTTGCTGCTACTACTGCACATTCACCCAGTGTATATACTATATGTCTGTATATATATATATATATAATGTTCTTCCTCTACACCCCCCCCAATTTTTGCACATGTCGAGGAGCGTGTCAGGCTACATTTCACTGTGTGTTATACTTGTATAACTATGCATGTGACAAATAAAGAACCTTGAACCTTGAACCTTGAACATGTTGTCTTCACTTCATGCTAAGATGGAAGAGCTGAACTCCATCATGTTGTCTAGATATATTCAAATCAAGCCTTTTGTTAAAACAGTTGTCACAAGCAACAGTAAGTCAGAAAAATACCCTTTTCCAAGTCGTAGGCATGGGTTGCTATTAACGCCGGAAAACCATTACTGAGTGTGACAGAACAATTTCACTACACTGACTATTCAGTGGAGGTAATAATACTGCAAACTGTTGCTAGTTTACTCTCTACCACACCTAAACTTTGAAAGTTTTTGGATGCAACACCAGAAATTCCATAAGTTGCAGTTGCCATACTTCAGTATCTAGCTAGCGCTGCAAAAGCGGAGTAAGCATAAAGCGAATAATGTTTTCTAAGTAGCAGGTAATTCCTAAGTAGCATAATTCTAAATACAACTTTTCTATCAGCTCAACAAACATCAGCAAACACAAACTGTGTGTGCTGTTTGTCACACACCTAAAGGTGCAGCTGCTGTTTTTCACAGGGAGAGAATGAGACTGCACTCAGAGATGAAGAAAGGTAGGAAAGACAGCACAGGAGAGGAAGAAGACAGGTTAGTTTCAAAGGTAAAGACTGTTCAGTGCGATATAAAAAAAAAACTTGAAATTTAAAGTTTACATTTAAGTCCTCATATTTTAAATCAGATATTGGGTGTGTGCATGTGACAATATGCTTTTTCATATTGTAAAACATGCTGCAAAACAAACTAAGGTAAAGTATGTTATTTAAAATTTGCATGAAAATACTCTGCAGTCTAGTGCATGATAAACTGGTTAGGTGCATTAATGTTAAGAATTTAAAATAAAGCACTGTGTTGGACTGGTGCACAGAGACTGTAGTGCTCATGGTCAGAGTTGGATCACATTAAATATAGTAGAGATGAATTTGAAGTTAAGCTGATGGTGCTTAGATTCATTCACTAAATTCCACTTCATACTATTTGGTATAAAGGCAGCGTGAACAGTATACTGACAGTGTAGCGGATGGAACAGGAAAACTCATAAAACACCTGCTTACATCTTGATAAATTCACAAAGAGCAGTAGGGCAGCAGTAGTCCAGATCAGCTGATCACAGCATGTACACAAAGAAAATCTGCCGGAGCCCATAATAGAAATTGATTCTTTTGCACATGCTGAGCCACTACAACCTGTTTCAGGGTTCTGCCAAGTGTTGACTTCCATATTAACCTCTAACTGTACTAATTTTCTGTTTAGAATCAAATTCACTCTCTACAATGTAGGTAACAGAAATAAGAGCTATTTTGTTTTCCTTTTTTGTCTGCATTTTTTCTACTTAGGTGATTCAAGCTAAGTAGACTGATTAGAATAAAAATGTAAACTGAATTAAAATTTATATATTATTACATTAATATAGTGCATGGTTCATTTAGTTTTGTACAAAAACAGCTCAAAGAAATGAAAATCAAAGACTTACTTTTTGCTTACTTATTCTGAGTACATTTCAGAGCCTGTACTTTTTCACTTTTACTTGAGTAAAAAGGTTGAATAGGTGCTTTTACTGGAGTATTTTTTCAACTCTAGTGTCTGTACTTGCATACAAAATGCCTGTACATTTGCCACCTCTGACCATTACACAACAGCACTTGTAACAACATGCCCTGTATTAAAAGATAAAGTCCCTACAATGTGATAAAGAGAACAGTCAACCCCCAGCAATGGAGGAAGCAATAGTGACAGTGGGGAGAAAGAACTCACTTTTGGTTGGGCAGCACAGTTCCTGGCAGTGCACATTTTTCAGAACTTCTCCTGGTCCAACGACACAACATCACTGGCCAAGAAGGCTCAGTCTGCAAGATTATCGGTGTCCCTCTGCCCTCCTTAATGGACATTTATGAAACCAGCCTCATCAGCAGAGCCATCAGCAATGCTGGCAACCACCTCACCCTGAGCCTACTGCCCTCAGGGAGGAGATATCGGAGGCTCCGTGCTTGCTCCATTACACTGTTGAACAGCTTTATTCACCATGCTATAAGGAGGCTGAACTTTGTTTACCCCATCCACTGTCACTGTGAAGTTGTCTTACTGATGTCTTCATTTTATTCAACTTACTATACTTATTCAACTATTGTGTCATTGTTTTATTATGTGTTTTATCTTATTGTACAGTGTCCTTTGGTGTCTTGAAAGGCGCTTTATAAATAAAATGTATTATTATTATTATTATTATTATTATTACTATCATTATTATTACTATCATTATTATTATTATTATTAACTTCCTAAGGACAGAAAAAAACCTTCATCAAACTAGGTTGAATGTGTTTTATTCACCCTAAAGGAGAATGAACTAAGAATGATGTGAGCATACACACTGCCAGCATGGCTGTGGACAAATGCAGCATTTTACTGTTCTTCTAATCCTGTTGTCTGCATAAGCTGAGAATACCACCTGCAGCAGACTTTAATATTTCCAGTTGATTTGTTTGTTTGTTTTTAATGAGGACCCTTCATAAGGGTTTAATCTCCAGTTGGAGACTACACAGTAAACTACAATGTATAAACAATGGTACAATGTACCATGTTTACTGAGGCCTAAGTTAACATCCTCCAAGCTAATAGCCATCATCATCTTGAGCATCATAATAAAAAAAACATTGAATGTATTTAAGTGTAATTTATTGACAGTCCAGATAACCTTTTGCTAACCCCAACATGGAATATCTGCCACTGCTGATGGAGGAGTTTATTTTAGGATACAGTTATGTACAAAACTGCTCTGCAGTATATTAGGTCCATATAAGTTGTGCCTTCATTTGAGAATGCTATTTGTGCAAAGAGAGTCTTATATAAGAAGCATGTTATGAGTAGTTTAAAGTAGACTGGAATGCAGAACAAGACAGAGACTGACAAGTTGAGCAAACAAAAGATTTAATGTAACAAAAGATAATGCATCAGAAGTTAAAACAACAAGATTAATTCAAAAGGCGAAAGAACCAACACAAACACAATCAGGGAGAAATGGCAGGTAACCCAGGCAGAGCCAGGGGCATCAGAGGTTGATTCAGGCCATGGTGCGGATAGGAAGTGTAATCTTTAATGAAGAGTTTTTTGGAAGTGAAAAGATTGTTATGTGAGGGAGCTACAATTGCGGGTACCACCAGAAGACACATGTTAAGTGTGTTCTATGTCTTCTGCAGAATAAACCGTGAAAAGCCAAGCTTTATGAGCGTCTGTGATTTATGAAGAGCTGGAATTGTTACAGTTAGACAGATTGAAACTGGATGGATTGATGTTGAATTATTTTGGAGTATATACCTCACAAGTTGGATGCCAAGAGGAATTCTGGAATAACTTGATTTAAGCAATATTATTGAGTAAGCAGGTGAAGACTTGCCAAATGGCTGAAATGCAGCGACCCGGGTTTGAGTCCAATCCCTTTGCTGCATCTGCTTTCCATTCTATTGTTATATACTGTATGAACCATGAGTATGCCTGTAGTCCAAGAACAAAGTACTCTATTAGGATGATATAGTCCTAACCGGTGTTCTGGATTTAACAGGGAGCCAATAAAGAAATGGCATAAGAATATGGGAGAAATATGCTCTCTCTTTCTTGTCCCTGTCATTACTCCCACTGCAGAATTCTCGATCAACTGAAAGCCTCTCAGTCAGCCTAAATTACAACCTGGTAATAATGAACAGCAGTCAAGCCTAGGACTAGTAAATGCATGAGCTACTTTTTCCAGCATCATTCCAGTTTCTAATGTTAGAGATATTGCACAAATGTAAGAAAGCAGTCCTACACATTTATTTGATATGCACATTGAAGGGCATATTCTAGTTAAAAAATTACTCCAAGATTGCTCGCAAAAACTTTTTATTGGAGAATAATAATCCAAGAAGAATTCACAGGAGCAAGGAATACTAAATACTGTTGTAAGTAAAACTGGGCACTAAACATATAGGAAACGTATTACCAAAATAAAACATGAAAAAACAAATAGAGACAAGGTCTCAAACATATGAACTTGACACAGAAAGACAACCATGGACTCTGGAAGGCAGACAAGAATAAGGGCACAGAAAGAAAGCACCAAGAGGACTCATAAGCCAAGGAACTAAGATTAGTGCCACAAATAATTAAACCACAGAAAACCAATAATAAAGATGAGAGTGATATCAGAAACCTTATGAATGTAAGGAAACACAAAATTGACTGATTTATCACTTTTTGAGAGGTAGATATCCTCTGTTTCTCTGATATAGAGTCCCTTTTCTTCCTATGGGACCACAACGTCAGACATGGAGCACACGTGACCGTAGCCACCAACATTTTTTGGTATGATTTCTTAGGTGTTGGAGAACTAAATCAATGGAAGAGGGGCAGACACGGAGTGAGACAGAGACTTCAGTTGCAAGGCCATTGGAGGATCCCTCTTGTCACAATCATCCATGCCAATGCACAATCTTTACGCAATAAAACTGACTGTCTTCAGTCAAATGGCAGTTTTTTAACAAAGCACAATAATGTCAGCCTTATTATCCTGATGGAGGGACTTAAAATAAGGGCTTAATCAATGGTTTTAAGTCCACTTGGTTCTGGTGTGGTCAGTGGAGATACTTGTGTTTTTCTTGTATTGACTGAGCCTTATTCTAAAATGTTTGCTCTGACTTGAATGAAATAACAGACTGTCACAGAATAAGTGTGAGGACCTGTCAATCCCAAAGGAGGAAATGGACATATTTTCAAATATCAAACCTTGGATGTGTAAAGCTTTGAAAAAATATTATAAATCAGAGGACTGTTGCATTTAACAGTCGGTGATGGTTGTGTTCAGGGCAGAGAGTTTTCTGGAATTTTTTCTATTTCTCTTCTCAGTGTCTCTTGAGCTTCCGGGGGTTCTTCACATTTTAAAAGGACTGCATTACTGATGTATAATGCATTCTTGTGAAAACTTCACTTTTGTGTACCACTCAGGAAAAATTACCCCCCCTTCAATTTGCCAGTAGATCGGTTTTAACCTTAACCAGCAATGACTTCATGAATTTCTTCACAAATAAAATTTTAACTATTTGAGAAAAAATGATTTATAACCATCTGACAGACATATCATTATGTACAGCTACTTTGAGTACTGCTATTACATAGACTCTTTCTAACTGATTTGATTTACTGAGTTAACTTCAATAATTACTTCCTCCAAATCTCAACATGTTTATTAGACGTCATTCCTACAAGACTGCTCAAAGAAGTCCTACCATGAATTAATGGTAAGACTGATCATATTAATTTACAAATATGATGAGTCTGTTCTCATTACTGGGCCACAGGCCTTTAAAGTGCCATGCTTAAACCATTACTGCCATGGTGCTGGGTCTGGAGGCCCAGTGTCTATGTGTTTTGATTATTGGAATTCTGGGATTTAGTGGTTTTTCATGGTTTCGTTTTTTATTTCTTGCTCATTTAGTCATCCTTTTCTAGTTGTTAGGTTTTGTTTCTGTGTCTGTAAGATGTTTGAGATCTAAGAGAGGTGATCAGGGAATCGCAGGCTTCTAAGGGCTCACAGGTTTGGGAATCACAGAGAGAACTGGCTGATGCAAGGAACTGGCAATGATTAAATCTTTGTTCAAGCCTTGAGTAGCCAGCCGAATAGACGATGAACAGCAGGTGAGTCAGGACAGCTGATTACTGACAGGTGAGCTGCTGACAGGGAGACAGAGAGACAGAGAGACCCAAAACGAAGTACAATGTGCACAAACACCAACACAGAGAAGCAGGGAAGTGAGAGAGACTCAGGGATCATGACACAGAAAAACATGTTCACACTAAATGTAGGTGCTGTGGACCAAACTGTTCCAGAAACTGCCTCTTAGTGTTGAACTGACAGTAATAAAACTGTTATAGAGCTTTACTTACCGTTACCCTGTGGTGGACTGCTGAGCTGAGATGCATACACAAGGCTTTGCAGTGTATGTGTTTGTGTTTCAATATCACAGTTATTTAAATTTACCTAACATCATTATTTATCGAGTGCCTGTAGCGCATCAGGAGGTCATCTACTAGTTGGAATGTTGGTGGTTCTATCCCTGGCTGCTCCAGTCTGCATGCCAAGTATCCTTGATAGAAAGCATCTCAGTGGAGAGAGAAAATAAGGCATAGTGTTTGTATGAATGTGTTTGAATGGGTGAATGAAACAAGTTTTGCGTAGGAAAACTACATAGGAAACAGTCTATTTACTATTTAATTAATGTTGTTCCACAAGCAACACTTAAACTGTCCAAACACTTTGCTGTGAACACATAGCTTTGCAAAATAAAGTTTCTGCAAAGCCGGGAGACGTTTTCTGGCAAAAACAAAGAAGCTCAAAGATGCTGTTGCTTTTAAAAAAATTTCAGTTGCAGTTCGTTCAGATTTAGCGAGCAGAACTACTCACTTAGATTTAGGTTAGCTTAATAACATTTTTGGCTAACACAGAAACCTGAAAAACAGCACATATTATTGACCTTTTAGTGCATGTAGTAGGAGGGTTTTTCAGTACCATCTAATGTTTTTCTGTTTCCCTTATCAGAAAGAAATATAGTCATTTGCTTCAGTATCAGATTTTTCAGAAGACAATTCTTCTATTCCACATCTTATTGCAGTTCTCATACCTCCTTCTCCATCTTTTGAGCTATACTTCTATCCTACTTCTTGCACCAATAACCCATAGAGCTCACTTTGCATTTCCTTTCATGTACACATGCAGGAGAAACCTGGATGTTAACTTTGGGATGTATCAGAAAGATACCCTAGATATGTCGAACTTACATCATACTACAGGACCAAGCCAAAACACAAAATAGTTGAAGTAAGGAAACTGCAGAATGGATGTGTGGAGAAGGTGACTTGAGTGTGATGATGGAAAATCAAATGCTCAACTTACTTTTATAACTTCCACTTCACTTATTCCTGCCTTTTCTTATTTGTATCCCTTAACTTTCACATAACGTGAAAATATTTGATTGTGATATGTTTAAATTGGAATAAAGTGTCATTTGAATTGTTAATTTTAAATTTGAGTGTTGAAAGCAGCTTGTATTTTAATTGTAAGAGAGTGAAGTTTAAACACAATTTGATTTTTGATTTTTTTTTTTTTTTGGGGGGGGGGGGGCGTTAAAAAACGTTTTTCTATTTGCATTTCAAAATTGACTTTGATTTTGATTTTTGATTTTTCTTATTTTTTCAAGCATTACGTCTTTGATCATGTTTATGCAGTGCCCTGGGTTATTTTCTACGCATGCGCGTAGCAGAATCAGCCTGTCAATTCGAAAGCAAGCGAGGGAAAACTGCTGTGGTAAGTTTTTCACGTTTATTGACAGCGTGTAGTATGCTCTTTCATTATAATGACTACTTCAGATTCGCTTTCGGATTTTCTTTTATTAACTTTAATTAGTTTGCAGATAGTTTGTTCGATGGGCGTTTGACGTCGTTCTACTTATGAAAAAGCGTGTGTTGCGTTTTCATAGCGTTTTAGTTTCTTACTCACTCTTAAATACGTACATCATACACAGCACATGCCCAGATGTTTTAATAACAGCAGACTGCATTCTGGAGTTCGACCGACATCTAAATTAGTAGTATTATTTACGTAAAGAAAAGCAAGTTTATTTAGATCCTCGTTGTCTTCCGCGTGTCCACAACGTCTCAAAGTTTAAGCCATAAACGTGCAGCATTATGTGTCTAATATTATCCGAAATTCCCAGTACGAGGTATATATGTATAAAAAATATATGTATAGTATCTTCTGTTTCATTGCGTTGTTGTCCAGATCAGCAAAATTTAAATTGAAGCATTTCTGAGTGGAGTTTGGTTTGGGGTTATTTGAAAAACAGAACTTATTTCTCGCTTTTCCTTGTTTTCTACCTTAATCCATCAGGTTGCAGGGTCAATAAGAAGTCTTTAATTTTCCTTAAATAAGTGCTAAATGGGTTATGAGTTCGTGCTAAACTGGTTATGGGTTCACGTTAAACTGGATGCTAGCAAAGCTGCTAGTCTTTGTGGTGGTGTTTGCTAGCTAACGATCTCGTTAACAACTTAATTCCCTGTGACATTAGTTGAACGGAAGATAATATTACAGTACAACAGCCCGTTGTCAATACCCAAGTAGGCAAGTTTGTACTTGGTAAGTTCACTTGGAAGTCCAGACTTCCGAGGACTCTACACAAACTTTACAACTGGAAGCGGGGAGTACTTGATGACGTCACAGCTCTGCTCAGCTCACAGTGTGTTTTTACTGCCACCCCCTTAATTTTTATTGTGATCAATACTTACAGAAATTCCTCTGATACGCCTAATCACTCGATTTCTTTAAAAACAGTTTATTTAGGAAAGTGTTTTTAATCACTTTGGCAAAATGCTTGGCTATAAAACAGCCATCCATGTGAAATTATTGGGAAAGAGTTCAGTAAAGACTCATTATTTACATTGGTGTGATCTTAGAAGATGGTAATGAACTTTATGCCACTATACTGAAATAAATATTGAATAATCAATATTCATTTTCAAGTAACATACATATTTGTGTAACATACATGTAATTATAATCTTATACACCTCCACCTATTCTTAGTCTTATTCATAACCATTATTTTATTATTATTATTTGCCTTCTAACATCCATAGAATTATATGCTCTTTTATATCATCTATGATCTGCTTCATAGTGTCTAACAAACTTCATACAGTTAAGCATTAAGAGTCCCTACAGGACTGAAGGATAAACTTCATCTCTCTCAATAACACATTTGACCTGTATACATCGCTCACACTATGTATTGAACAGAAAAGAAACAGATCAAATGTTACAATTACTTTATATCTTATACTATTATTCCTAGACTCTCAAAACTTACATTAAACAGTAGGTATTAACAATAAAGTTGACTAAATATTAAAAAGATGTAATTTGGGCTTTTCCAAAGAATTAATTTGCAAATATACTGACAGTTCTCCACGGAGACATAACTGAGTATTTTATTTAATTTTTATGAATCTTAACTTTAAGCTCAGGCAAACAGATTTCGCTCAGGGAAAAACGAAACACTGACATAAACCAAACATTGATTATTAGCCATAATTTAAGTGAATTATATATTTTTGCGAATGTTGTGCTCCTCTCATCATGCATATTGAAAAATAGCCTATGCGTACTGGCATTCTTGAAGTAAAGGTGCAAAAATTGCATTTGTTTCTTGTAGAGAGGAAAGCTGACTATGTTTTCACTGTTCACATTGGTTGTTGCTGCTAATTAGTCAGGAACTGTGGCATGGAAGATGACAAGTGAATTTGCAGGGATGATACTGGGTAATAATAAGTGCTAATAATACTTTAAAGTGGACATGAAACACTAAATGAATGAATTTACATCTTTAAGCCCTATTCTAAAACACTGTCATAGATTTACCACTCTTCATGAAGTTGTATTTAGGAAATAAGTGTTTAAGGTTTTTAGCGCAAGTGGCACAATCTAGTGTCACTAGGCTGGGTGGTTGCTGCTAACAGACTTTACAATAGCTAATGTAGCAGTGTAGCAGCCAATTAGCATTGTTACGTTTGCTGACCAATAATTTCTGTCATAGTTTTCCTAAATAAAAGGTGTGTGTGTGTGTGTGTGTGTGTGTGTGTGGTGGTGGTGGTGGTGGAGGGGGGGGGGCTATGCTCCTTTGCTCCTTGTTTGTCATGAAAGCGTGACAGAATTTGAATGTTTGGGAGGAAGAGAAGAGTAAACATATGTACACAATTCGAATGTGGTGTGTTTAAAAAAAAAACCCCCAAAAAGGAAATATGACACTTTTTAAACCTTTTGGAACAACTCTCACTGGTAAAGACACAAACGACTTTAAACTGTTATATTTTAGCTAACAAGATCAACTACTGTAGCTTTATGATATTTAGTTAAAAAATACTAAAATAATTTAGATGGTTAAATTATGACTAAAACCAAATGACACTTTAGTCAAAAGACTATCATCAAAACTAAATTAACATTAGCTGTCAAAATTAATACTACTAACTTGTGCAAGAACTGATGACTCGGTGGAAACAAGGAAGCTCTAACTAAGAAGCTCTCTTTAGAGGTTACCTTTTCTGCTGCTCCTGGCAGCAGCGATTAGGGGTGGGTTTTAATAATCGATTCATCGATTAAAATCGATTCTGGCTTGGATAACGTGATATCGATTCATTAAAATCCTGAATCGATTTTTTTAACATAAATGTATTTTGCCCCAAATTCCAGAATCTCAGGTGAAACGTCACAAAATTTTGACAACCACCAAACATTTAAAACAGTAAATGAGAGCAGGAACACGACTTCTGCACAAAGACGTAAACACAAAGCGCGGAGCCGCGGATCAGAATCAGTGAGATGTTGCTTTCTTACCTGACGGCACGGACACGGTCGGGGCTGAAAACCAACAGCTCGCTGATTCTGATGTTTTGGTGGGTCCGCGCTTTGTTTTTACTCCCTTTTTGC
This sequence comes from Simochromis diagramma, assembly GCF_900408965.1. NCBI lineage: Eukaryota > Metazoa > Chordata > Actinopteri > Cichliformes > Cichlidae > Simochromis > Simochromis diagramma. The sequence continues at coordinate 22,629,756 of NW_024386801.1, forward strand.
ACTGATTCTAAAGCTGTTAGTTTTATCTCTTTCCAAACAATATTGACCGAACAAGCAGCAAAAGAAGATCCAAACTAAGCTTCACATAAACATCGTCATGGACTCCCTCTTACTTTTGCTGTTTTGCTTCCACCACAATAAAATCACACTTCATGCAAAGCTCTCTCTCTCTTTCTCAGTGTACTTCAAGAACAGTTTCCCGTCTATCCCCGAAATCTGTTTTCTGCATTATTCGCTTGCTTGTTACGCACAAGTCTACCGTTATTTACAGCGCTGTCGGCCGATTTTTTTTTTTTTCCTTTTCCTTGCTTCTGAAAAGAAAACCTAATTTCTGTCGTTCAATAGGCTTCTGGACAAATGTAAACTTTTTAAAATTATACAAAATGCAAAACGCTTAGCCGTGTCTCTAATAAAACCGTTGTAACATCAGAGGTAATGTTCATAAGTTGATTAATGATTTTCTTTCGTTTTTGATGTACTGCAGATTATTTTTATAAAATCCCAGGCCAGGAAAGTCACCTTCATGTTTTTCTGTGTTTTATCTTCAGCTACTTTGACACAAAGGCATCTGCTGTGATGCTCACACCTTTGATAAAGTCTCGAAACTGTCAGCTTCCTTTTTATAGATACAAAAATATGTAAATGTACTGATCTGAATTATAATATTTCTGACTGTCTGAGGCAAAATTTTCCAGATTCAAATCGAATTCAATCGAATCGAATCGAATTGAATCGAATTGTGGATCGAATCGATTCAGGACCTTGTGAATTGGAATCGAATCGATTCTAGAAATCAGTGACGATACCCAGCACTAGCAGCGATGACTGTTAAATTAAAAACCAAGAATATACTGTCTGCTTATTCTGTCTCTTTAGCAGTAAGTGGTTCTTCATTGTTGGCTAGCTGCATTGAAAGGGGAGAATCTACCCGTTAACCACAATATTTGGGTTTGTTTATATTGTATATATTTGTTTATAGACATTTTAAATGAGGACTGTGGACAAGAGCTGTTTGAGCGAGTTGTGCGCTTGTGGTTCACAGGACCCACAAGCTGAAGTTCAACACTGTCCCCCTTTTTTGGGGGGTTAATTTTTGGGGTTTGTTTCTGTCTTTTTCACTGAGTTGATTGTTCTGTCACAAGTTAGTTAAGATAAACTAAGTATATTAGCAGCAAACAACCAACCGAGTGATGTCACATTCAATACTGGCACAAACTGGTGCTACAGATGCTCTAAAAATGTTACATTTAACCCTTTTTTAAATCCTAGCTTCATGGACAGTGTTAAAAGGATGAGAGTATTTTTAGAGTAGGGGTTCATAGTGTAAATTAGCCTTAATACATGTAGTGTTTCATGGACACTTTAAGATGCACTTGATTTACTGTGTTTTGAGTGGTGTGTTACTGTTGTATTGACTTATGACATATGACTGTTCAGTTGGAAGACATTTCTCTTCTCCAGGATACGGACTGTTTCTGTTATTAGCATTTTATTAACTAATGCACTATTGCTTACAAAAAATTCCACCAGGTGTGTGGCAGGCAGCATCTTCCTAACTTCAGCCATCTATCGGATTTGACTCCCTTTGGCAGAAGTTTCACATTGGGGAAAATTTGAAGTTGATTACTTTTAGAGAAGCATGTGTTGGCTATTAACAGACAATGCTAACATTGTAAGTGCCTTATGATGCACATTTATTGTATTGGTTATTTACTTTTGAGATGGGTAATTATTCTCTGATTTTATTTCTGATTTGAACAACTGTTGATGGAATTACAAATGTAAACACAGCCTATAAGGAATTCTATACTTATTTAATTACAATTGAGTACTTACCTTGTATTTTGTTAATTTTACATTGTCCCTACATTTTAAGAAAAAGAACTGATGACTTATGAGAGAGTGGTCCAAACTGTTTAAAATTACATGGACTATAAAACTCTGAGTCACTGACCTAGGCCTTTAGGTTAGATATGGAATTTTCATTAACATCTACACCATTATAATGTCTTGTTTTCAGAATAATATTTTTCATAAAGCACAGGGCAAGCTTCAGAATAATAACATGCTCGCTTTTCTTCATTGCAGCCACCAGAGAGTAAAGTGAATAGTGACTAGGCAGTTTAGTAGTTAGTGGTAGTCCCTACTAATAAAACATTCTCAAAGAAGAAACTTTGATAATTTGATAATGTATTTACAAAAGCAGGAGTGCGCCTATATGAACTTGCACATATGTGACTGTCCCTTTCCCCTCTTTACCACAATGAATCTAAATTTGTAGCAAACAATGAATAACTGTTCACATTTTACCTGGTCTTATCACTAAATCTTTGTGAAAGAGCAAAAGAGCTCACTCATCCTTTTTCACCCACCTGATGGGAGGAAAAGTCAAGTTCCCCAAGGCTTTTTAAGTGGTGACCACTCGCTGTGCCATAATTTGCATGGTGTGTGTGTCTCGTGACCTGCTGCTGGACATGCTTATGAGACAGTGAGGACATTTTACTTTCATGTGGCTGCAGCTTGATGAAAGTGAAGAAATTAACAATTTTAAGTATTAAAACCAACAAAACTAAAAATTATGTGTATATAAAATTTTAGGGACTTTGTCAAGTGTATGTATAGTTCAGGGCATTTTGGCTTTGGCTTCCTCTGTATAATTAGCTTGTCTCCCCCACAGACATAAGGAGCAGGCCCAAGAAGATATCAGAAAAGTCAAATGAAGATAACATTAATGGAATCATTGTTATCTTTCTAAAAAGACAACATAGTGTGACTGTGTGTGTCTGTGTTTTTCTTTAAAAAAGAGGAAAGGAAAACTGCTTCTACTGCTGTATTGTCTATATGCTCCCAACACATAGCTTTCCAACATTATTTTGCTTTAATATACAGTATCACTGTACATGTTTAATATGAAATGAATTAAAAGGGCTTCTCTATATTGTAAATCATATTGTTGAGATTTTTAGATACCCTGGTATAGCCACCTAAGCGTAGGTTGGTCTGCTGCTTTTGAACCTGCTAGCCTCCATCCAGAAATACTTCTGTCTATTGACCTTGATGGCCTTGACCTGTCTCATGCCAGGTTATTTACCAGCTCAATAACCTGTGCATGCGGTGAGTGTGTCTGTTTCAAAATGGTTTGGATGAGCCACACTGCTGTTTAAATAGTGATTTGAAGCTACATAAATTAAAGCTGAGGCTTGGCACTTTTAATATAGTATTCATTTCTATACACAGATGCTCAAATTTGTTTTTTATAAAGTACATTTAAACGCAACTCACTGACCGAAGTGCTATACAAAAGACAGAATGGATAAAAATAAATGAGGGAAATGATAAGAAAGAAATCAAATGCATTGTAGTAGGTGCTAAACTGATAAAGGCAAATCAGACAGACTCAAATGCCAATGAATAAAAATACATTTTAAGTCTTAAAATACTGAACGGAGCTGCTAGATGGTTCACTTTAATCATCAGATTGCTGTTTGTTCTTGAATAGATCATTTTAGTTCGATTGCAGCTTTTTTTGAGACAGATATCACTTTATACCAAAATTGGGCTAAAAGGGACTTAAAAAGCTTCATAAAGCTCAGAGAACTAAAGAATCTAAAAATTCTTTTACTTTTTTGTGACGAATGGCCATTTGATTCATTGTTAATTTAAAAATAATAACTAGAGCAAGTCAGCAATTCAGTGTCTGGTATCAGGTTATACAATGTGTAGCGAAAAATGATTGTTACTGTTATTTTTTATTTAATTAATTTAGATTTTGGTTGTGGAAAAGAATCTTTATGTGAGTTGGCAGGAGTGGATGCGTCCAGTCTTTCCCTGCATGTCCACAGAGAGCCCGTGACTCACTACTAGAGTGTAGTTTTAAGTGATTTTTATAAACTGTGTTCTTTCATTGCTATTGTTGTCAACACACTTCATGTGCTCAGCACTCAAAAACGGCTCCTAACTTGATAAAAGCCCCTATAGGATACAGTGTTTGGCTCAGTCATACTTCAGTAAATCACAATGGCTTATGAGGGGGGCCAGTCAGTACCTATATTATACTGTGTGAATACTGAGCATCCTCCCACCCCAGCAGTCATGTCTCCAATGCACTTCTGCCACACTCTGTTTATGGTTCAGCGGTGAGCTGGTATTAGGTGGTTCATGTTTGGGGTTTTCAGTGATGCTCTGAGCAATAGGAAGGCTGTTGTCTAGATGGGATGGCCATTCCTACATTTGGCAGGGATCAGCTGTTGCCCCGGTGCAGCTGACTGTTGGCAGCCAGCTGGTGGCCTCTGTGTTGCTTCTTTGTCGGTGAATCCTCCTCCTGTCTGAGCAGACTGAGGATGACTAACAAGAGTAGCTGTATGCAGCTGTCATTATGAACTCATCACAAAGCTGCAGGCCTGTTCTTTCATTTGTAGGAAATAAAAACAACCAACAATTTAAATGCATTTAGTTTATGTAGAAAAGTAAAGGCAGTAATCACTTTTAGGAACATCTCCTCATGACTTTTATTGTTCTTTTTAGAGGTGATGCTGCATTTGTTGATAGGCTTTATTTTGTTTTAAAATATTATTTTCAATCCAGTTTGGGTTCACTTAGTTTCCAGAGTAATTTTACTCATTTGTTTAGTTTTATGGTTTGAAAAATGGTTGGCTTTGTGGACATTATTTGTTTTTAAGTCTGTTGTATGAAGGTTATTTGTCAGGCTAAGATTTAGGAAAATCAGATTTTTTTTTCTAAATAAGTAAATAAGTAACTCAAATAACATCAACCCCCTCATAAATTTTACCATTTAAAAGTAGCTGAAAAACTGCCAGCACAGCTGCCACTCCTTGTCTCGCGAGACTGGACGGGTCCTGGCTTAAAGTTTGCTCAGCTTTGTGGCAAAGGATAAAATAACTGCCAATGGGAGTATATGATGCCTGACGTTGCTGGTAAATGGGTGTGAAACGGAACAAGTAAATGCATTTATGAACTCAACCCATTTTGACTTCTAAAATCCGCTATTTGCATACCAGAGTTTGCTTGTAAACCTTGCGTACACCATAAAGAAGAGCGCGCAGTTTACTCTTTGATATTTTTACATGATTTGTAGTGGTGTGCAGCATTAACCAGTTAAATAAAAATTATGGACTATTTTTTGGTGTTTGAACTAGAGGTGGGAATCACCATACATCCCACGATATGATATTATCACAATACTTAATGCACAATACGATATTATTGCAATTTTTTAAAACATTTTGCGATATATATTCATTTTCTCTAATATCAAAGTCTCACACTCAGTCTTTCTCTCATTTCAGTCAGTTTTATTGTTGACAAACTTGAACGGTTTGTATTACAGTCTAGTCCAACTTAACTGAGTGCAACCATCTGGTACAATTATAGCTATTCTGAACTATGCAATTTATGAAAACTATGCAGCCCCTTCAGCAACTGAAGAATTTGAAAGTAAATGAAAACAAAATATAATTTTACATTAAATAAAAAAGTTTTAAACTTAATTAAAATAAAACATGTCTTAAATTAAAATAAGTAAACTGTCATGTTTATTGCTGCCAAAAAAAAAGTTAAACACATTTGGACAGTGTCAGGATTCTTGCTCAGAAAAAGGATCAACATGCTCTGAAGTCAGAGCATGTTCCAGTCCACAAAAACTTTTTTTGTAACAAAATATCGATTTCTGCTGTCCCTGTATCGATACATTATTAGCAAACAAAATATCACGATACTACACAGTATCGATTTTTTCCCCCACCCCTAGTTTGAACTGAGTTGCCAGATGAGTAGCCGTGCCACAGGCCAAGCTGATGAACCTACAGGTGTAGGTGAGCCTGTGAACACAGAGCAGCTCTGAACTCATGAGTAAATCACTCATCCTACACTAATTCAGGCCTCAAGCTCCACCCCTTGGGTTTAAATCAGAGAGTTTTATTTGATGGTGTTTTTTTTACCCTTGTTGAGTTTCCACCTGACTGAGCAGTTGAGCACACGCTCTGCTGAACAGCTCGTCTGCCTCGCAGGCTGTTCCTGCTTTGCTGTCCTCTCTTGGTGAGGGTACCACCAAGGGACTCGCCAGTCAAATGTGCTTGAGATAAAACTAACCAGCTCTGACATGAAGCAGCATGTTACCTGCTATGAACAGGGCCAATACTTTTCCTGGGTTTTTCTCTGAAATGCCTAAAAGATTTGAATCCTTCTGCTGTACTGTTGACATGGATCTGGTGGTACCTGTCACAGGTATGTTCAGGTAATGAGTTGTCTGTGGTAGAGGAAGGTTCAACCAGACTTTAAACAAACTGATCACACAGTGGATCAGTGTCTCTCAGCTGCTGCGGGTTCTATATTCTTGGGCAGATGACACATTCAGGTCTGAAGCTGCTGACATTCACTTTTGTCAACTGGATTGGTGGCAGACTGGAATTATACTAAACTTGTCCTTTTTTATTTTATTTTATTTTTTCTATCTCAGCCTCTCAGGTCTCACCTTGATGTCATGCCTGTCCATGTGCTGTTGGAGGGTACGGGGCCTCAGATACCAGCACATCTGACCAGGATTCCCATCTCTCTCATCACCACCAGCACAGATGTCACAGACAAAATAGTCAAGGTCTGTTACAGCAAGCCTAAAAACAAAATATATAAAGTGCCCAGGAACGTGTGTGTGTGTGTGTGTATATGTACACAAAAAAGATCTTTGTGTCCCAAGCAATAATGGCTTTGTACTGCTCTAGCAGAATGAACATTGTGTGATGATGGTAAATGGCCTGGTTCTTATATAGCACTTTTCTACTCTACCTGAGCATCTCTCATTCTCACAAGCACTTTTTTTCTACATCACATTGCATTCTGTCTAACATTCATACTCCGATGAATGCATCCGGTTAGTATCTTGCCTAAGGCATGCAGACTGGAGCAGGGATTGAACCGCCAGCCTTCCAAGTAGCTGCTTTAACTTCATAAATACAACCACCCAGACTCACCCAGTATAAAAACCTGCAATCTTAAAGATCACATAAAGGAGTTGACGTCGTTTGTGCGCAAAGCATGTATAGTCCTAACTCTGGAAAGTGTATTAATGTAACTAATAGACTTGACCTGGAAGTTGCATCTGAATTTATTCATATGTGCATATATCAGTGTTTTATATCTATTTAAATTTTTATGATTGTGGCTCATGAAAATCAAAAATCAAGTATCTCAGATTATTAGAATATTTCCTTATATAAACCAGAAATGGATTACAATATAGAAATGTCAAATTTCTACAAAGGAGTATCAGGGCCACTTTAAGAAAAGAATATTATTGATCATTTTGAGAATAAATTCAGTTTAGTTGTTAAAGTTGAGTTGTAAAGTTGTAATTCTATTTCAAGAAAAAATGCTATATTAAAGAAAGTCGAAATGCATAGATTACTGTTGTTGTTGTTTCAAGCCAAACTGCCAGGGGCGCTATAGCCTCTACAAAATGCCTTATGTAGAGAGTTAGTGAAACAAATTGATCAGTCGTCTTGTGATACAACATAAATATTCTTTATTGCACAAGGTGTAACCATTGATAGCCTTGCATCTGTCCACTGCCAGCCATTTCATTTTGGACAAATTCTCTCTTCTAATTTTGTGTGTGTGTGTTCCCCCCCAATCTGACCAGGCGCAGCTTTTTAAACCATCTTTTCAACGTCCATATATTGATCACCACAATATGTTTGTGTGCTAAAAGAGAAATCATTTCCTTTCTTGTTACTAAAACTGGTTCTGAAGTAAGATTAACTCAGAGAATGTAACCGTGGCGGCTTATGTTGGAAGAACAGCTGTAATCTCTACATTTTCTCTTTTTTCTCAATAGCATTTCAACTTTAATCTCAAAATGATCAATGACACTTCCCCGCTGTTTTTCTTTCCCTTTTTCTTTCTCCCTTTTCTTGTCCCCAGTGAAATCTGTCCCGTGTTTAGCAAGTGAAAATAAAATAAAATAAACAATAAAAGCAAAGGTGAATCAAATAGACCATTACGGCAAGGCTGGGATGGTCCATTTGGTAAAGTAAATCCATTGGGAATCTTTCTTTGCCTTTAGACAATAATTCTGATGGCAAAAGAGCCAAACGCGACAGGCGAAAAAAAAGAAAAGAAAAAAACCCCATCAATGACAATGTTTTTGTTTGTTTTTTTGTTCTTTTTTAAATTGTGACCCTAAAGCTGTCTGTATGTTCATCTATATACTTGCTACTTGGTTGGGACTCCTTTTCCACAAATGTCTACCTCAGTGTGGTGTGCCATTACCTTGTGGCACAGCTGAGATGTTACTAAAGGCCACGTTGCTGTGATAACGGCCTTTAGCTCTTCTTTATTTTGAAGTTGACATTTACTCATCTTCCTCTTGACAGTACTCCATAGAGGCCCTGTGGGGTTTAGGTCATGCAAGCTGGCTGACCAGTCAGGGTAACAACATGGTAGATATGGTAGAAGTTTTGGCACTGTGGGCAGGCACCAAGTCTTGCTGGTAAATGAAGTTGGCATTTCTATAAAGCTCAAATCATCACAGACTGTGGAATTTTGACACTGAATTTCAAACACCTTGGACTCTAAGATGAGAAAATAGACTGTTGCTCAGTGGTTCAAAGGCTTTTCAGATAAAAGTAAATTGTACCTCTTCAATCTTCACCCAGACTCCAGGACCTTTATTTAGAAACAAAATCTACAAAGATACTTGATATTAGGAATGCAACAGTGGTAGCTCCTTTCCTGAAGAAGCCCCTTTCTGTACGTGGTGGTTCATGATGCACTGACACCAGCCTCGGTCCACTACTTATGAAGCTTCCTAGTTTCTTGAATTGACTTTTCTTGACAACCCTGTCAAGACTGAAATCATCTCTGTTGCCTTTTGACCTTTTCCTAGCACACACTTCTCTTCCAGGCATGTTTCAATCAAAATGCTTTGATATAGCACTCTGCCAACAGTCAACTAGGGCTGCTCAATTAATCGAATTTTAATCACGATTACGATCTGGGTTTTCAACGATCATTAAAAATGACTGAGCCGATTATTAGCCCCTCCCTCATGCTTTACTCTCGCGCTGCTCCGTGTGGCAAATCGAGCGCACCTCTCTGCATTTCGAACTCGTGTCACAACAATTAATCGGACCCGAGTGAAGCTCGGAAAGCTAAGCAGAAGTTATTTGGAGAGGAGAGTGACTGCCGTTGGTTGAAAAGAGGTAAAAAAAACTTCAGTGGTGTGGAAACATTATGGGTTTGCGGAGTCAGACGTGGATCAAGTAGACACAGTGTGTAAACTTTGCTATGGTGTAGTAGCTGCACCACAGAGCAACACTGCAAAGTTCACTAAACATAGATGTTTACATTTTTCATTTACTTCTTATATTGCAAACATTTGCACTGTTATCAGTATTTGCACACTATTTTATATTATTTTTTAAAGTCATTATTCAATACATTGTTATTGTTAACCCTTTAAAGCCGGTCAGAGCAGCAAGCTCCGTTTTGTGTAACTATTTTTAAATCCCGCTAAGCTAGCGCAATAAATTTTTTTCCATATGAAACCAGAGGAGTTGTACTTACATCTTATGCCATCAGCTTGTCCTCGGTCACGGTTTCCTTCCACATAAAACTTTGCAAAAATTGCATAAAAAGCGCTTGCAGGAACAAAAACATAATATTCCAGAAACACGCTTTGTCGATCCGATCAGCTGTTCGTAACACTTCCCACATTGAAAAAGACGTCAACGCGAACTATCGCATTTCCTGCCCGAAACCGGAAGTGACGTCATTTTCGCGGAAAATGTAGTTTTTTTACTTGTAGGCCTTAAAAGCCTATACTGGTGTTTTTATAAGTCATGTTTGACTTTTCTGAATAGTTGCTGGGATGCTTAGAACTCGAATTGCACTGCTGGAAATAGTTTATTTTGATGCACATGCTGTTTTCTTTGCAAATTTGCATCATAGGATTGTTTTTTTTGTTTTTCCTGCAGTATATAAAAATTGCTGTATCTCCAAAATAAAACTATGAAGACACTCAAAATAAATTTCCTGTTGTTGTAAACTATTTTTTGCAACTTTTTTGTATTTAAAGTTTTGAGGGATAAGCCTCTTAAATTTCTCCAAGTAGAAATATATGTAAAAAACAAAACAAAAACGATTTTCAATTTTTTTCTAGTTTATTGCACTTTTTTGCAATTAATGTAGTTACTATGGACTTAATACATACATATTATTAAAATATGGGCTATAACAGTTGTATTGATGTATAGCAACTTGAAATGCTCCCACAAATGGCACTACAACATGTAAAAAAAATTATATAAGCTCTGGCGGACTTGGTTCTATGGTAGGTCTTAAAGGGTTAAATAAATATCGTCAAATAATCGTGATCTCAATTTCAGTGAAAATAATCGTGATTATCATTTTTGCCATAATCGAGCAGCCCTACAGTCAACTATAATGAGAAATAATTTGGAATTATTAGAATTAAAGCAAATAAGACCTGAAATGTATATAGATAAGGTGACAAGTTCAGAGTGCATTTTTCTCACTTTCTAGCTTCCAGTCCCCATCTTTTCATGATTTAGAGCACAGCAGTGATATAAGCACAATCACCTTTTGTCCTCTGGCCCATTTCTCAAGGTCTTATTAACATTGCTTGGTTTTCAGATTTGGCTTTGATATATTGACAGGAAATTTTGCAGAACGTCAGTCACAGCAAAATGCTTTTGAGTTCATTTTCACATCAGGATTTTTTTTTTCAATTTACAGGGGAAAGTGGCTCACAAGGGGCCGCTAGTGCCATTGAACAATGACAGTTTTATCCTGAAGATGGTCATCCAAGGTAATGTTTAAACAAGTATTAGCTGTCCGTCAATAAATTCAAATATGTGTGTGTTTTGTCATGCCTTTACTTACGGTTCCCATTACCTTCCATGTGTTTATGATAATGTGGTGGTTGGTTATCATGTCAAAATTTAGTTTCGTTTAGAGAGACTTTTACACTCGACATTGTATATAAGTGTTTGCGTTTTATTTTATTTTTTCATTTTATAATTTGTTTTTAAGTAAGACACTGTTTAATTACATCTGACTAAACAGATTTCTTGTGTTGTCCAGCAGTCGATTCAGAATACGAAGAAATTTAGTTTATTATCGCACACACCAAAGAGAACTAGTATACCCTCTTTAGGCATCTATTACAATAGTTTCCCAGTGTTAGTTATAACTAGTAATTCAAGTAGCCTAATAGTGTAGCTCTAGCTATAGTTGCTGTACATAATATAAACTATCAACTGAATTTTACCATGAGACCCATGTCCTTCATCTTTCACTGGGCCTGAGTTCAGTGTTCTCATTTGGAAAAGAGTGGATTTGCTCACTTAGGGTTTTGAAGTTTCTGCCTCAGGCAGAGGAGTCCACATACATTATCTCAGCTTCCTATTCATGTGTAGAGGAAGAGTGGAACAGAAGATTGAAAAATGGTTTGATGCAACTATATGAATTTGGTAAAGAGCAGAAAGCAAAGCTGTGAATTTACAGGTTGATCAGTGTTACTACTGTCACCTTTGCCCACAAGCTGTGGGCATTGACCAAAAGAAAAACAATGCAGATGGAAGCAGTAGAAATCAGTTTCTTTCAAAGTGTGTCTGGACTAACCTAAGCGTTGGGGTGAGAAGCTTGCCCATTTGTAAGCGGCTCAGAGTAGAGCTACTGCTCCTCCACATCACAAGTTGAGGTGGCTTGATCATGAGATTAGGACACCTCCAGAATGCCTCATAAATGTGGTGTTTCAGGCATAGCCAAGGACTATTGGCTTTTGTACTTAGACTGCAGCCCCTGCAACTCGACCCCTTGAATTTACCTTTGCCCTTATCCTTTCCAGTTTTAACACATTCGTATGATGTTTTCCAGAAGAAGATTCCATGCTGAACAGCTCATCTCAGAACTCATCTGTCAATGTTGTTTTGTTTGGATCACTGGCCAAGAACTTCAGTCAGTCTGCCAACCAAGGGGTAGGTCTCTGAATTAGGGCTGTGCGATATGACCAAAATCTCATATCCCGATATAAGAATTCTATCGTCCCGATAACGATATAAATCACAAAAATGTAACATTTTCTGTAAATTCTGTGAATCTCCGGCAGCTTGACTTGCGGGAAGTGTTTCCAGCTGCGCGTCATGTAGCTGGAGTCGAGTGTTTTAACCGATGCATGAAACGATACATTTTTAGACATAAGTTGTAACAGCCGCCGTTTTCTTTGTGAGTATTTATTGCTGCAGGGAAAAGCCTGTTCTAACGTTTGAGTCTAAGGTTTATTTTTTACCACCTGCCGGCTCTTTTTTACTTCTCATCCGTAAATAATCTGCTCTTTCACGTGATTCAGTTTATTTTGAAAAGTCTCAACAGGACTTGAGCTTTATTATGAAAGGTTTATGTGGAACACAAACAAGCGGACACGTGATGGTGTTACCGTCATTGTTGCTAACAACAACACATAAAAACAGGCGCTTGTCTGTCAGTAGTGTGGTTATATAAAATATAAGAGAAAGAGAGAACTTTAAGAAATTAATATAGCCACTACAGTGATCATCAAAACGATGAGAAAATATTGCCGTAAAAAGTTTATTTTGCGACACCACGAAACAAACGATAGCGTAAAATGAAACGATAGACGTTTTTATATTGTCATCCGATATATATCGAACAGCCCTACTCTGAATCTTCAAAAATAAGTCATTTTAGACTTTTGTCTTCACAAAACATCAAGGCTGAATGAGATGGAGTAATAAATGTTGCATTTTAAAGTTTGTATTATTTACTAGGGGTGGGGGAAAAAATCGATACTGTGTAGTATCGTGATATTTTGTTTGCTAATAATGCATCGATACAGGGACAGCAGAAATCGATATTTTGTTACAAAAAAAGTTTTTGTGGACTGGAACATGCTCTGACTTCAGAGCATGTTGATCAACTCCTTTTTCTGAGCAAGAATCCTGACACTGTCCAAATGTGTTTAACTTTTTTTTTGGCAGCAATAAACATGACAGTTTACTTATTTTAATTTAAGACATGTTTTATTTTAATTAAGTTAAAAAAAATTTTATTTAATGTAAAATTATATTTTGTTTTAATTTACTTTCAAATTCCTCAGTTGCTGAAGGGGCTGCATAGTTTTCATAAATTGCATAGTTCAGAATAGCTATAATTGTACCAGAGGGTTGCATTCAGTTAAGTTGGACTAGACTGTAATACAAACCGTTCAAGTTTGTCAACAATAAAACTGACTGAAATGAGAGAAAGACTGAGTGTGAGACTTTGATATTAGATAAAATGAATATTGATAAAGTTTACCTTTATGTACAGAATCTGAATATCGCAAAATATTTTTAAAAAATTGCAATAATATCGTATCGTGCGTTAAGTATTGTGATAATATCGTATCGTGGGATGTATGGTGAGTCCCACCTCTATTATTTACATTGAAAAACTAAGGAGTGGTTTTGTTAGAAACATCTAAAAAAGCCAGCACAGTTCATGAATAATAACATTATTTCTTTTTTGTTTTGATTAGCTGAATCACTTTGCACATAGAGTATTTGAAGAAATCAGTGGTGAGTTGTGTTTGTGTCTTTGATTGTTTGAAGTAATGGAATCTTATGCTCTAAAAAAATACAATAGTATAAAGTATACGTTATCAATGTTATCTTATGAATTTTATTTTATTGTAATAACAAATATTTGCAAAGAGCAAAGACTTGTCATGTCTCCAGGACATGTCTCCATTTGGTAATATTAAAGACTGGATTTTAACACTTTAAATAGCTTTAAAGAGTAGACTTTAATGGTGAGATCTGTTCTGTTCACCTGATTAGTTCCTCACATTTCAAGTGAGTGTAACACTAAAATATCTCAGTTAGCTCCTGTCAGTTTTGCTCCAGCTCACTATGACAGTCTGCTATGATACTGTACTGTATAACATCTGTGACATTTTTGCAGAGTTGAATTTGTTTGTGTCCAGGGCAGAGACATTGAGTACATCAACGATAATCCTCCCCAGCTGCATATCACTGTGCTTTTGGTTTCCTCACAGTAGCATTTTCATGGAACTCAAAGCTCCCATAAAGCTTGTTAAAGGCTGGAAGTCATCACAGCTTGAGCTGTTGCACTCAGCCATATATCCCAAAGATTTTGTCAGGCTGTGTCTCTGTAACATGATTATTCAGAGTATCTGCTGTCCCCTTGTCAGCCCTGAGGGGAGGCTTTGAAGCCATATTGGGGTAGCTGACATGCCAAACAAAAGACAATCTACACTTTTCTCACCAGCTTATCATCTGTGGGATGTGTTGACGTCTTGCTCCCAACACAAAAGTCTCTCAGGGTGCAATATTTGCTGCTCTAATTCTCCCTCTGGAAGAAAAGTTGCATGATTTGTCTCTCAGCTCTCTGGGTTTAAATTCCTGATTTCTCCTGTTATTGTTTTTTTAATCTTGTGTTTTCTTACAGGATGTAGTGGTGGCCTCTGGCTTCACTGTGGGCAAATCTCCCACAGTTCATAAGGACAATCTGCACCCCTGTAACCTGCTGCTAACAGAAGATGGAGCCTGCATTTATGTAAGGACCAGTAACTAATATAATGTGTACATTAGCATTAGGCATTAATGCAAAAATTCTGTTTCATATTCACAATTTGACAGTTCTTTGATGCTCCCTGTCTTTAATTTATTCTTCAGAACTTTTTATATATGTTGACTCATATATTTTTGTGTTTAAAAAGCAACACTAATCATCCCTACATCAATTTTCTTAACTACTTGTGCAATATATGGTTTTCGAGGGCTGAAGCCTGTGTCAGCTGACATTGGGTGACAAAAGTAAAAGGGACTAATGTAACAAAAAATTAAAAACAAAATATATATATATATATATATATATATATATATATATATATATATATATATATATATATTATTATTATAAAATTATTTTTAAGTTCAATAACTCCATGATGTTTCATCATAAATAATCAAGATTATAATATTAACTAAAACAGGGGTCGGCAACCTTTCTGATGACGAGTGCCATTTAAAATTTCCTCAGAAGTCAGTGTGCCATATGATTGCATTAGCAATAAATTTAATAACGCTCTATATTAACAGTTACACACTATATAGAACCACTTTATAGAATTATATTTGTTCGCAGATGTTGGCAGCTATCAGTGAATAGTTATCAGCTATTTTGAAACAAAAAAAAGACACTTTTTATCCATAACAAGAACTCCATAACAGCAAATGAACTGTACAACAGAAAATACAAATGCTATTTATGGTCTCCTCACAACAATGATAAGAAAAATAAACTGGGCCAATATGGCATGTTTGTTAATACACTCTGATCTCTGGTCTCCCACTCAGAGACACAGGTCTCCAAGTGTCCAGCATTCAGACGGTTACCTGAGGACATTCATGTGAGAGAAAATCTGCTCACACAGATATGTAGAACCAAATACTGTCAATAAGGCCTCTGCAATGTTCTGAAGACAGTTAAACTTGTTAGGTAGTGATGCACAGCAGGTGAAAATGCAAGCTCCATGAACACGCACAGCTGTAGATTCCAGCTGCTTCGATGTTGCATTAACTGGCATTAACTCAGCCAGTTAATGCGAGACAAATCTAGCTGCTCATTAAAGATTTCTGGTTTGATCAGAAAATAAAACATTGGTCCATACACCTGAAAGTCCCAAAAACATCTTGTGAATTCTGTCTACGGATGTATTCGTGTATTTCCGTGGTGCTGATGCTGTGCTGAGCGGAAAGCTCCTGAAGCATTTGAAGTGTCGGAATGTGGAAAGCTAACAACGTCCCTCTCACCAGTAGGCGAAGTTATTTTTAGCCAATTACAAGTTGAATCTGGTACTCTGGGTTGTTAGCTAAGATACCGTCATTAAGAAGAGGCACAACTAATGTGTCTATGCGAGCTAATTTGCGATGTGCACCGCTGGCGCGGCCAATTATTTTTTAATGCACCTTCTCAGATTAATTCACTGTGTGTGAAAAATCGTCCCGGGCATTTTGACTAAAGACCGGCCCACCAGGTATTAAAACCATAAAGCCTTTGAATGAAAACAAACACTGTTGTGACAGGGATGTACAGTCTTGTTGGTATATGTATGATTTCTATACATTTTACATCAGATAAAAACTTTGGTTGTAAGCTTCAGATAATTATTTAATAACAGCCCGACATTTTAAATGAGAATAAGAAAGAAAAGTATTTCTTTGTGCCCCCCTTTCCCTGTTAATGCCCTACCTGGGCCCCTGGCAAAACTTTGGTAGACCCGCCCCTGCACAGTTACCAGCTGTCAGCTACTTAGAAACAGATCCTGGTGTTATTTGTCTCTCAGAAACAGTTCATAACTTCCATTCAACTCATTCATGTCACCTAAAAGGTAAACCTGTTTCTCCATCACCTGTTAAGCTCTGATGATTCAGTAAGGACATCTCCTGGTTTCATCTTCATGTTTCCCTCTCACCATATATCCAAACCGATATCATGACCAGCAGCTTTTACAGCTGTGGCTCCAGCAAACATCAGCTGATACTAGAAAGTAATATTAAATAAATTCTAACAACAGCTGATCAAGCTTAAACGTGCTGCTCTTGTTTAGCGCGACATCTGGCGGTATCTTCTTTCTGGCGCAAAGTGGGCGATAAACAAACAAGAGAGAAAAACCGATCAGCTGATCATTGATCAGTTTGAGTAGCAACAGGAGAGAGAGGGGAGAGAATGAGAGGAGAAGAGGCAGCTGTGCAGCAAAGACAAAGAATAACTCCAGTTTTGTGTCTTTTTCATTGTAGCTGAAGTCCGGGACAAACTGCGTCCCCTCTCAGCTCAATACGAAACGTGTAAAAATTTCTCTGAATGCGGGACGATTCCGTCTTTTTACGGGACGGTTGGCAACTCTAATAACTAACCTTATGAATAAAATAAAGTTCACTATCAGTAACAACATAGCACCCACCCAGCTGTATAGAAACTCCGTCATGCTAGCTAGTACGCAGTACGAGTTATTGCAACTGAGGGTAAAAAGTCAGCACAACGAAAATAAACTCCACCTAAACTTGGTTTATATCTGACCCAGATAGACTGCAGGTCATAACTTCTTACCTGAAGTTCAGTGGCATTATGTCTGCCAAGGAGATGTACAGGAAACTTTATAGAGGTCATATAAAGTCATGTTAACAGTTCATTAAAATCCATTTTGATGACGTCCAACAAGGTCTTCAAAATCATCTTAAACATTTATTAGTCTTAAATTGACAAAAGGCCTTATAACGTAGGGGGGAAAAAAATCACTAAAGCACCTCACCTCACCTCTTTCTCCTGTCTCCTTTTAGGTGTTGCGTCCAGTGCTTCCTAACCCCAGATCCCCACCAGCCAACAAAAGGAGATCCCCAGTCTCTGCTGAGGTCAGAATGAGTATCCTGTTTAGTTATAGAGATTGCTGGAGTGTGTCTTGGAGGTCTGGTAGCTGTCAGAATGCTTTATGTCATTTAAGGGCTGTCCTAACGTACCCTTCCGTGAATTGGGATGTCCCCAGACTTTTGTGTCTGCCTATTTGTCATTGTTTAACAGCTTCTTTAAGCCTTTAAAAATCGAGCTTTGAATAACTGCTTGCTAGGGATTGGAAGTGAACCGGGTCTTGCAGAAAACCGGTTCTCAGTATTCCAATTCCTTGAAATTCTTGGTCAGTTAATGAGAACACAATGACAATCGATAAGTGAATCAATAAGGAATCGAATCGATCAGTGATATCTGTAATGGAATTGAAATTGCTAAACTTGTGTCAGTTCCAATCCTTAAAGCTTGCTATTGCTGTTTTCACAAATGGCTTAAAACATGTACAAATCAGCAGATGATAATAATAAGTATATTTTTAGCTAAAGCCAAAATGCTTAAAAAAACCCCTCAAATTACATGGTTAATTGTCGTGCAACCGGGGATATACATGATATTTACATATCAAGACAGTAAGTCATACACATACATAAAGCGAGTTTCGTAAATGAAAGTTATGGATTCGTGTGGCGGATGTCCCTTTTTTTCCCCCCCCCCCTTTTCTCCCCCTCCTTCCTTTTCCTCCCCCCCCCCCTTCCCCCTTCTTTTTTTTTTTCCCCCCCCCCCCTTCCTCCCCCCCCCCCCCTTCTTTTTCCCCCCCCCTCTCCTTTCTTTTTTTCCTCCCCCCCTTTTTTCTCTTTTCTTTTTTTTTTCCCCTTTTTTTTTTCCCCCTTCCCCCTTTCTTCCCTTTTTCCTTTCCTCTTTTTCTTTCCCTCTTCTTTCTTTTTTTTCCCCTCTCCCCCTCCTCCCCCTTTCTTTTTTTTCCTTTCTTCTTTTTTTTTTTTCTCTCTTCTTCTCCCCCCTCCTCCCTCCCCCCTTCCCTTCCCCCCCTTTCTTCCCCCCTTTTCCCTCCCTTTCTCTCTTTCCCCTGTCTTCAGTCATAATACAAAATATTAAAGGAGCACAAGGAAGATGTCAGAAATGAACAGATACTTGTTTTTGTATAATTGTAGGTAGTAGCATTTAACACCTCAAATACAGGACATGTATTAAGTTGCAGAATTTATCAGTGCAGAATTGACATGATCTGTCGGCGTGTCTGTGGCTGAATGTTAACATGCTCATATTGGTGTTTTAACACAGTTTTGCTTCTCCTCAGCTTTCTTCAGCCAAGGCTCCAAAGTACACATATGCCAAACTGGACAGCTTGAAAGCTGGATCTGTTGTCAATGTGTATGGTGTAGTGGTGTTCTTCAAACAGCCTTTTAAGAGCCGTGGTACAGGTCAGTAAGGAACCCATATCAGAGTTTAGTTGGACTTTTAACCAGAAGATAAGGTGGATAAAGCTGTGCTAGTTGCTACTTAAGTAGCTTCACTCAGCAGGCTATTTGTTTCCTTAGTAGCCTTCGTCAAAAAATGCATTCATCTTCTATCGATGTTTGGGGCAATGTCTGGCATTAAAAACAGAAGCTCTTCATCTCCCCGACCACGTGATCTGCAGCTCAGAAACAGGTTTGCTGTCCTGTATGAACTTATTCACTCTAACCTGTCTATGAAGCCCTCTGAGCATCCACTTTTGCGTCTCTCTCAAAGAATTATTTAAACATAAAAAGAACCCCCTCAGATCTTGAGCCCCTGGCATCCCATTGTAAACTTCAGGTAAAGAATTTTGGCGTCATGGTTTTTCTTTATTAATTCACCGTAACTTTAAGATGGATCAAACTATGTTAAACTCAACTTTCTGTAAGACTTTTAACTAAAGTTAAACCACTTTTATTCTATCAATTCATCCTCATTCATGCCTTTATTATATCCAAACTATACTTTTGCATTCAGTTATAGACTAAATATAACACTGATGGAGGACATTTTTCTGCAAAATAATTATTTTTACTTTTGATTTTCAAATAATACAATTTTATGCGTACTAAAGTGTTTTCATAGTTCTTTATTACTCCCATTTCTAAAGAAAGTCTCTTATTTAGCATGTATAGAGGCTTGCTTATTTACAGGTGAGTGAAATCAATACTCGTGGTTTGAGTATTGGCATGATTTATGAACACAAAGCACAAAGGAATTCACAAAAAGATTGAGTGAATAAATGAACCACACAAAATCAAATTAAGTTATTTTTATTGCTATTCTTGGCAGTGACACTGTTGCAAGACAGCCAAGAGGCCATCGAATATAGTTAAAAATGACAATAAAGGTTTTCACGTGCAACAAAATTTTAGAGAAATAAACATTTTATTTTTAACCAATTGGATGGAAAGCAGGGGCTGAAGCCTCCTCTCCAACAGAGAGTTGGGGAATGGCTGCAATCACAGCATTGTAAGATGGTGAAAAATGTACCCTTAGACCCCCTCCTCGATTCAGAGATCGTCTTTCCCTCTACTTTACCCTCTGTGAATGACCATTGATCAATGGGGTTTGTCCAGTGGTTGTTGATCAGTGATCATTAGAATTTGCGTATTAATGATCAGGGAACTGACCTCCAGTGGGCTGGTTTCAGTCATTGTGAAAATGTACTGTTTATAAGATTGGGGAAACCTGCAGTCAGGTGACACTGAAAAAGTCACTTGGATGAGTGACGAAACATTTCTCCTACTGAACACACTACGTCCAGATGAACAGAATCAACCTTTTCGGGCTTCTGTTTAATAGTTTCCCTTCCTACTCACAGTCATTCAGCCAGTCTGATTTCCCAGTTATTTGGGACAATCTGTTGGGGAACAGGTAACAGTAGCTAAACTACTTTCGCTTGCACCTACTACAGGTACCTGGCTAGCTATAGGATTTTCACAGGTGTCGAGCTGTGTCTTCAGTTCACTGAGCTTGGCCTCCAAAGCTAAAGCCAGGTTGCATTAGAAGTATCATTACCAAAAAAGCCCAAGGAATAGCTTAACATTTGACACACTGAGGAGGAAGGTTCAGGAGGGACAGGTGAAGAAGACAAGAATCAGAATCAGATCAGAATCAGAAAGGGGTTTATTGCCAAATGTTGAGCAGGTTTACAACATTAGGAAATTGCTGCGGTGCTTCAGTGCAAACATAGTGTCATAAAGATATAAAAATAAGAATAAGAATTAAAAGTGCTACGTAGAAAGATATGTGCATGAGATATACATGAGATATATACATGAGAATAAGAATTAAGAGTGCTACGTAGAAAGATATATACATTAGTGCAGGTGGTGATCAGTGCCAAACATGGAATGATGCAGTGACACAGCGTAGGGTCATGTGATAGTGGCGGGGACAGTCATATGGTTATTGTTCATGTGTCCAACAGCAGAGGGGAAGAAACTGTTCTTATGGCGAGAGGTTCTGGTGCGAATGGACCGGAGCCTCCTGCCTGAGGGGAGCAGGTCAAACAGACAGTGTCCAGGGTGAGAAGGGTCAGCTGAGATCCGAGCTGCACGCCGCAATGTCCTGGAGGTGTACAGGTCCTGCAGGGATGGGAGTCTGCAGCCAATCACCTTCTCAGCAGAGCGCACAACACGCTGCAGTCTCTGTTTGTCCCTGATAGTGGCTCCAGTGTACCACACGGTGATGGAGGAGGTGAGGATGGACTCGATAGAATAGAATAGAATAGAATTCAACTTTATTGTCATTGCACATGCACAGGTACAGGGCAACGAAATGCAGTTTGCATCCATCCAGAAGTGCTTTAGTGATATAGATATATTACAATATATATTAGCAATAATATAGATATGTGAGTATATTACAGAAATGGGTCTATTATGGTATGTTATAATGTACACGGTATGAAGTATGTTGTGAATATTCTATAACTATAAGTATGTACAGGCTGTAGTGAGTACAAGCTATGTACAGGATATGAACAGGATATAAATATGAAAAACTATACAGAATATGAAATAAATAACTTTACAGAATCTGAGATATACAGCTATACAGAAATGGGAACTATGCAAGTTGTAAACAGTTGTAGGATTAAAGATTATCGAATGTACAGAATGATTATTTACACAGAGCTATACAGTAGTGCAGTTAAGATAAGTGAGGGTGTAGATAGTTTCTACAGAGGTGCTAGTGCTAGTGGTTGATAGCAGTGTAGAACTGCAGTGTAGAACTGTTGATAGCAGTGTAGACGATGATAGCAGTGTAGAACTGCATCATCGTCCGTGTTGGCAGGTTGAATTTCTTCAGCTGCCTCAGGAAGTACATCCTCTGCTGGGCTTTCTTGATGACGGAGGTGATGGTGGGCTCCCACTTCAGGTCCTGGGTGATGGTGGTACCCAGGAAGCGGAATGAGTCCACAGAGGTGATGGGGGTGTCAGTCAGGATGATGGGGGGGAGTGGGGCTGTGTGCTTCCTGAAGTCCACAGTAATCTCCACTGTCTTCTGGGCATTCAGCACCAGGTTGTTGTGGCTGCACCAGGACACCAGACGTTCAACCTCCCTCCTGTAGGCAGACTCATCCCCGTCCGAGATGAGCCCAATAACGGTGGTGTCATCTGCAAACTTGATTAGCTTGACAGACTGGTGGGTGGAGGTGCAGCAGTTGGTGTACAGGGAGAAGAGCAGAGGAGAAAGAACACAGCCCTGAGGGGAGCCGGTGCTGATGGTCCGGGAGTCCGAGACATTCTTTCCCAGCCTCACATGCTGCTTCCTGTCCGTCAGGAAGTCAGTGATCCACCGGCAGATGGGATCAGGCACATTCATCTGGGAAAGCTTGCCTCGGAGATGGTCTGGAAGGATGGTGTTGAAGGCAGAGCTGAAGTCCACAAACAGGATCCTGGCGTAGGTTCCTGGGGAGTCCAGATGCTGAAGGATGAAGTGTAGGGCCATGTTGATGGCGTCGTCTACAGACCTGTTGGCTCTATATGCAAACTGTAGGGGATCCAGGAGGGGGGCCGTGAGGGTCTTGAGATGGGAGAGAACTAGGCGCTCAAATGACTTCATGACCACAGATGTCAGAGCCACAGGTCTGTAGTCATTTAGTCCAGTGATCCTAGGTTTCTTGGGGACAGGGATTATGGTAGAGGACTTGAAGCAGGCAGGCACATGACATGCCTGCAGTGAAGAGTTGAAAATGCCAGAAAACACTGGGGCCAGCTCGTTTGCACAGTGTCTGAGGGTGGCAGGAGACACGCCGTCTGGGCCAGGAGCTTTCCGAGCATTCAGGTTCTTAAACTGCTTCCTCACATCTGCTTCATGAATATGAAGAGTTGTGGTGGGAGGAGGTGGTGTGAAATCCTCTTTTGTGTGGGGTGAGGAGGGGGGTGTTGTAGGTGAACGGTTTGAAGGTGGTGATGGCTCTATGGAGGGGGGAGAGGTGGGGGAATTAGTGTCCAAAGTGTCTCTATTGTTGGGGCCGTTGGAGGTGTGAAGGCTGCCTGATGGCTCGTCAAAACGGCAGTAGAAGTCGTTTAGGGTGTTGGCTAAGAGCAAGTCGTCAGTGGAGTGGGGGGTTTTAGGCTTGTAGTTGGTGATATTCCTAAAACCTTTCCACACAGAGGCCGAGTCATTCTCTGAGATCTGCTGCTGCATCTTCTCAGAGTGCTGGTGTTTAGCAATGTCCACTTCTTTAGTGAACCTGTACTTGGCCTCTCTGTAGCAGTCCCTGTCTCCGCTTCTGAACGCCTTTCTCTTTTCCAGCCACAGCTTTTTGAGTTTAGGAGTAAACCAGGGTTTGTCATTGTTATAACTCACCCTGGTGCGTGATGGCACAATGCTGTCCTCACAGAAGTGGATATAGGAGGTGACAGTGTCCGTAAACTCGTCCAAGCTGTTAGAAGCAGCCTTCATTGTGTCCCAGTCTGTGGTCTCCAAACACGTGCGAAGCTCCTCCACAGCCTCGTTGCTCCACAGTTTTTTTGTCCTCACGACAGGTTTGGAGAGCTTCAGCCTCTGTCTGTACGCGGGGATTAGGTGGATCATGGCGTGGTCAGAAAGTCCGAGTGAAGCGCGCGGCACCGCGCGATAGGCCCCGCTGATCGTGCTGTAACAGTGGTCTAAGGTCCTCTCCTCTCTGGTCGGGCATTTAATATACTGCTTGTATTTGGGAAGCTCATGGCTCAGATTGGCTTTGTTAAAGTCCCCAAGAGCAATGATGAGAGAGTCCGGGTATGTCCGCTCCATGTGGAGAATCTGCTCCGCGAGTGCGCCCTGAGCTGCCTGCGCATCCGCGTCTGGCGGGATGTAAACAGCGGCCAGGATGAATGAAGCAAACTCCCGCGGAGAATAAAACGGTTTGCAGTGAATAAAAAGGTATTCCAGAGAGGGAGAGCAGTGCTGAGCAATCACTGTCACATCTGTGCACCAGCCACTATTGATGTAGAAGCAGACCCCTCCACCTTTGGACTTACCGGATAGAGCGGCCTGCTGGTCCGCGCGCAGCAGATGGAAGCCCTCCAGCTTTAGCGCGCTGTCCGGGATGTCCTCACAGAGCCACGTCTCCGTAAAACATAAGACACAGGAGGAGGCAAGGTCTCTGTTCATGCTTCTCATCAGGGCAAGTTCGTCGACCTTATTCCCGAGTGAGCGTACATTAGAAAGGAAGATCCCAGGAAGAGCCGTTCGCAGTCCGCGTCTCCTCAAACGCACGAGTGCGCCGGCTCGCTTTCCTCTCTTTCGGCGTCTCGCTTTCCTGGTCAGAGTCTGCAGTAAATCTGCCGCAGATGCGACAAATATTGGAAATAAATCCACAGGCGTTGTGGTCCTGTAGTTAAGGAGCTCTTCTCTGGTGTAAGAATATCCAGAGGAGTGCCCAGACACAGAAGAAATGCACAAAAACAAAACAAAAGTAACGCACTGAAGCACCAGGGCATCCATACGCGGCGCCATCTTGGTTCGACAAGTGTTGGTGCTTACTGTCCTAGTCTCTGAAACAGTTGAATTGTTTTTATGGTAGACTAGACACTTTTTTCTGATATCATAAAGTTCTCTTTTCACAGATTTCTGCTCTAGCCTGAAGATTACTGACCACTCTAATGAAAAGATTGGCTGCACCATCTTCTGTGAGAAACTGGAGGACCATCCCAAAATCTTTCGGAATGGAGACATTGTTCGCATGCACAGAGTTAAGGTGCAAGACTGCAGAGTGCATTTAGTGTGTTTAGTATCTATATTTTGCCCTACTGATTTGTAAATTTTCAGGTGAGAATTAAATATTGCAAAATCACCTCTATTAATAAATAGTAATATTAATGTATTGATGAATAATCTTTATTCATGAGAAATGTAATAAATAATTCTACATCTGTCTACACAGGCTCAAGTTTTCAACAAGTCCATCACGCTGGTCAACACCTTTGGTTTTTCTGTGGTGACATTTGATGGGGTGAAAGATGCACCGGTCGAACCGCGGACATCCAGCCGTTCATTCCACTTTGACCAAGACGACCAGCGGACGGTGGAGGAGCTTCGATCCTGGGCTGCCAGTCAGGCTCTCTTCGCCTCAGTTACCAGCACAGTCCCGCTGTCTGCTGTTCAGCCCAAAGCTTACTTTGACCTGACCTGCCAGCTGCTGGCCAAGGCCCCTGTTGATACCACCTGCACCTTGTTGAGGGTAAGAAACCTGAAGAAAAGCACTTTTCAATGCCATGTGAATGTTTTTGAAAGAATTTGTTAACCTTTGTTTTCCACGTGGATTAACATCCGTAATCTTGTGGCTTCAACTGGGAAGAGATCTCATGTGTTTTTTTTTTTGCTACTGATGTGTTTTACTTTACACCTCAGGTTTGAGAACAGAAGCTACGCTGTAAGTGGTGACTGGTTTCCTGCCAGTGATGGGGGAGATAAATTTGAATAGGATTTGGCAGTAAACGCCAGGCTCTTGCCAGTCAGCTCTCACCCACTTCTAGAGTCTGTTGTTATGCAACAACACATACAATCAGGAAAATATGTTTTTCAAATTATAGCAGGCTATTTGATAAAGAAAAGAAAACCTCATCAAAAAGAAGATCAAAACTGTCAGTGGAATGTGGTGATTCACTCAGACACCAAAAGTGACAATTGGTGGAAGAATACTTGCATCCTTGTAGTCTTGGGATCATGTGTTGGTGCCACCTGACCAGAACCTTCAAATCCAGAACCTTAATGTTGTAAGAGGCCAGTGACAACTCACCATGCATAATCTTTCTCTGTTCCATTTAGTAATGTCTGTTTTCAAATAGCTGTTCAGGCTTTGTGATTCTTTCATGATTCTATTCCAATACAGCGTGATATTGCTTCTGCTTTTTAGGCACCATGTTTGTATTCAAGCATAGAGCTTTTTGAGACTGTACGGGCTGCAAAATGCTGCAAAATTAGAGTGACAGATGACTAGATGAGCATCACCTGCATGTTTCTGTGCTTTTATCAGGTCAAAAATGTGTGTCGTGCTCATTACCTATATCATGTTTTTTTTATTTTCCCAGGTGTGGGATGGGACCAGGTGTCCTCACACTCTGCTGAAGGTAATTGTTGAGCCACATGTCACAGAGGGACAGTTGTCCTTCTCCAAGGAGAGGGAGAACCTCATTGCCGATGTCCTCGTCTATGACAACCATGTGGAAGTGGCTAGAAAACTGAAGGTCAGAGATTATAGATAATCTTAGAGCTAAATCTTGTGATTACCCTCAGAAATCACATTTATCTTTACCTTTACTAATTTACTCTTTGCATATATGGTACGGAAGCCTGTGTGAATAAAAACAAACAAACATATTTTGCAAAGTACACTTGGGTACTGTTATAACTGCAGGTAGCTGATTATTAAATATTTCATTGGCATTACGCTTTCTTTGGTGTCACACGAGGCAATCATTTGACTGCCCCATAAACAGCCCTTATTCTTCTCAAAGAAGCAATTAAAGTAATTGAAAGTAGAAAAAACTGAACGTGTAAATTTATACAATGAAGCCAGAAGGAGGAGCTGCTGAGAGAAACCAAGGGACATGGGTGGTATTAGATGTGTCAGAAGGCCACAATGGCTGCAGGACTACTTACTTCATACAAACTGGGACAGTAGCTTCTCAAAACAAAGCTGACAATGGTTGGTACGTGTAATAATGTTAATAAAGACACAGTCTCAATTCATTTTTCCTATGATAAACCAGATAAGCGTAATATTTCCTCTGAATACGGGACGATTCCGTCTTTTTACGGGACGATTGGTAACTCTACTAACTAACCTTATGAATAAAATAAAATTCACTATCAGTAACATCAAAGCACCCACCCAGCAGTATATAAACTCTGTCATGCTAGCTAGTACGCAGTACGAGTTATTGTAACTGAGGGTAAAAAGTCAGCACAACGAAAATAAACTCCACCTAAACTTGGTTTATATCTGACCCAGATAGACTGCAGGTCATAACTTCTTACCTGAAGTTCAGTTCACCTGATACTTGGACCGGCGGCTGCCTCGGGGCTCTCCTCCTCCTGCCTCCCTTTTCTCTCATCCACCTGCTGGCCTCCACCACTTGATAATGTTACTGAATCTGTGGAAGCTGCCATAGCTACCACCAAACAACTGAGTTATTTTTACACCCCGGCCAGCATCTGGCCAATCCACCACCTTTTATTGTTTATACCGTTTCAAAAAAAAGAATCATCGGCCCACCGAGCAAATGCTCGATGGCCAGTCCAGCTATGGCCGTGCCATCAGTTAAGACTTCGCGTGCCAACTGTAGCACGCGTGCCTAGGGTTGCCGACCCCTGCTCTATAGCAACCAGGCTCACACCTGCCTGCTTAATGAGCTCTGTCTGTCACTGCCAAGATTAATATTAAATCTTGGCAGAGTCTTCTGTTTCAACTGTTGCTATGTCCACAGTGTTTGCTCTACAGCCATCATTTTACCCTCAAAACGTAGCCATTGTTGTTCTCTTTCCAACAGTGTGTCTTTTAAAGTTCAGCGATATAGAATTTTTAAACTGTATTGCTCAAAGTACAGGGATAACCTTCTAACTGACCCATAGAAAAACATTGTATTTTTTTTTTAAAGTGAACGTGCTCTTTTCTTTTTTTTAATTATTCTTTTTTATATAAACCATCACATCTCTATATCTATACATACATATTTATATACCTAAATGAGTATATACAAAGGAGGGAAGAAAAAAAGAAAGAAGAAAAAAAAAAGGGGAAAGAGAGAAGAAAAAAACAAACAACAAAACAAAACAAAAAAACCCCCAAAAGAACAATACACCTGCCCAGACCAATATATATAAACTTGGAGCAGATATGGGAGGAGGCCTTCCCTCCCAGTTTACTTATTGAAGTAATCTATAAAAGGTTGGCAAATTAGGTAAAACTGTTTAACATTATCTCTCAGTGAAAACTTAATTTTCTCCAGCTGTAAATGATACATTGTGTCTCTGTAACAGAGACACAATGTATCATTTCAAGCAGAGTGAGTTGGGGGGGGGGGGTTATTTTTCCAATTTAGAAGTATAAGGCGTCTTGCAAGCAGTGCTATAAAACTCAAAACATGAATTTGTTTGTTATTTAAGTATTTAACTGTAGCTACACCAACAAGTGCCATTACTGGGTCTGGGAGGAGACATATGTGACAATGAGGCAGAATTCTGGTCACATCGATCACATCTTGAGTTCGCCCCTGGAAACATCCTTGAAACCTTCAGTTTAGACAAATGGAGCCTATGCAGGACCTTAAATTGTAGTAGTCCGTGCCTGCAGCAGACAGAAGTGGAGTGAACGAGTTCTTGTGCTTTAGTTCATTGATCTTCAGAGATGTTAGTATCCAGTTCCTCACTCCAAGCGTTTCTCAAGTGGTCCAATGTAGTTGTACTGTCTATTTGCAAAAGTTGGTTGTAGATCCTGGAAATAGCTCCTTTCTTTAGCAGGTTCATCAGGAACAGATCATCTGAAACTAGTTTTTGTGGTTCATTCGAAAAGGATGGAAACGTTTCTTTAATAAAATGACGTATTTGTAAATACTTGAAAAAATCTCTGTTTTCTATGGAAAATTTTTGCTGAAGTTGTTGAAACGAAGGAAAAAGATTATCAATAAACAGATCCTTGATTGTGTGTATCCCTTTGGAAGTCCATAGCTGGAATGTGGATCCTGAGAACAATGTGTATGCTTGATTATGAGTTAATGGTGTAAAGATTGAACATTGACGCCAATGAAAATGCCTTCTAATCTGAGACCAAATTTTTAGTGAGTTGGACACTACCGAATTTTTACATTTATACTTACCTGGATCTGAATTTGAATAAACCAAAGATTTAAGAGTATTAGGGAAAAAAGTCATACTTTCCATCCGTTCCCAATCAGGTCTATGTTCCCCATCTCAGAATGACATACAACGTATGTTACAGGCCCAATAATAGAGCTGAAAGCAAGGCAACCCCATTCCTCCTGTAATCTTGGGTCTTTGGTCTTTATTCTGGGTGTCTTCTTGTTCCAGATAAACTGAGAAATTAACTGGTCTATTTTCTTGAAAGAAGTTTTTGTGATCAATATTGGGATGCATTGAAACAAAAATAAGAATTTGGGTAAAGTGCTCATCCTAATGATATTTATTCGGCCAGCAAGCGAGATGGGCAGTTTAGACAGTCTTTCCAAGTTCTTTTCAGTTTGATGGTATAAATTAATAAAATTATGTTTGAAAAGGCCAGAGAATTCACGGGTTACATTTATTCCAAGATATTTGAAGGTATTTGAGATGGTAAAAGGAAACGAAGTCAATGTAGTGCTATCTAACTTTTCTAAAGAACTAATAGGAAACAATATGCTTTTTCTTAGGTTGATTTTGTATCCAGAAATTTTCCCAACTTCAGTTAAAAGCTCATCATTTTTGGCAATGGTTTAATAGGGTCAGTGATATATAGCAACAAATCATCTGCATAGAGATACACCTTATGTTCTACACCAAATCTCCTTATTCCTTTATAAATCCTTTGTAGAGCGTAATTGAATGGCGAGAGGTTCTATGACAAGTGCAAATAGCAATGGGGTCAGAGGACACCCTTGTCTTGTAGAGCGGTGGAGGAGGAAAGGACTAGAAATTATCGTATTTGTGTTAACCGAGGCCTGAGGTTTTGTGTAAAGCAGCTTAACAAAGGAAATATGATTTGGGCCTATGCCAAACTTTGACAGAGGCGGGAAGAGGAAATCCCACTCGGCCCTGTCAAAGGCCTTCTTCGCATCTAGTGAGAGTAGTATTTCAGATTGATCATAAATATTAAGTGTATATATAACATTTAATAGCCTTCTAATATTAAAAAATAACTGTCTATTTTACAAATCCCGTTTGATCCTCCGACACAACTGTTGGGAGAACTATCTCTAATCGCATAGCCTGAATTTTTGCCAATATTTTATTATCTACGTTCAATAGACTTAGTGGTCGGTACGAACCTGGCTCCAAAGGATCTTTACCAGGCTTGTGGATTAAAGTGATAGTGGTATCATACATGGTTGAGGGTAAGCATCCTTTAGATAAAGCTTCGTTATATACCTAAAAAAAAAAACCATTGTATTTTTAGTGAGAAGTTTATCTCAACATCAGGAATGACCCCACTTTTTAAATTGCTTCTGTGACCACATTTTTGACAGCAGGAACATAAAGAACACACTGTTGTGTAGAACAAGTCCTCGGGATGAAACTGATTTTGACAGGAGTTAGAGTCTTGGATTAAGAAGCAGTTTTTCAACAGGTGCACCGAGGTAGATTTGACAGGGTTTTGCCACAGAATAATAGTACAGTGGGGCAAAAAAGTATTTAGTCAGCCACCGATTGTGCAAGTTCACCCACCTAAAATGATGACAGAGGTCAGTAATTTGCACCAGAGGTACACTTCAACTGTGAGAGACAGAATGTGAAAAAAAAAATCCATGAATCCACATGGTAGGATTTGTAAAGAATTTATTGGTAAATCAGGGTGGAAAATAAGTATTTGGTCATTAACAAAAATACAACTCAGTACTTTGTAACATAACCTTTGTTGGCAATAACAGAGGTCAAACGTTTACTATAGGTCTTTACCAGGTTTGCACACACAGTAGCTGGTATCTTGGCCCATTCCTCCATGCAGATCTTCTCGAGAGCAGTGTTGTTTTGGGGCTGTCGCCGAGCAACACGGACTTTCAACTCCCGCCACAGATTTTCTATGGGGTTGAGGTCTGGAGACTGGCTAGGCCACTCCAGGACTTTCAAATGCTTCTTACGGAGCCACTCCTTTGTTGCCCGGGCGGTGTGTTTTGGATCATTGTCATGTTGGAAGACCCAACCTCGTTTCATCTTCAAAGTTCTCACTGATGGAAGGAGGTTTTGGCTCAAAATCTCACGATACATGGCCCCATTCATTCTGTCCTTAACACGGATCAGTCGTCCTGCCCCCTTGGCAGAAAAACAGCCCCATAGCATGATGTTTCCACCCCCATGCTTCACAGTAGGTATGGTGTTCTTGGGATGCAACTCAGTATTCTTCTTCCTCCAAACACGACGAGTTGAGTTTATACCAAAAAGTTCTACTTTGGTTTCATCTGACCACATGACATTCTCCCAATCCTCTGCTGCATCATCCATGTGCTCTCTGGCAAACTTCAGACGGGCCTTGACATGCACTGGCTTCAGCAGCGGAACACGTCTGGCACTGTGGGATTTGATTCCCTGCCGTTGTAGTGTGTTACTGATGGTGACCTTTGTTACTTTGGTCCCAGCTCTCTGCAGGTCATTCACCAGGTCCCCCCGTGTGGTTCTGGGATCTTTGCTCACCGTTCTCATGATCATTTTGACCCCACGGGATGAGATCTTGTGTGGAGCCCCAGATCGAGGGAGATTATCAGTGGTCTTGTATGTCTTCCATTTTCTGATGATTGCTCCCACAGTTGATTTTTTTCACACCAAGCTGCTTGCCTATTGTAGATTCACTCTTCCCAGTCTGGTGCAGGTCTACAATACTTTTCCTGGTGTCCTTCGAAAGCTCTTTGGTCTTGGCCATGGCGGAGTTTGGAGTCTGACTGTTTGAGGCTGTGGACAGGTGTCTTTTATACAGATGATGAGTTCAAACAGGTGCCATTCATACAGGTAACGAGTGGGGGACAGAAAAGCTTCTTACAGAAGACGTTACAGGTCTGTGAGAGCCAGAGATTTTCCTTGTTTGAGGTGACCAAATACTTATTTTCCACCCTAATTTACGAATAAATTCTTTACAAATCCTACCATGTGAATTCATGGATTTTTTTTTCACATTCTGTCTCTCACAGTTGAAGTGTACCTCTGGTGCAAATTACTGACCTCTGTCATCATTTTAAGTGGGGGAACTTGCACAGTCAGTAGTTAGTGCAGGCCTACTGGATAGAACATTTTGCTTGGCCTGCTAAATTCAAGCTTATTGTTCATTGGTGGATTTCTCTTCTGCACACAGGTGGTTCAGATCTGGGCAGTTGGAATCAGATGATGACTCTTGTGACTGGATGATTAAACTTACAGCATTTAGCTGTCTGGAGTGAATTCTCCTACATTTCAGTCATTCAGTGATTAAAAGAATATGACCTTTTAATATTCATTAAGATGTTTTTGATTCTAAATTTTCTTTCGTCATTACTCAGCTTTCTCAAATGTACATTTTAAACCTGTTCAGCTACTTTCCAACTTCTTCTGTGTAAACGTCAGCTTTCATCAGTTCTGCACTTTTCTATTTAGGTGAAAAGCAATGTGAAAGCTATCAGCATTCACATTGCAGTTTCTTCCGAATATACATTTTCTAGTTAAACATATGTTTTCTCTACTGTTGGAAAATGAGATAAAGAAAATATATGTTAATGGTTTACGAAGTAAAATTTTATTTCAGACTAAAACACCAAACAATGCCCTGAGTCACTTCAACCCAAGGGATACCAGCATGTACTAAAAATGAAGACCATACAAGGGTTAAACAGACCGTCCAAGTCTGAAAACCCTCCAATGTGAATTAAAACAATCCTGATAAGAAGAGTGAGGCAATTAGGGTAATTAATTGATGAATTTACTCAGGTCATCTTTGTCTAATATTAAAATTAGTTTGATGATATGAAACATTTAAGTGCAACAACATTGCAAAAACTAAGAAATCAGGAAGGATGCAAATACTTTTTCATGGTAATGTATAAGTCTGTGAAAGACGGTGACAATAGTGGGCGAGCATATCCATCATTATTCAGAGCACCAAGATATAAATCATATTGTGTCAGTTAAGTATGGAACAAGACCACACAGTTTTGTAGTTGGAGGTTGTCAGGTACATCCTGCTTTTTACAGACTGGTTCATTATAAAACTCTGAACACATTGAATGAGTTTGCTGTTTATTCACTTCAAACTGACACCAGTTTATGAAGCATTTCTCATGCTTTTGATTCAAGTGCTGCATCAAACAGATGAACTTAATTAACAACCAAGCTTTTGAATACAAGTCAGCTTTCTTTTTTTGCTTGTTAACCTGAAAGACCTGACCAGATGATCAGATCTGCCATACCAATGAACTATACCTACATTTTTTAAATTAGGATATTTTAGGTTGTTGCAGATCATTCTCCAGGCATTCCTTTATTTCATTTTATTTTTTAAATTTTCCTTTCTTTTCCTGCAGCCACTAATTTCATTTACTGCTATAAAAATTAACTTGATAGTTGCTGCAGAGAGCATAATGGATGTGTAATCTGTTTTCTTGTTCATAGAGGTTTTGTTGTGTTGCATTACATAAGGGTCTTTGTGTTGTGAGTTGAGGAGTAGCAGATGGATGCCACTCATATTCATTAGGAGAAATGTAGCCTTTTGAGAAATATAGCACTTTGAGAGTCGTGAATTTTTACCAGCCAAATAACACTACAATTTGTATTTTACTTGCACTATGTATTGTTGGTTTAGTGCAGTGGTTCTCAAAGTGTGTGGCGTGCCCCACTGGTGGGGTGCAGAGTTCTGACAGGTGGGGCACAAGTTACCTGGCAAAAAAGTCATGCAGAACTAATGTTTAACATCAGAATCACTTTTACAGCAGAACAAAGACGTTTGTGGCAGTTACGTTAATATTATGCACATCCGCTGCAGTAATGCAGTAATGGATTTTAATTACTCCCAGGAGAAAGTAATTTTGTTATCCTACGGGTTACATTATTTTAACATTTCTCTGGAAAATGACGTGAAACGCGTCATCTCATAATTACCAATTTAATTAATACAAACCTATAGGCTACAGTTTCACACACCAGCACAAACACTTATTCTAATGAGGACACACCTGAACTTTCTCTTAGTTTTTAGTTGTGAACAAAAAGCTGACAACACAAAGCAAAGATATAACCAGTATAAAGAGATTTTAAAGAAACAGTCACAGTGATTCTACTTGAACATGAACAGGTAGAAATGGAGACTATAGCCTGATTGCTTATCACTACTTCTGTTACTTGTTAAAGTTAATGGTCTGGCTGCTGGGCTGGCGTCAATATTCACTCAACTTTAACATCACTCTGGGTTCTTGGCTAGCTTGGCGTTAGCATGCTGTCTGTGCAGAGGCTTGCAATGAGCCGATGCGTTAGCAGCATAATGCAGTTTGCATTTCACCACTGTACTTTTGTCCTTTTATGCAGTAAAAATAAAAGTAATGTCCATATCCACTATGCAGACTGGGCCACTATTTTTCTGCTCCCGCACATGAAATGAAATCAGCTGATTCTAGCACAAGTGCAAGTGGAACCGATAAGCAGGATCAATAGGCAGGCAAACTAACAGTTCAGAGAAATTGAACTACAGTATGATGCTATTCCTATGGAGCATTAATGGCAAGCAACAAGAAACAGGTTTTTTTTTTTTTATCATTATTGCATATGGAACAGAAAAATCCTTTCTTTTTTTTTTCAAGGGAGTTGGTTTTGGGGTCTGCTTCAAATGGCAGTTCTCCTGGACTGCATTTTCAAGCCACATTGTTAGTGTTTTGGCCCATGTTATTTTTCTGACCCCCAAGGGACTGTACCTGGTTGAAGCTGAGTTGAGAAGTCATTAACCAAGTTTGGTAAAAATGGATAACAAAGACAAACATCAACAACATGATGGGGAGATACACTTCAATTACTCCTATAACTGGAGGTGGGGCCTAGCAGACAACTACTAGCTACAGCTTACCAATGTTAGCACATGTCATAGAGACTGCACTGCTAACTGAAAGCTTTACCGAATGGATAAGTTATGAAAAAACACACTCATCCACCATACATCCATTAGGGGAAAATTAGGGAATAATATAGCTATATAGACGCTTCTTTCGTTGGCTGGTCCTTTTTAGAGGTACAAACTAGTATCTCGAACCAACAACCTTCTGACTAGGAAATGACCTGTTCCATCTCCTGAAAGCCACCCCGTGTTTTTATTTAGACATTTCATCTAGATCCTTCATGGTGGTTTCTTAATGAGGGCTGAAAGCCATGATTTGAGATCTCTATTTCTCCACGAGAAATACTTAATGAAACTGGGATTTGTGTTTTCTGTGTGTACCTGCATTCACCTTTTTGGAATCTCAGTATTTTTTTTATTTTTCATGCATGTTGTTTTGAACAAAAGCTTACAGACATGTGTAATAATAGAATTTTAAATCTTCATTTCTTCATTAGTCCATCTAAAAGCAATACTGCAGTAATTTTCATTTTTTATTTTTTTATATTTTGTAACTCAGTATAATGTTTATGAGCAGACAATGGGAGCTGTTTCTTTCTGTGGAGAACTCAGTGAATTGCCACTTTTAATGTGACTGGAAATGATTGAAATTGCTCTGATGTTCTTTAATATTTAATTTACCCAATTTACAAACGGTTTGCCCCAGTGAAGCCAATTTCCTTTCAGTAAATTTCTCTCTAAGAAATGATTGTCTGTCAGTTGTTATAATCAGTAAAATTTTAAGTCTGTCAGGCTGAGTTAATCAAGGCTATTCTACTATTACACATACCAGCACATGTAAATGTTTTAAAACACCTAATCAAAGCAGTTAAAGAAATATTGAAATTATGTTGAATGAGATCATCTCCACACCAGTCTTGTTGATTGCAATATCCATTGCTTGTTATAAATGTTGTGGAGTGGAACAATTACCGTATTTCCCGGACTACAAAGCGCACCTGAATATTAGCCGCACAAGCTAAAATCAGGGGAAAATCCTGTTTTGTACATACATTAGCCACACCTGACTAAAAGCCGCAGGTGTTTCAATGTTGACTTATCATATGTAAGAGAATATGCACAAAGGGAATTGTCAGGAAAGAGATGGCTGTTTGGAGACACACCCCTTTTATTAATATTTTGAAAAACAAGTTATGGGTACATATTTGCATAACTTTTTAGGTATATGTACAAGTAGCGGTAATTACAAGTACAAAACATGTACTGTGCTTCATAAATGAGTAACAAATGTAGTACATAACAATAACCTACAGCACACCAGAAAAATAGATTCGGACTACCTTTTAGGCTCAGGTGCAGTGACACGGCTTTAACAAGAAGAAAAGTCAGTCATTCACCACCATCTTCCTGCGCACTAAAACCACCAAAGTCCTCTTCTCCAGTGTCGGAAACGAACAGGCTCAGGATGGCTACGTCATCCACTCTCAGCTCCTTTCCTTCGTTGTCACTTTCAAAACCAAAGAAATCCTCGTTGTCAGTGTCGGAGTCGAACACCCTGAGAAGGGCCGTGGCGGTGTCCTCCTCTCCATCATGCAGCAGTCCAGCCCTTCGAAATCCGTTGGTGATCATGGATGTTTTCACACTTTTCCACGCTGTCAGATTCCACCGGTGGATTTGAGCATAACTTGCTTTTCGCAAGTTTATCGCCGCTCATCATCCACGCCTCACGCTGAACGCATAGCGCTACTTTGAAGTTTGTTTTTCACACTACTTGTACGGCACTATGTTGCCTGGCGGACGGACATGTGACCAACATACCACTCTTGAACCCCGATACTGTGTGTCTGATCACATGCCCTTCCGCCAGGCAACGTAGTGCCGTACAACAGCGGCACAAACAAAACAAATCGTCTTACGATATGACAAAAATCATGGACAATCCATAGAAAAGCCGCACCTGACTAAAAGCCGCAGGGTTCAAAGCTTGTGCAAAAAGTAGCGGCTTATAGCCCGACAATTACGGTAATTTAAAATTAATAGTATGCATTTATTTATTTGTTTGTTTGTTTTTATGTTGTGACAACTGTGGAAACACAAACACTGCAAAATCCTTTCACTGACAGCATTGACATTTGGTTAATTAAAGAGTGAAAAGCTTTTTTTTTTTCCTTTTAGGTCATTAAAATGAAGTAAAAGATACCCATTTCAATAGGAATTTAGCAGAAAATACATTTTTACTGAAATATTTATCCCTACATCTTTGTTTCTGTGAATCAGTGTTGTTTACTGCTGTAACACTAAGCTGGTCAAAAATGTGGGAGGTCATAAGCTCATTTAGCATATTACATTTAATTATGTCAATTTCCTGTATCTGTCATAGATCAAAACATTACCCAGAATTCAAATGTCGAACGTCATATTTACATGCAAGTTGGGTCATGGTCTAAATTGTGGACCTAGTTTGGACATCGTATTGATGTCCAGAATTGGTTATGGATTGTTTGATTGATTATTTGATATGGCGAGTCTAATTAGTGCAAATGTAGGTTATTCAAGGACAAATATAAATTATTGGAAATCCACATTCCTAAACCCCTCACTAAGAACATACATTAAATAAAAAAAACTTAAGCTGATTCCTATGTTATGCAATAAGTGAGCCCACACTTGATCCAGGACTTGAGTTTTGTCTGCTTTCTTCATTTCATTGAATTAAAGCCAAACTTCAGAATAGTGTGCATCCAACTGTGTTTACTTTTGAAACCCAGAGTCTATCAAAGACTTGATGTGTCCGTAAAATTTCATTTGTTTTTAAACATGTTTAAACCCTCAAAAAGGTTCATTTGACAAAGTAATGATAAATAGAGCAGATAAAATAAAATGAACTGTTTCTTTACTCTGTGGTTTTACATCATTGCCAGCTTGATATAATGATTGAACTCATAGTAGCTTAAACTATGTAGAAATGGAGGGAAACTGGGATGCAGCCATTTGATTTCTTTAATGGTCAATTCTTGAAACGCTGTGAGGGGAAAAAAACTTTGCTTGCTTGAAGAAATAACTATGACAATGTGAACAAAACAATCAGTGTGTGCTCAACTCCTGCAGCTTCAACTCATTATATAATTTTTAGCGCTCATGCTTGACGAACTAAACATTTCCATGTCATTGAATCTTTTTGGGAATTGCGAGGTAGGAGGAGGGGGGTGTGTACTGATGCAGACACCCTTCACTCCTGCAATGTTTCCTGTTTAGAGATGACACCATTGCGAAAATTATGCATTTATGTCGGCTTGGGGAGCGATTAGTTCTTTTCAGCACTGTAGCTAGGCCAACAAAGAGTCCGAGCTCACTTGAGCCAAGCGTTGCTTTAACTTTAATCAGTAATGACTTCATGAATTTCTGCACAAATAAAATTTTAACCATTAGAGAAAAAGTGACTCATAACCCTTTTCTAGACATGTCATACAGCTGCTTTCAGTACTATTGAAACTAGCTAATTACTATTATTTTCACCTTTTAATCTAAGATTTTTCTAAGGTAAGTTAAATAATCATATAATGAAAATTAAATTCAATTGAATGTTTTGCATTGTACTAGTTGTATTAGTTTAAGAAATGATGACTGGCAAATGGCTAATAAAGAGTTAGGTTCTACTACCCAGGAAGTGCTCATTGGCTAAAGACTTGTTAATCACAGTGAGATGCACCATGCTTATTATGCCAAAAGTGGTGATGGCAACAATAATCTTAAGGGGATTTCACAAACCAATAGGTGATATGGAGCCTGTTTCATCTTGTAAATTTAATATGGGTAAGATTGGCATTTTAAAGAAGCCAGATGCATTAAAGACAATTAAATAATAATAGGATTTATAGGATTTATTTTTCCACCGTGGTAGTTTACTGGACAAGTGACAACATAACTTACTACTATATAAACTAGCTGATTTTGAAGGAGCTCTTTGAATTAAAAAAAAAAGAATCACTAGATGATTCAGAAAAAAAAAATGCTTCTACTTCTTGTGGTCTTGTTTTAACTTAGGTCTCAGAGTACATTTGATGTATTTGAATTGTGGTGTACTTCCTTTGGTCACAGCCCCCGTCTCCCATTGAGTTGACGTTCCAGCACAAAGAGCTCCACTGTCGAGTCATGCTGTATCTCTCTGGCTTTTAAAATCCATTTCCTGCAGCTCCATAAATAAGCCATTTTAAAATGAACAGTTTCTTCTTCTCAGTGAAGGCAAAAGTTGCTTTTTTTGGCTGCTTTCACAGGCTTCTGATGCTCAATAAAGCCCAAAGCAATCTTTTGAACTTTACATAGTCTTTTTATGGAGCGACCAAGCAGCATTAATACCATAAGACGGCGGCAGTGGCGTCTTGGCTGTCGGGTGGTGAGCAGACAGTGGAGTGTTTAGTTTTCGTACAGACTCAAAGAGGATGCCAGAGGCTTCTCCACTCTGTTTCTTTGGCCTCTTTTAAAGGAAAATGATTTGTTTGCAGGGGAAGCAGCAGGGTACTATTTTTCTGTCAGAGGCCGATCACTCTCTGAGCTCTGGACCATTGAGTTCTATATCCCATGAAAGCCCCATTTGGCCCCACATAGATAAATGTTACCCCTTCTTTGCAGAATTGTTTTAATTCAATCACATTGGAGATGTTTTGAGTATGAATGGCCTGTTTAAGGTCAGGCCAAAGCATCTTAATCAGATTTAAGTCTTGATTTTAACTAGGCCACTCCAGAACCTTAATTTTCTTTAGCTTCTTTTTTTTTTTTTTTAATTTCAGTTTGCTGTCTTTCTGAATATCCCAAGTGCATTTTAGATTTGATGCACAAACAATGGCTGGAGGTTTTGTTTTTTGCAGCATTTTGTATGGTAAAAAGCAGAAGTTATGTTTCCATCAATTACAGCAAGTCATCCAGGTCTTGAATCAGCAAAGCAGCCACAGACTATCACACTACAACCACCATCATGTTTTACTTTTTGCATGATTTTCTTTTTATGAAATTCTGTGTTAGTTTTATGCCTTGCAAAAAGTTTGTCTCATCAATCAACACAGTATTTTTTTCAATTCTTGAGGATGATCAAGTTATTTTTTTGGCAAGTGTGAAATGGGTCTTTGTGTTCTGTTTAGTCAGCAATGCTTTTTTGCCTTGAAACTCACCAAAAGTATGGGAAATCTTTTACAGACAGATACATTGTTTCTCAGTTTTTTTTTCTTTAGATGTGACATTATTTACTACTTTTTGAGGGTTTTTTTTTTTTTTAACACACTTCAGTTAATCAGTTTCTGTACTGGAATATCATTAAAGTGGTGGTAAAAACCAACATGATCTTACACTTTTGTCTTCAGCACAATGCACCAGGTTACAAAATTGAGAGGTGCGCAATCAGCCAAAGCCACATGATTTGACGTAAAACTCAGGACGTTCAGTGACCACGAAGGACTAGGCTACAACAAAAACAATAAGGATGAAGGGAAAAGGTAATGGTCTGGTCAGATGGCAGATCAAAGTTTCAATCGTATGAAACAAAGGCAAATGCTCACATCCAGGAGGTGAGGAGCTTCCTTTCCCTGTCCGGTTACCCCTTGTGTATAAAGGAATAGCTAAAAAAAGCTTTTCTTATATCATGTCTACATGCCAAATTATCCTTCTGAGATTAGTTATCCTCCAAAGAATCCACAAAATGGTTTACTGAAAAATGATAAATGTAAATGAAAGCATGCATTTGTTGACGTGAGAGAATAGCTTCAGCACCTTTTGTATGCACTGCGACCTTAGTCTTCTGACCAGATGAGTTAGGTTCTTGTCTAAACATAGTGCTGTTTTTCTCAGCTGCTCATTATAATCATACCTGGGGTCTCTGGGCTGCTGCACAGGATTTAATGTGTGCATACAAACAACAAGCTCGAGTGGGCCACATCTGAGTCGACACTGCATGACACTGCCGTTATTTGTCCTTCCTTCTGTCCTCTGGTGATTTCCCTCACTCTTCCAGCTTTAGTCACCCTCTCGTTTCTCGCTACACCTTTTTCCAACTGTGGTAAATTCTTTTAAACTGTGATGTAGCAATAAGAAAACACTGCCATCTTCAGAGTACTTAGAGTTGTTTCTTCTATCTCACGCTGCTAAATATTCAGGTCTTTGGAGACCAAACAAAACTGAGACTCTGCAATCAAAAATACTCTGTATGTGGTCTCACTGGCTGCCTTCTCCCCCAGTGGCAGTTATATGATCTTAATAGTAGTTTTTATTTAAACATAGTGTTTTTCTATGCTCTTAGGAAGTGCTCCTGACCTTGTAGAGTGGTTGAAGTAAATTTAGGTAATAATGGTTACTGCAAAGGTTAAGATATATTTTTTTGACATCTTTTAATTAGTAGGTGAAATTAAAATGGCACGTAGGCATTGTACGTGGTCATGTGATAAAAGGAGATTGATATATGGTAAAGGGAGAGTTATCGAAAAAAGGTTTATTTACATCTATCTGACTTCTTTGCTCAAGGCTGCTGGCACATGGTGTGCTGTGGTATCATTTTTGTTTGTTGTGCATGAATGCAGGAGCTTAGAGATTCCCACATGACACAGAGGAAGACAGCAGTGACAGTTGGTAAAGACATCTATTGGTTAAATAAGCTAACTGCACTTGATGAATGCCTGGCAGCACATATGAACCAGCTAATGGATGAGATGCAACTGGAATGACTAACTGAAAGCCAGACAGTTATGATCCCCAGAAGAAACCATCCCATCCAGCCAGTCCTGGCGTCATAGTGGCTGAAATGAACAGGCACATGATTCATTACATGAGGGGCCCAGAAAGGAATTGTTAGACACACCAGATACTGGTAGACAGAGCAGTCAATCGAGACTGTAAGACCATACTGACCAATCTGTGCACTGCCTGGATTGATTGCAAAAAGGCTTATGACTCAATGCCTCACATGTGGATCCTGGAATGCATAGGGCTATACAAGAAATTAATTGGGGATGTGAAGAACAACACTAGAGGCCAACTTCAAGGTAACTGCACAAGTCACCATCAAGTGCAGGATTTAGCAAGGAGCCTGATGCTCACTTTGTTCTGCATAGCCCTGAATTGCTCATTAACAAATATTAGGAAATATTAGCCATGCAGCACTCCAGCCAGGAGTGATCACTAGGATCTACAGCAGGGGTCGGCAACCCTAGGGTTAACTGTTGGCACGACCATAGCTGGACTGGCCATTTGCTCGGAGGGCCGATGATTTTTTTTTCTTTGTAATGGTATAAGCAATGAAAGGTGGTGGATTGGCCAGATGCTGGCCGGTGTGTAAAAATAACTCAGTTGTTTGGTGGTGGCTATGGCGGAGCTTCCACAGATTCAGTAACAACAAGTGGTGGAGGCCAGCAGGTGGATGAAAGAAAGGGGAGGCAGGAGGAGGAGAGCCCCGAGGCAGCCGCCGATCCGAGTGTCAGGTGAACTGAATTTCAGGTAAGAAGTTATGACCTGCGGTTAGGGCTGCACGATTAATCGTTAGAAAATCGCGATCTCGATTCATACTTATGTGCGATCTCATTTCCAAATGACAATGATTTAAAAAAGAAAAAGAAAAGACGAGGACGATTGTACCGCATTTTGATCCAGGACGTAATCTGCATGAAAACAAGCGCTCACTCTTCCTGCTAAACAAATGACAAGGGCGGAGCCTTATACCACGTGATACAGAAGCTGTGCCGTGTGATGCTAAAATTAGCAGGGAAAAAACAACGGAGAGCACGTCAGGGATGACGAGAAAGTGACAGGAGAAAATCCGTCCCGGTCAACCACCCAAACATCAATAACGGTAACCTTGTACAGCGCTTCCCTATACCCGTCGAACTCCCGCAGGCACAAAGAAATTACGGAGGCTATTACTTATCACCTGACCAAAGATATGGCTCCCATCAACACTGTGCAAAACGAGGGATTTAGGAAAATGATCAACACCCTAGACAAACGCTACACAGTGCCGTCCCGCAACTATTTTTCTATTGTTGCACTACCTGCTCTATGCACGCAGTGTCGAGCAATGGTGGAGACGGAATTTCAAGCAGTACAACATTTTGCGGCAACGACAAAACGTGAGACATTTGTTGTTTTTATGTTTATTTATTGTTTTTATGTTCAGTTTCAACTGTTACGAAGTTGATGTGCAGTTAATAAGTGCAATAAATATTTATACTGGAAAAGAAAATTGTGAGAGAATCGTGATCTCAATTCTAAGCCAAAAAATCGTGATTCTCATTTTATGCAAAATCGTGCAGCCCTACCTGCAGTCTGTCTGGGTCAGATATAAACCAAGTTTAGGTGGAGTTTATTTTCATTGTGCTGACTTTTTACAGTCAGTTACAATAACTCGTACTGCGTACTAGCTAGCATGACAGAGTTTATATACTGCTGGGTGGGTGCTGTGATGTTACTGATAGTGAACTTTATTTTATTCATAAGGTTAGTCAGTAGAGTTACCAATCTGAATGCAAACTACCGAGTTATTCTGTCGTTACGCTGTCAGTTGCCTCTTCTTCTCTCATTCTCCCCCCTCCCTCTCCTGTTGCTACTTCAATCATGAAACTGATCAATGATCAGCTGATCAGCTTTTCTCTCTTGTTTGTTTATCGCCCACTTTGCGCCAGAAAGAGGAAACCAGCGAATGTCGCGCTAAACAACGGCAGCACGTTTAAGCTTGATCAGCTGTTGTTAGAATTTATTTAATATTACTTTCTAGTATCAGCTGATGTTTGCTGGAGCCACAGCTGTAAAACTGCTGGTCATGATATCGGTTTGGATATATGGTGAGAAGGAAACATGAAGATGAAACCAGGAGACGTTCTTACTGAATCATCAGAGCTGAACAGGTGATGGAGAAACAGGTTTACCTTTTAGGTGACATGAATGGGTTGAAGGGAAGTTATGAACTGTTTCTGAGAGACAAATAACACCAGGATCTGTTTCTAAGTAGCTGACAGCTGGTAACTGTGCAGGGGCGGGTCTAGCAAAGTTTTGCCAGGGGGCCAAGTAGGGCATTAACAGGGAAAGGGGGGCACAAAGAAATACTTTTCTTTCTTATTCTCATTTAAAATGTCTGGCTGTTATTAAATAATTATCTGAAGCTTACAACCAAAGTTTTTATCTGATGTAAAATGTATAGAAATCATACATATACCAACAAAACTGTACATCCCTGTCACAACAGTG
Source organism: Simochromis diagramma (assembly GCF_900408965.1). Classification (NCBI taxonomy): domain Eukaryota; kingdom Metazoa; phylum Chordata; class Actinopteri; order Cichliformes; family Cichlidae; genus Simochromis; species Simochromis diagramma. The sequence goes on from NW_024386801.1 coordinate 22,673,605, forward strand.
TTTGTTTTCATTTAAAGGCTTTATGGTTTTTCCTATAATACCTGGTGGGCCGGTCTCTAGTCAAATTCCCGGGACGATGTTTTTAGTCCCAGTCCAGCCCTGGGCACGACACGCAGTGAATTAATCTGAGAAGGTGCATTAAAAAATAATTGGCCGCGCCAGCGGTGCATATCGCAAATTAGCTCGCATAGACACATTAGTTGTGCCTCTTCTTAATGACGGTATCTTAGCTAACAACCCAGAGTACCAGATTCAACTTGTAATTGGCTAAAAATAACTTCGCCTACTGGTGAGAGGGACGTTGTTAGCTTTCCACATTCCGACACTTCAAATGCTTCAGGAGCTTTCCGCTCAGCACAGCATCAGCACCACGGAAATACACAAATACATCCGTAGACAGAATTCACAAGATGTTTTTGGGACTTTCAGGTGTATGGACCAATGTTTTATTTTCTGATCAAACCAGAAATCTTTAATGAGCAGCTAGATTTGTCTCGCATTAACTGGCTGAGTTAATGCCAGTTAATGCAACATCGAAGCAGCTGGAATCCATAGATGTGCGTGTTCATGGAGCTTGCATTTTCACCTGCTGTGCATCACTACCTGACAAGTTTAACTGTCTTTAGACTCTTATGACTAGGTGGGGGCCACTAGAGGCTATAAGAGTTTGATCAATGCTCCACCATTTTGAGATCTGATGCTGTCTGCGTACGGTGTCCATCTCCCACGCGTGTATTCATTAAATCATCGTTTGACTCAACCCGGCCGGACCAGTGTTGTTATTTTGGTTTTCCTCTTGTATCCATCTCCAATATTTTGAATCTGTAACAGGTTCTACATATCTGTGTGAGCAGATTTTCTCTCACATGAGTGTCCTCAGGTAACCGTCTGAATGCTGGACACTCGGAGACCTGTGTCTCTGAGTGGGAGACCAGAGATCACATTAACGTGTGTATCCCTGTATTAACAAACATGCCATATTGGCCCAGTTTATTTTTCTTATCATTGTTGTGAGGAGACCATAAATAGCATTTGTATTTTCTGTTGTACAGTCCATTTGCTGTTATGGAGTTCTTGTTATGGATAAAAAGTGTCTTTTTTTTGTTTCAAAATAGCTGATAACTATTCACTGATAGCTGCCAACATCTGCGAACAAATATAATTCTATAAAGTGGTTCTATATAGTGTGTAACTGTTATTATAGAGCATTATTAAATTTATTGCTAATGCAATCATATGGCACACTGACTTCTGAGGAAATTTTAGATGGCACTCGTCATCAGAAAGGTTGCCGACCCCTGATCTACAGCAATGACATCAGAATGTCACTTGGACTGGAGAAGTGTAGCTGGATGGTAATAAAGAGAGGGAAGGTAGTCAGAAATGAGGGAATTGCGCAAAGGCAACATTGCAGATACTGAGGATAGCTACAAGCAATGTTCCCTCTAAACTGCGTGCGTGCGCAATCGCACAATGCTGGCAGGGTCTCTGCGCACAGAAAATCTGTGTTGCGCACAAAAAAATTCCTGAATCGCAATTAAAATAAATACGTTAACAATTCATTCTGTTTTGCAGTGTGAATAAGTAAGTGATCGGTGTCTGGCTGCTGTCGCTTCACAGTAAGAAGGTCCTGGGTTCAAATCCACATTCTGGCTAGTTTGCAGTGGTTTATCTCTGGGTATTCTGGTTTCCTCCCACAGTTAAAAGTCATGCAGTTAACTGGTGATTCTAAATTACCCGTGAATGTAAGTGTAAATGGTTGTTTGTTTCTATGTGATAGACTGGTGAGCTGTCCAGGGTGTACCCTGCCTCGTAACCTATCACTTCAGGGTTATTTCCCAGCCCCCCTGCAACCAGGATAAAGATAGGAGGGTGGTAGTTGTTGTAGACCCATTCAATTTTTATGGTAACCAGGATCTAGACTTTGTTGAACATTATGTAAAATGAAGACAACATGTAGTATTTAAGTGACCAAGTAGTATTGGTGTAAAAGTTATTGAATAGTGTTGAAATAAAATGACAAAATTGTGAAGGATTAAAACATTCCAAGAGCTCAACTTACTCCATCTGAACATGTTTCAGTCACGTTTTATGAACACAAAATGTACAGGTTTACTGAATATGAAAAGGTTGTGCTGATTTAAGTCAGTTGTTTAAGTTTCTGCCAAAGCAAACAATTTGTGTGCAACCAATGTCCACTACTGAATCAAGTAAATCCAACATGGCCTTTTTTTCAGTGTAGTTGGTGTGTAGTGTAGTCAATAGATTTGTTGTGTGTGTCAGAACAACGAGGCGACTGCTGGGTGTTACAGATGTTACAGGAGTGACACATCTCCTGTTGTTTATTTTAAAAAATGCATTGGCTGCATTTTTAGGTAAACAGCTGCAAAAAAACAAAACTTGTTGTTTGCATAATTCAGTTACCTTTTTGAAGAAGTAACTATATAATTAATTGCCCAACATTGAGTTACAGGACTCTCTCCCAGACCACAGACTCATACTCATAATACAAGTCAGAGCTTTATAAAAAAAAGAAAGAAAGTTGTGTTTTCAAAATTGGAATTTTTTTTTTTTTTGCTTTTTTGCTATAGTTTTCATTTTTGAAAACCTAGTGAATGTGATAACTCAAGAAGGAAGTCACCTAGGATTTTCAAATAAGTATCATAGGTGCATCTACTAAAAATCTCAGTGACGTTAAGTTTTCTGAAAATCTTGTGAACACAGTAATTTGAGTAAGATGTCACCTAGGTTTTTCTAATTGATACCAACAGGTGCATCTACAGGAAGGTTGAGAGGTAGCACTGGCGGCCAGTGTTTTTTATGCTTGTAACTGTGAGGTGCAAAATGAGGTTACTGAACTATGCAGGAAATCATATTGTTACATTATTGCTATTCATTTACTTATTTGTTAATTATTTAATAAATTTTTTAAGTTTTCATTTGCTTGGACAATGGAGAAGGGCGACAGGAAGGTGGGGGGGGAGAGAGTGATGGAGAATGAAAGGAACTCTAACCTTAAGTACAAGTTTCCTACTCCCACCCATTGTCATAATTGTCTGTTTAGCCATTCATTTTCGTAGTCTGTGGCTTTCATATCTTTCATATTTGTATCATCTTGTTTTTTGTTGTTCTACACTTTCCTATACATTTTCCTAAATGTTTCTTGCTTTTGCTTCCTGTTTGTTTACATCATAGGTCTTAGGGGAATTTTTGCTTATTTGTCATTAGTATTGATTAATTGTTACTAAATTTTTATTTACAGTGTAATGAATTAGGTTTACATTATCTTCATAGCTTTGTGGCTACAGTGCCTGCTGGTGCATTATCCTGCACATTGCAATGCTTTGCATTGTCAAGTCAAGTCAAGTCATCTTTATTTATATAGCACATTTAAAAGACATCAAGTGTCGGCCAAAGTGCTGAACAGAGGGATAATATAATAAGGAGAATTAAAATAGAATGAAAACATTAAAGAAAGATTGTAAGACATCCATATATGTTGTCATCCCAGAAGAAGCCGTTCTCATTGCAATTCTTAAATTCTTAATCAAAGCTTAGAACAACTTCGTAGTGATTAGTTGTCACACTCACATGTCTAAGAACAACTGGGTCCAAGCCATAACCAGATCTTTGTGTTGGTGTCAAGGATTCAGGACTTTAATTAGCCTTTGGCCATATGTATGTGTCTAGCTCTCAAAGCGTCAGTGAGTCGCTCAGACACTTGATTACTGAAGTGTTTTTTGATTGCTTTTGGCTACAGGATCATCACAGCTGAGAGAGGAGAAAAAACAAAATGACAAACCCCCCAAATCCAATGACCAGTCTCTGAATCACTGTCACCACCACTGACTGTAGGTTTGGTGCAACATTGCCATCTGCTGATAAGTAACTGGTATTAAAAAAAATATAGCTGGAGGAACATTTTGCAGCTAAGTAGCTTAATTGACAACGGGTCAATAAACACGTTTGGATATAAACAACAGTGTCTTAGAAAGACAGAGAAGTGCTTTTTCAGAAGTAAAATGGCCACAGATTCACCAATCTGGAAAAAAATGTGGGAGAATTTCAGGATAGGGCATTATGGTCGTGCTGTGGTTAGCACTGATGCCTCAAGGCAATAAGGTCCTCAGTTTGAATCTATTATCTGACCCGGATTATTACATTTGGGATGTATGCAGGATTCGACTATATAAACACTGACATGTGTGCACTTTGTATTCATATTATTAACATTCCTTGTGTACACGGTATTAAAGTTTTGAAGGACGTGAAGTTTTTCAAAAACAACACAAAGCATCCAGGTGTTGTTACGCTGCTGGGACGACAGCTCTCAGAGTTAGACGAGGCTTTATAACTATTTTCTTCCTGTGATTAATGTTCCACATGTCGGCGTCACTGAAGTCGCACCGAACCCCGAGTTGTTACAGATGGTGACTTGCATGGCACCAGTGAGAGAGTGGGAGAATGTTTGTTGTTGCTCAGACTGAAAATAGTTACATCATCTGTTGTTTGTCTTTTGTCTTGCCAAATGTTTTTGTGAAACACTGAAGCCACAATACATTTACAACAAACTTCACAATTGACTTGGCATTTTTGTGCTGATGTCTTCATCTCTCTTGCAGGTTACTAGTTGAAAACACGTTTTGTTTGGTGTTTGTTTGTTTTTTTGTTTTTATAGCATTTCAATACTAAAAAGTTTTGTCTTTTCTGACTATTTTTTTTGGGGGGGGGGTCCCATCAGCCTGGAGTCTTCCTGAGGATCTACAACCTGCGAGCAATTGCAGGATCCAGTAAAGTGCCTGGTCTTACCAGAAGCCAATTACAGGTAGATCACCTGGCTTTTCATCTGCACGGAGGGACGTCGTATGGCAGAGGGATCGGGATTCTTCCTGATAACAGCCCTGACGTGCAGGAGCTGAAGAGGTACGGTGAGAGATGAGAGAAAAATGTGGTTTGTTCCTCGGCTGCAGCAGAGGGGTGGAGCAGTGGGTTCAGGGTGTGGTGTCAGGTGATGACTGACTAAAACTGACCTCCATCATCTTATTGTGACTGTTTGGGTAGTTTGCCGGGACATGGCGTGAGAGCATTGTGGGGAGCGAAGCAGGAAGAGGCAGCTTGCAAGCTGTATGAACTGAAATTGTAAAGCTTTTGTAAACAAACATTTACGTGCATTACAAGTCTGTGTGAGTGGGGTCCTTTTGTCACAGCAGCACTGGACAATATAAAGAAAAATGCATTTATCAGTAACACACAACTGTGCTCCCACACTGTTTTACTAGTAACTATACCAGTTGAGTAAGTAAGATCTACTTTAGACACTTTTTTTGAGAAAAAGTGTCTTGAAAAAAAACGTTTTAGGGAAGCCTACTCCATGGTGTACACAGCTGTCCATAACGGAGTATTATCGCCACCAAGACTTAATCTTGGTTAAGAATCAACCCTGTATTATGGATGCTCTTGTTTTTGTCTGTAAACTATAATTTTATTGTAGTATTTGATTCATGTTCCTGGTTTTATTTGCTAAGTGTGTAGTATTTTTTTGTCATCTTTGTTTTTGATTGCATCACTAAATACCTTTCTTTTCTTTTTATTTCTGTCTATAGAGTTATTGAAGCTTTCCAAGAAAATGATGAAGAAGCACTCTCTGAACTCAACGACTCAGATCTCTTGGAGGTCTGGAAAACTCCACCAGAGTCTCTTGGTACGAATGAGCTCTAGATTTCGCACTTACGTACTAACTATGGTCACTGCTGCTCCTACTGATTAAACTTAAATAGATTTCAAACAAGCCTGATTTTACAGGACACTTATATAATCGCTCATGCAGTAATATTATGTGTATAACATTCCAAAAACTGTAAATTCCAAATCCACAATTTCGTTTATACCTTTGTTAAAAAAGATGGAAGATATCATAGTTTTGTTTTTATTGTGATTGCGAAAAACAAATATTATGCTGTATTTGAACTTCATGTTTTACCTTAACAGACTTTGAAACATTACAGGAAAATAGGAATAATAATTGAATTCATGACATAGTAACAGTGGTATAGTTTTTTTTTTTTTATAAAGTACACTTAGTTTAGTTTTAAAACCCAAATTAATTTACTTTTGTCCTTTGAAAGCTTCTGTTTGTGTAATGCTTGCATAGTGTTTACCTTTTATCTGTACTGAACAGCTAAAGAAATTTATAACTAAAACTGTAGTGTTGAATTTACTTCTATGTAGTTCTTCAGATATTGCTTTACAAACTGTTGTACAGTACCAAGGAGATGTGTAATTCAGGATAGCGAGCTTGCTGTTGTGTGCTAAATTTAAGCCTGTCCAACTTAATGCTTATTTATTTGCCTTCTTGTGTTTCGTTCCGTGTTTGATGCTTCGATTTGTTCTGTGTTGTAGATGGTGAAACACTGGATTGCAGTACAGGTATGAAATTCGGCACTGCATTGGTAATTGCTAATTGGTTTGATTTGGAAGTGCAGGTAATGTATTATAATGAATATAAATCAGTAAATTAGGACCAATCATGTCTAAATAAAAACGACTTTTTTTAAAGTAAATCCTTAATTTATTTTAAAAAATGACATCTGTGTATAATTTCTAATGTGGTTTTATATTTATTTACCATTTTAATAATTGTTATCCATTCTATTTACTATTTACTACCAAGTGTTTAATGATGAACATTTTTCCTCTGTGGGTTGGTGTTTGTGTTCAGAGAGAAGCTGTGGCCATGACATGCAGAAGGTGACACTATCTGAAGTTAAGCGGAGTGGCCTGGGTCGAGTTCACCATGTCAGGGCCCAGCTGAAGGCCTATGAACCCCACAGACTGCATGAGGCGCTCAAGCTTTACTGCAGCAAGTGTAAATCAATGTAGGCACATACGCTGTGTTCCTGTTGCTTCATGTGGTAATGTGTAGATTTTAGTGCTGTCAGTGTTAATCTCATTAAAATGACATTAATGCCATAACTGCAAATCTCCGTTAACGAGTTACCGCGGATCGCCCCGCTGGATGGCGCTAACGCATTAACGAGCTAACCGTGCTAACACTTTGACGCCGTCCAGCCCCACGCATGGGCGATCCGCGGTAACTCGTTATCAGAGATTTTCCGCGTTAATGCAGTTATGGCGTTCATTCATCATTTTAACAAGATTATCACTGACAGCACTTGTAGATTTTGATTTGATCTCAGATGGTGTTCATATAAAAGTTTAAAATGATGATGATCTCAGGCAGGATGTCCCAGATGATGAGCTGTTGGAAAGTATCTTCTCTGAGGCATCAAAGGACTGTGGACCCTGCAGTCCCCCACCATGGGTGCTCTCTGGACAGGTCAGCCTCCCAAGACACGCCCCAGGTCCCTCAAACCGAGCTCTAACTGTTTACCTGCTCACTCAGCTTATGTTTGAAGGCAAAACCAAGGATGTCATCTTGCTCATGGGTAACAATCCGCAATTATTAGAAAGCATAAAAGCTAAAAACATATCAAAAGACATATCAAGACTGTGGTCTAGGAATCCTTCCATCATCAAATCCACAAAAACTCCGATATCTTGGTATCTTACAGGTTCAACACTGGAGGAAATGTGCCAGCTCATGGCCAGCTACCAGAACATCATCCCCGTAAGGTCATCAGGAGGTCACCTGTCTCTGTTCGACCTATCTGCACCTTTTCTGTTCAGAGGCAGGAAAAGATACTACGGGTCAGAGATAAATCTCACACACTGATAGAGCGCTGGTAGAGCTAAGCAGGAGCTTGATCAGTCATAACAATTCCATCAATATTGACAACCACTGATTATTATTTATACTTTAAGTGTTTTTCAAAATTATATATTAAATTATATATTAAATGGTTATACGCACATGCAATTTAAAGATTGTAACGAAGACAAATAACAAATAAATAAAACACACCCTTTATAATGACTCAAATACAAGCGAGCGTAGTCATTTTAAAGAGTGTGTTCGAATTTTCTTGACCCCGCCCACTTAAATAATGGATATTGAGAGGCTGTCACAGGCTGTTATTTTCTGTCATTTTTATTTCTTTAGGTTTATATAATTAAATATTTTAAGAGAATTCTTAGGAGTAACTCATTCATAACAAAAATACAGAACAGATGATGCTTTTATTAATCCATTATGTCACCACAAGATGAATTTCCACAGTGAGACAATATGTTTGGTTTTGTGTGTCTGCTGTTGTTGCCTTGTCATTTTTCTTATTCATAAGTTACTGTCCTTAAACAGATCGGCAGTTCAGAAGCTTTTATATAAAAATGTTTTTTGACCTTCAAATTCTGATTCAAACAGTCGTGTTAGTTCTTGAACATGTCGTCATTGTAGTGTGTGTGTGTGTGTGTGTGTGTGTGTGTGTGTGTGTGTGTGTGTGTGTGTGTGTGTTCCAGCTGTAAGCGGTGTTCCAAGGCTGCATTGAGGGAGCAGAGTTGGGAAGGAGTTGAGATGATAGATGAGAAAATTATCGCTGAAGGTGAGACAGAGCTTGGTTTGAATCATCAGACTGTCGGAGTAAATACTGGTGGTGGAGAAGAGCTGAAAGCAATTAAAACAAACAGATAACACAAAATTGCCAATGCTTCATGTTGGTAGGGACCTGTGGGTTTGGTTTTTGTGGGAAGGGCTTTATTTTAAAACGTGAGATGAAAGCGGGCTTTGTAGTAAAAATGAATATGAAAAAGTAATCATTTTTTCTCCCGACTATCTTGTGTTTTTTTACAACTTTTTCATAACTGAAGCCAAAATCATATTTCAACTTCCAAGTTCCAAGCAGCGCAACAAAGAACGAAGCCCAAGTGAATAATGTGGAGACATTAATGTGATTATTGTGGCAAAACAAACTCGTCGTTTGTCAAATGTCAGCTAAGACTTCTCAGGCTGCACTTTTTCCTCTGTGGACATTGGCACATTTGAGTATCTTTGTGTTTAGAGTGTTGGTTAGACAAAACAAGACATTTAAAAATGGCATCTTTGGGAAATTTCTTATGCATTTTTTGGTCTCAATAATAATTTTTTAAAAATTGACATTACGGTGCAGCCCTGTTTTTTAGGATATCATAACTTTAATTAGGTGTTGACCTTGAATGCATCAAGAACAGATTCAAAAGTTATTATATTACAAACCTCACTATTCCTGTGTTTGTGTCTTTTTCTCACTTAAGTTTCCTCACTGAGTTGTAGAAATTCCTGGCTGATCTCTATCCAGGTCAGTTTGAGCTTCTGAAATAAATCAGGCGATGTTTCTGCTTATTTGGCTTGCAGCTCTCGGCATTCAGCCGCTGCAGTTCATCCTGCTAATGAAACTGGAGCTGCAGGATGCCACCGACACGCTGGATGTCTTCCTGTGGAGACACGCTGTGAGTTTCACACTCCTGTTGTTTGGTGTCAGATGGGATTAGATAAAGGGAGAACATCTGGATTTATTATATATTTCACTGTTGTCTTGTAAAATTTTGCACTGATTGAGTTTTTTGCCCTAAAGAAGTCAGGTCCAAAATTCATATATTTTGGTGTTTTGGATGTCAACAAATCAAATTCTGAATTTTTAAAAGCTCTTGTCTAACCAAGAATGTGGGTAAAGTAGAAACATTAATTTGCTTCTTACAGCAAGATATAAATAAGAGGATAACTGAAAGTAACTTTTGTTTATAATGTCTGTGAGCTTTGTAGATGTAAATGCTAGTTGTGAGTTTTACTCTTTCTTTTTTCACCAGGAATCATTCTTTGGTGTGTCTGCAGAGGATGCTTCAGCCAATCAGGAAGCTCAGAACAGCATCTGCCAAATCATGGACTCTCTCTGTCCACCAGGTGGCAACGTGGGTATGTCTGTCAAACCCATACACAGTACATAAAAAATTGACATAGCTTCTTGGTCAGAAAAGTTGAGGATGTGTGCCTTAAACCTGCATGTTTTTTTTTAAAAAGGCCAATAGGTCCCAGCTCCTCTGGTCATATTAAAAAAAAGGTCTGGCTGTATAGAAATCTCCAGTGCCTCTCAGCTACCTGGATCTGTGACTTCAGAAAAAAAAGCTTCTGTGTTTTTCATATCAGTTGCTTCTTTCATGCTTTTTGGAAGTCCAGTTTGAAAACAGAAAGATGGAAATTGGAAAACACTCATAAAAATGTGACATGACTCATGTCCATCTTTCACACAGTGTGCATGGTCAAATCATTAGAATAATTCTTCAGTTTTAGTTACGGAAACATAATAACTTTAGATCTAAATTGTGTAATGAACTGGACCAAAACATAGAATCAGACATGACATACTGAAAGCTTCAAAGGCATTAATTTGGCTTTTTAATATGTCTAACTTTACAGCTCTGTGGTAGAGATTTGGGGAAACAAAACATTGCACAAAACAGTATGTGAACAATATATATATATCTATATATAACAATATACAAAAAAAAACTTCCTGCAGCTTTGCAAAACCAGAAGCAGCAGCAGGTTTAATGTCAGCCGCAGGTTTGTGTTGCCGGATGCTTTGTCATGTCTGCCTGTTCGTCCTCAGGTCAGCACCCATGGCTCGACTTATGTTTGATGGCATATCAAGCAGAGGACGACGATGGACAGACTAAGACCTGCTATCAGGTCTGTCACACGACTGTTGTGAAACCCTCAACTGAATGATCTGACACCATCTGCACCACCTGTGGGAAAGATTCAGATAAAATTCTGATCAGAGGATTCTGATTCTGTCTGTTGTTGCTTTATTTCTTTACATTTCTATTTATTGTGTAAATAAAGTTAAAAACTGAATAAAATACCAACTGCATTTTCTTGCCATTTCCTGTGCCGCCTGGGTAAACTTTTGATGACATTTCAAAATAAAAGGTGAAAATTTTATTTTTTTTATTACAGTGTATCCAGTAAGTATTCACAGCATTTCACTTGTTACACATTTTGTGACTTTTACACCCTTATTTCAGAAATGGAGTAAATTCATTTTTCAGTTCAACATTTTATACACAATGATGACAGCATGAAAAGGGTTTGCTTGTAATTCTTGCACATTTATTACCTGAGTATTCACAGCCTTTGCTCAATAGTTTAAGTACTTTTGGCAGCAATTACAAGGTTCAAGTCTTTTTGACTATGGCCAGTTTCTCCCATAAGGTTGGATAGATTTTCAGATCTCTCCAGAGATTTTAAATCGGGTTCTGAGTCTGTCCAAATCTGAGCCATCCTGAAGCTATTCCTTTGTTATCTTGGGTATGTGCTTAGAGTTGCCCAATTTGAAGATGAACCTTTGCCCCACACTGAGGTCCAGAGTACTCTTACATATTTTAACTGAATGAAGGGGCTTAGATTTTTCATGCAGGGCTAAAGACTGTTCAAATTTGGCCTCAGTCTTTCCTGAAGATTCTTATCCTGAATTCCATGACCACTCCATGACCTGAACTCAGTGTGTTTCCCACTTTTACCAAATGCTTGAAGCTAGGATGTCTAATGTTATGAGATCATGGTTACCACATTAATATTCCTCCCTGCAAACTTATTATATCTTGTGGCAACTTTAACTCCACAATTGCTCTGAACGCATCCTTCCAAATCTGAGAATTCTGTTAGCTGGATTGTCAAAATCGTTTTTTACAAAATCTTTGTTCAGGAGATATTTTTCTTTTGCTAATTGCTCTGCACAGCACGCAGGACAAAGACAACACTTTGCTCCTGCTTTTTATATCATACAAACAGGAAAGAAATGACATACCTAGTATCAATATTAGGATGGTTTACTGTATATTTCTTAAATCTACCTGTTATTCGCCAAAAAAAAAAGAAGTCATTTGTCAGTCAAAATGCTATAATTCTCTACATACGTACGTACATACATTCAGAGAGAGGGAGAACCACAGCACATAAATCTGAAGTAAATGTGCCATGAAAAGGTTTCCAAGCAGCAACTGACTGTTAAGTCTATATTTATTGTTGCCATTTTAACAAATGCTAACATGAAATGTATTTGCAGGTTAAGCTTTTAATTTATCTTTGGAATAATGTATGGCATCACATTCTAGTGTCCTAAAATGCTGAGCAGCAATATTTGCTCTTTATGGATGCAGTCTCACTCTCCATTCCTCCAAACACCTTTCAGTATTTATCTGTGGGTTTGCAGCACCGTCTGCTGGTCTACTGAGTATATTCGTGATGTGATCTCGTCCCCCAATTAAGCATTAAGTGTGAATGCCCTTAACACTTGCAATCGTGGTTTTAAAAAAAGAAAGTACACTCTTTCATTTGCAAGGTTTAATCTATCAAGACATAATCAAAAATAACATGGTCCTTAGCAGGTCTTAAAATGAGGTAAATACCACTTCAAATGAACAACAAAACATGCCATGCCACTGTGGCATTGTTTATTTAACAAAATCTCTAAGGATACCCTATTATTGTAGGGTAGACGCCCTTTCAGCAGTAATAACGTAAAGTTATACAGAAAACAGTTCCTTTATCAGTCTCTTACACTGTTGTGGAGGTTTTGGGGGGGGGGGGGGGGGTTGTTTTGTTGTTGTTGTTGTTTATTGCCTCTCCTGTCCGCACTGTAGCAATCCGAATTATTGTTTAAAGCCCAAGAAAAATGCCAAACAGATTTACTTTTCCAAGTGGACCTATTGCTATACTGGCCCACTTGATTGTCATACTTTTTTTTTTTATCTTTATTTTTTACTTTAAGTTATTACAATCAGAACGGGGGTGGGAAAGAGAAATAAGAAGAAAAGAGAAGTTGGGAAGAGAGTTAACAGAAAGAGAGGGAAAGAAAAATGGAGAAGAGGGATAGAGAGAGAAAAGACACTGAAAATCTGCTTCACCACCTGCTAAAAAAACAAACAAGCAAAACGAAAACACAGCAGGGAAACCACAGTAACAACCAACATAAGCATAAATAACAGTAAATAATAAATACTGAATCTTACTGAGCAGCACATTAGCACGATATGTTTAGAGGCAGCAGCCAGCCAAGACGTGTCTGTGAGTACCTGTTTGTACACCTCTGTGTGTGTGTGTGTGTGTGCGCGTGCGCACTGGTATTTATAAGGTTTCTCCACCTAAGTGTCTAATAGTAGGTGTGTGGAGCCATAGCCCTGCCCCCAGGACATGAAGCAGGCATGGAGGAGATCCGGGCCCCAGACATCCCTAGGCCCCTCAGAGCTCGAGAGCCCAAGGAGGACCACCGTAGGAATTTGAACACACTCTCCTTTACACTAGGCTCAATTCATGTCTGCATCATGTGCACCTTTAAATCCTGTTTAAGTTTGAATAGTACAGGTCAGTACTAGTGCACTATTTAATACCCAAATGTTCTATCTGATGGCACACAAGAGTAAAACAACAACAACACATTTTTTTAAAGGAAGTTTCAACTTATATGTGTTGTTGTTGTTGTTTTTCATATGCTCCCCTTTTGTGCCTGAAAACCTTTCACATGAACTCTTAAGTACAAAAATATAAATGAAATAAACATGTTTCCAAATTCTGGAGCAACCATAACATCATTTTTCTGACGATACACATCGGTACCAAAGCACGTTTAGAATATTGGACGGTTTAATGTAGTATCCGGTGGGATTCAGTAGCAGGTTAAAGAGACGATAACAACCACCACCCCCGGCCCTAGTCCCCCTCCCTCCTCCTCTTCTTAGACGCTCTGTCACATCGAGCTTGGTCGTGTCTCGCATTCGTCGGTGCTCCACTCCGGTCCCCGGGCGCTCCGGACCTGCCACGCGTGCAGAAACGTACTGTGGACCTACTCAGGGATTCTCCATCCCAACACCCAATTCCTGACGCTGAGGATTTACTTATTTAGTTCACAGTTTTCAGCTCAGTTTAAAAACTTTTCCGATCAGATTTTTTTTTTCTCACCGGTGATGCCTCCGGACTGGAGACGCACTGGGACGCACCCGAACTTGAAAGGTGCAGCACTCTTAAACGGCCAAAGACTTCGAGGAAGCTCTGTGTACACAAAAATGAAAGAAAGTTGACGGTTTGGCGGCAGATTTGAGTTTAAAAACTATCAAAACCCAGAGATGGATCAATCGATCACACGGTTTCATTTTGCGGTTTAGCCAGAGCCATGAGGATGTGTGCAGCCCTGAGTCTCCTGTGTTTGTGGCTGTGCAGCGAGGCCGTCGTTTGTCAACTTCACTGGGACAAAACAAAGACGACGTTTAGTCCTTATAATAAATCCGCCACCGTTGAAAGGAATGTGCACAGCCGGAGATGGCGCACAGTCAGCCAGGAGGACCGTGGGGGGACACGCAGTACGAGTGCAGAAGCCTCATGGCTGGTTCCTCTAAACTCCTCGTCGTCTGAGCTGCCAGAGAAAAAGATCACCAGGCGCTCTCTGCGTGAAGGTGGTGCCCAAAGTGGAACTCGGTCATTTTTACCAGAAGTTTTAGTTTTAGGCACGAAAGAAAATGATACAGATGAGCCGAGCAATGAAGTGTCTAAACAAACCCAGCATGGACACAACTGCACGCGCAGGATGAGTGGACGCACACGAAGGCAAAGGCGGGTTGCCGTATCCGGCAGGGCGACGCACAGCGAACCGCTACCTGTGGCCATGGCGCAGGAGCTAGAAGCCGACCCCCCCTTCAGACTCAATACAAGTGACTATGAGGACGAGTACTCTCTCCCGGACTTTCCCGACACCACGCGGCTCGTTCCGGTGAACACGCGAACCAGACGCAAGCAGGTAAAGAATCCATTCTACCCGGTAACCGCGGAGTCGTACGGAGCCTACGCTGTACTGATAACCGCCGCCCTCATCTTTACAGTGGGCATCATTGGGAACGTGTCGATCATGTGTATTGTATGTCACAACTACTACATGAGGAGCATCTCCAACTCGTTGCTAGCCAGCCTCGCGCTCTGGGATTTCGTCATCATCTTCTTCTGCTTGCCGCTTGTGGTGTTTCATGAGCTCACCAAGAAATGGCTGCTGGGAGAATTCTCATGCAGGATTATCCCCTATCTGGAGGTGAGAGGCAGGGTGGTGGGGTAGTGATGGTTTGGTAGTCCCTCATGGTGTAGCAGATATAATTGTAGCCGAGTTCATCTTACAGGTGAGACCATCGCGGTCAAGTGAACCTCTAAATTGTTTTGCGCATCTACACAAAGCGCTCTCCTTCGTTCTCCTCCTCAATACACAATAAATCCTCTAATGACTACCTGAGACTGGCTTCAAAAGTGAGTCAGTCCATATATCAGTTTTTATTCCAGGACCAGGTCCAGGACCTTTTCCCCCTAATCCCCAAGTTTCATTTTATCTTCTTTTCAATTTTGCTGGTAATGAGCTTTTTCATTCATGATTTCTTGAAATCTTAAATGTGACCTGCATCCACAATATATCTGTACAGAGTTCCTTCTCAGCCAGGTGCATAATTCCTGACATGTTAAAAGAACATTATTCTCAACTTCAACACGTGTTCAAAACATTAATCAAAAGTGGCTCTTCATAGTTGACATGAAACTTTCAATACATTTCTCCACAGGCTCATCTACTCTACATCTGTGCTAAGTTTTATTTCAAAATTAAAGGTCAACTCTGCTCAAATTGAAAAACTTAAAGGGATGTAATAATATCATGTTAAAAATGTACTAAACAGCGTATATATGATAGTTGACATGAAATGTTCCTCTTGGAAACCCACACTGTGTGTGTAGAGTTTCATCTTAACCCACTGCATAATTTCAGGAGAAATAAAATTACATTTCTGGTCAAACCCAACATGCTCAATCGAATATAATATCACATTAAGAAATTACTCTACATATGTGCCACATCTAGTCTCTGCATGTTATGGAGGCCACACGTGAACTCAAGAACAGCTTTAGTGCTGGAGTTTCATCCAAAGACAAAATACTAAATCAAGTGGAGCCAGGAATACACATTCTAGGGAAAACTACAGGTACATAATAGTGAAAACATGTAGCAAGGAGCACACAGCTATGGTAGGACAATGACAAAGGACAGCAGAAGACAGAGATAATAAGTACACACTGGATATCAAGAGGAGAGGCAACAGGCTGGACACACGGGTGGAAGCTATAGACATAACAAGGCAGAGGAAGCAAACAACATGAGCCACAGAGAGCAATGGTTACCATAGTAAAATAGGAAAACACAACTACATGGGCAACAAGGCTTAACTTACATGGAGGAGAACAGGAGAACTACACAGAGGAAGATGAGAAGTCACAAGAATAAATGCAGATGAGACTGGGACAGCAAGGAACACAGAACGGAACAAATTAATATCAACGAGACAGGAGAAGTAAAACTCAATACCAAGTACACAAGACTGTCATTTCCTGCCTGGAAACTGGTTGTAGTTTTGCTGACCCAAATGCTGTAAGCAAGAGATGAAGGTTACCAAAGTGAGCCTTTTTAATGAATGTGCGATAGACGGTTCAAAGCAAAAGCCAACACCCAGGAGTCAGAAGGAATAATTACTAAATTGGGAAATGCTATGGAAAACACAACAAGTGGAACAAAGGACAAAGAGAGACTGAGACAATAAATATAAGAGACAATGATTGAGGCAAGTAGGGGGCAGGTGGAGAACCACTGCTAAAACTAGACGACAAAGCACAGATGACAAAAGACTGCTAAAGTAAAAATAGAAAGTGACTAAACAGATGGCAGACTCAAACACAGAGACTTGACATAGCAGTTCATGATGGAGGAGTCTATACTTTCTGTGATCCTGTGACGTAAATTTTGTGATCAGACAGTTAGTGTGGGGGTCTGCATGCCTGCCTCTTTTTGTGACCTCATGAGTTGTCCAATGCATTAACTATGTGAACATCAGGGCTCCAATAAATGAGTATAATCCAGGCTTAAAACCTGCTTAACAGTAATATCTACTCGGTTGTTGGGGTGTGAGGTCCCTGTGTCCGCAACAGAGTATAATCCAGGCTTAAAAAGATATAAACTATACAAAACAATAAATAGGAAGGGGTACACATGGAAATAACCAGAAACTGACACAAAGAACTAAACGGTAAATAGGCTGCACTTTGCTACTCCACCTGAGTACTCAAAGCGCTACAATATGCTTTATCCATCCATTCAAAGGAGCACTTTTTGCTACATATTCTACAAGGATAGTTTAGCATGAGGACTGAAAGAACTACGGATCGAACCACGACCCGTGGTCTACGATGCTTCATATTGTGGCAAACAAAAACAAACAACATGGATCAAATTGAGAGCCAACAGAACGTTAAATAATGACAAAAATTCAAAGACTATAACAGAAAACCCCAGGTCCAAAACCCTGGGGCAATCAGAACGTTTTCATAACTTCTTCTGTTTCCCTACATATTAATGAATTCATAAGAAAGGTTAGGGACAATAGGCTGTACATAAAAGAGATGAGGTTTAGCTGACACTCATCAGCTACAGCTGCCTGTTTCTGGATACCCCTAAAACCAGTATCCAGATGGGTAATAAATGAAATGTACCCATGATACAGAGGGAAAAAATTCCTTTCAGTCAAACTGTTTTTTATAAAAAAATATTTCTGCTTTAAAGTTGGACCTTTATACCATGACTCTTCAGGGACTGACTCACTTTTAAAAGCATTTATTCTCACAAATGTATTAATTTAATTTTAATTTAAAATTTTTTTTTATCTGAATATCATCTCTTCTACTGACTCTATTACAAAAAACATCATACCTTTGCCTTTGAGACACTGACAGTTGTTGTTCAATTGGTGCTTACCGGTACCTAAATTCCCATAGCAAGTTATCATGTCTGCAGCTTGTGACAACTGAAAGGGTTTAAATGTGACATCTGGAGACAAAAGGTCGTATTTATTGTGTTTAAGCTTCTTAGCAGTGGAAGCTTTTTGTCTGAGGCAGTGACCTACATGAGTTTATTGACGTCATCACGTCGCCTTATTGTCACCTAATGTAGCGAGGTGTGGTATGCGGCTCCACTGCAGAGGAGGGATGGCGCCAGAGAGGCTGGCAGGGCAGCTGGAGCTGATCAGCCAATCAGGCTGTCCCTTTATCAGGAGGTCCTGCCAAAAGCTAGATAACTGAAAAGCTGAAAAGTGAACAGCCTGATCAAAGTGAACACTGTAAATAAAAACATCACTAGTATTGCAACAGTGGGTGTGACACACCTAAAAACTCTGCCGAATCTGATTTTAGATCTTTAATTGATTTATCCAGTTTGGAACAGGCCAACATAAAATTAGTTTTTTTATGAAGACTTTTTTTAAAGTCTAAATTGATTATATCTAATTTTTTTCAATATGACAGTTTTGACCCTGATTTTGCATTGTGGGCGTATATCATGGGGGAGAGGCGGAGACTAATGATTGACTGCTCTTGTGTCAAGTTTGTTACAAGTTAAGAATGAGCAATTTGGGATACCACTCACACCAGCCAACAGGTAAGAAACACAGTTTCTGATTATCCATCCTGCCTCTTGCCCTTGACAAACGCCCACAATGCAAAGTGGTCAAATAAATGTATAAATTGCTTTTTCCCAAAACTCTGCTGACAGTTCTGTGTTCAGGTTCTGTAGCCAGGCTTCCTGTATAAAAGCTGAAAACATTGGAGTATAAAAACAAGTGTTTGGAGGCTTCATTAGCACCAAGAACTCATAAAAAGTCTGGTTAGCTGAAACTGTTTCAAAACTAATTATCTAATTTGAGTGTAACTAAAAAATGTGACTATGGAATATTGTATTTAGTACAAATGTGAAAATGATGCAAACTGTCCATCTATACATAAAAAATACACACAATTTATGCATACAAAAAATATATATACAATTTTTTAAGACACATTTCTGATATATTATCATGGTTAACTTTTTTTAGATTTATTTGAATTTAATGCTAACATTGTTAGAGACAAATTCTGGTCTAAAGTACTTTTTATTTTTACTTTACTTCACATAATTGTTACAGTTATGAAATTGTACTTTTAACTTTTAACCTGATTCTAGCCTTTCTCCCAGGTGGTTTCTCTTGGGATCACAACCTTCACACTGTGTGCTCTGTGCATTGATCGTTTCCGGGCAGCCACCAACGTGCAGATCTATTATGAGATGATCGAGAACTGGGCATCTACCACTGCAAAGCTGGCGGTCATCTGGGTGGGCGCTTTGCTGCTGGCGTTGCCTGAGCTGCTGATCAGACAGCTGGTCACTGAGGACGACGAGCCACCTGATGTGACACCATGTGAACGTTGTGTAGTTCGCATCTCAACAGAACTCCCGGACACACTCTATGTCTTGGGGCTCACCTACAACAGTGCACGCCTCTGGTGGTACTTTGGCTGCTTTTTCTGCCTGCCAACGCTGTTCACCATCTGCAGCTCACTAGCGACTGCCCGCAAGATCCGCAACGCCGAGTGGGCCTGTGTCCGTGGGGGCAAGAAGCAGCTTCAGCTGGAAAGCCAGATGAACTGTGCCGTGGTAGCTTTGGCCATCCTCTATGGGTTCTGCATCATTCCAGAGAACATCTGCAACATCATTAATGTGTATATGGCGGCCACCATTCCCAGGAGAGCCCTGGACATTCTGCACCTTGTCAGCCAGATGATGCTCTTTTGCAAATCGGCTGTGACGCCCGTTTTGCTGTTTTGTCTATGCCAGCCATTTGCCAGAGCCTTCTTGGACTGCTGTTGCTGCTGCTGCGACGAATGTGGCCCGCCCCACTCCCCCACCACTGCCACTAGCAACATTGACAATGAGTGCACCACCACCGAGCTTGAGCTGTCGCCATTTAATACCACCCGCAGGGAAGCATCCACCTCTGCCACCTACTCTGCTGTGGGGACAAACTACTGAGGTCAATAATCAACATTGCCATTGTACCAATCCATAGCTATGATTTTGCACGCAAGGGTTCACCCTGCTTTCCAGCACTCGACGCTTGAGAGGGGAAGTACGATGCGATGATATGATAGATTATTGACAAGCGCTCTCTCCTACAGTGTCCAAGAGTGGAGCTACACCTGAGTGGATAAACACCTTGTCTCCCCAATTTTAAACCCAAACAAACATTCAATTCAAAAGTTTAGCAAAAACTTGTTTCTAAAATATCTGAGATAATTCAAAGGACATACAACTATATATAAAATGAACATTCTATATATTAAGTAGTTAGTTACAGTTTTGTTCCATTATGAGAGGTGTTACACCAAACGCCCTGAATTGTCTAAAACAACCCGATGTACGGCAGGGCTGGAATGGCTGCAGTGAAAGGAATGTGTGGCTCCTGTGGACACAGACCCTGAGACTGAGCTTCATCTGATGGGATCAGCAGATAGTTTTTTGTTTGTTTGTTTACTTGTTTGTTTTTAAAACACCCCAAACTCTTGAACACGCTTATGTTTACTGACTCACCGAATGAACCTGCTCTCTATCTATTAACTGTTAAAAGATTTTCTATATTTGAATGAACAGTATTAGCCACTGGCAAAAACCTCAGCATTTTTAATGAACTCACTGGTATTTTTACTGAATCTGAGATCAGTTGTAAACTACTTTTTGTCACTGTTTACAAAATCTGAAACAAGACATGGTTGGTACATTTCTGATGTCACGAGAGTTTGTACCGTAATTCAATTTGTTTACAGATACTTTTGTAATTCTCCTGCGCACAGTTTAACTTTCAAAGCCAGAGGAGCGAATTTTACTCGTGGTTGTGCAGAAATGTTTTCACGTAAATATGCAGTTGTTTTAGCTCCACCAGCATTTCCTTCTGTGGTACAGACATTAGTAACAGTTAGTGCAGTACCTAGATGTTTTAAATATAGTCAGTCACAACTGTTTGTTTTTCTCTTTCTGTCAAAAATTGTAGTTAATTATAGAAAAGTATATAATTTTTTTTTTTTTAAAGAAATTTACATTGAAATAGACTTCATGTCTGTTGGCCCTTTGACACACTGGTGACCTGTCCACAGTATACCCCACTTCTTATCCTCTAGCAGCTGGGATAGGCTGCAGCCCCTCTGCAACCCCTAATTGGCCACTAACCTTTCAAAGAAAGATTTTAAGATTGTATTTATATTATTGTAGGTTTCTACCTTACAATATACAGTGCCTTGAGGCAACCACTGTTGTAATTTGATGCCACACAAATAAAACTCAATTGAATTTGAAGTAAATTTATATAGTAGTCAGTTCCCTTTCTCCAAACGGTCCTTTTAAGAAACTGTAACCAAATTATAATTTAGTATAAATAAAGATTTCATTAAAAAGCATTTTCCATGAAATTCATGCATCATTCAATTTTTAGTTTTTATTGTTTTGTTTTGGGTTGTTTTTTTTTTTACAAAATGAAATATCACATTAATAAAAGAAAAAATACATATCTTTGGAGTATGGTTTGAATATGATATTGTCTTTTTTGTGCAGCAAATTTCCACATAGTCACTTCAGTGTGGTCCCAAGTAGGGTAGGTTTTGATTATCGATTTATCGATTAAAATCGATTCTGGCTTGGATAACGTGATATCGATTCATTAAAATCCTGAATCGATTTTTTAATACAAATTTATTTTGGCCGAAATGCCAGAATCTCAGGTTAAACATCACAAGATTTCAACAACCACCAAACAGCTAAAACAGTAAATGAGAGCAGGAACACGGATTCTGCACAAAGACGTAAAAACAAAGCGCTGACGGATCAGAATCAGTGAGATGTCGCCTTTCTCACCCGACGGCACGGACAGTCAGGGCTGAAAGCCGACAGCTCGCTGATTCTGATGTTTCGGCGGGTCCGCACTTTGTGTTTACGCCCTTTTTGCGCTGATTCTAAAGCTGTTAGTTTTATCTCTCTCCAAACAATATTGACCGAACCAGCAGCAAAAGAAGATCCAAACTAAGCTTCACATAAACATCGTCATGAAGTTCACTCTGACTTTTGCTGTTTTGCTTCCACCACAATAAAATCACACTTCATGCACAGCTCTCTCTCTCTCTCTCTCTCCCTCTCTCTCTCTCTCTCTCTCTCTCTCTCTCTCTCAGTGTACTTCAAGAACAGTTTCCCGTCTAAAAATCTGTTTTCTGCATTATTCGCTTGCCTATTATGCACAATTCTACCGTTGTTTACAGCGCTGTCGGACGCTGTTATTTTTCCTTTTACTTACTTCCGAAAACAAAGCCTCATTTCTGCTGTTCAACAGGCTTCTGAACAAATTTAAACTTTTTAAAATTATGCAAAATTGCAAAAGGCTTAGCTGTGTCTCTAATCAAACCTCTGTAACTTTGCTCTGCTTCACTTCAGCAGCATCAGGTAATGTTCATATGTTGATTAATGGTTTTCTTTCGTTTTTGATGTACTGCAGAATATTTTTATAAAATCCCAGGCCAAGAAAGTCGCCTTCATGTTTTTCTGTGTTTTATCTTCAGCTACTTTGACACAAAGGCATCTGCTGTGATGCTCACACCTTTGATAAAGTCTCAGCTTTCTTTTTATAGATATAAAAATATGGAAATGTACTGATGTATGATCTGAATTATAATATTTCTGACTCTCTGAGGCAAAATATCCCCAATTCAAATCGAATCGAATTGAATTGAATCGAATCATGGATCGAATCGATTTGGGACCTTGTGAATCGGAATTGAATCGATTCTAGAAATCAGTGACGATACCCAGCCCTAGTCCTGAGCTGTGATCAAACACAAAGCCCTTTAAAAAAACAGGTAATGTTTCTATAAGAGTACATATAAGAGTACAGTGTTTCTATAAGCCCTCACTTATTACTGAACTGCTCCATTTAAATTTCCGCAGTCTTCAGAAATAATGTTACTGAATAAATGCTTTCTCCACATGGTAACATTTTTCAAACATGATTTTTGTTTCACGGAGTTGAGGTTGGCTGTAGCATACTCCTTTGGATTTGATGTTTCTTTTGATGAGTTAAAAAAATTTATACCAAAATTCACTACTGAGAAATTAATCTCATCTTGCAGATTTCCAGAGACAAGTTCCTAGAATGGTACTTAGCTGCTATGGGTCTGAGTTCAGTCAAGTTATTGGCACATTTAAATGTAGTGATGCCAGGTAGTGATGTGGCTTGGTCAACCGGGCTGCGCAACAAAGATCGAGAGGTGCCAAAATGCAACCAAAGTGTAGTCTGGCTTAATGTGCACCTAACTGACTTAAGATATGACTGTATGAGCACGTTGCTCTTTACAGGCATTTTAATGATATATCACTGCAGGAGCTCAGGGATTCGCTGATAGTGCGATGCTGCAAAAGATTGACAAGATTAGACTTTTGTCAAAGTTTAGCTGTTCATAGAGCTTTAACACTTGGAGGACAAGAAAACATTTCTAAGTGAAGGATAGAAGTAGAGTGTGAGACGTCATTGCCATACATCCAGAGCACACAGCTACTATTGTTGCTGCAGTTCAAATTGAACTCGTTTACTCAGAATTGCAATCAGTCCAGTTAACATTTGAACCTCCTTAAAAATGAACAGAAAGCAGACAGAACTGAAAAGTCAAATCAGAAATATAATTTATTATGAAAGTTTTTTTTCCCTCAAAAAACTGCTCTGATAGTTTATTTGCTGCATCACATTCAGCACAACCCTCAGCTGTTTTTTCTCTCACCATAATTTAGTCATCATCGTCACCATGCAACTAACGTGGACAGAGCACGCCATTGTCCATGCTTCGTGTTAGGGAGTTTGTCTCTCAGCTGGGCCGGCACAGTGAATAGTGTCACAGTGCCACAAACTGCACATCTAGCCTCATTTATGCTAAGACAATAAGTTGTTGCTGATGGTCTTTTTGTCCTGAAACAGTGCAGTCAGTAAACAAAAGACTGTAGGCAGTTTCTTCTTCTAGTGAAGTTCTTACTCTTAATTTAATTTTGTTAATACATGTTTCTAATTAATATTTTAATTAAATTAAAGTGCACCCCAAGACTTTTTTTTTACTTTGCTTTTGTCCTTTAAGCAGTTCCCCTTACCAGGCAGTGTAAGTACTGTTGTAAAACTGCACAATGCTTTGAAGGCACTGATTTCAAAGTCACTTTCCTTGTTTGTGCCTATGAAAACAAATCTAAACACATCAGTAAAACTTCAAAAAAGAAAATATGTTCCAACACGTACACTGCTGATTGCAGCACTGAAGATGATGATGAGCTTATACAGAGGTGTTTCTTGACATGGGCTGAAAGATGTTTTCACATTTAGGCCGTATTTACACCAATCAAAATGCTCCTTATTGTTAACATAAATGACTTCTTCATTTCAGGAAAAATACCACTCTCTGTGTTGCACTGAAGTAGTAGGATAAAGGTATTAACATGGAGGCAGTGGCACTCCTGTTACTCGTTTTATTTAGGCTGTTTTAGGGCTATAAAATTAAAAGTTTTTATGTTTACGCAAATATTTTAGCGTAAGTGCTGTTTCAAGTGTAAATACTGTGTAATGCAGGTTACCTGTAAGTTACAGTAGGCCTCACTACAATCATTAATACTTGTGAGTAATGCTGGACTCACAAAGAAGCCCTACCATTAATTAATATTTCAATCTTAAATATGAACAACCTATCTCTATTAATCAGCTATGTACCACAGGCCTTCAAGGTTACAGTTATTAAACCGTTACTTTAAAAGCCATGACTTGATCCAGATGTCTTAGTTAATTATAGACTAATCTCCAACTTTGCTTTTATCTCAAAAATTCTTAAAAGAGTAATCGGAAAAACAATTAACAGATCATCTGCAGAGGAATGGTTTATTGGAAGAGTTTCAGTCAGGTTTCAGAGCTCATCACAGCACAGAAACAGCTTTAGTGAAGGTTACAAATGATCTTCTTATGGCCTCTGACAGTGGACTCATCTCTGTGCTACTCCTGCTAGACCTCAGTGCAGCATTTGATACTGTTCTCAATAACATTTAGGTTAATTATGGTGTTCCACAGGGTTCGGTGCTAGGACCAGTTCTGTTTACATGTTGTGAAGGCAGGTTGTAACACGTTTCACTGAGCAGGCAGGCGGACACATATTTCGCATAATTTATTATGTTCCGGGACACTCAAACGGAGTGGCTAACCTTTTCAGCGGTTGTCCGCGCTCGATTTTAATGATTCTAATGATACTTCCCTTAGGCAGTATCATTAGAAGACATAGCATACATTTTCACTACTATGCAGATGAAACCCAACTTTATCTATCCACAAAGCCAGATAACACACACCAATTAGTTAAACTGCAGGAATGTCTTAAAGACATAAAGACCTGGATGACCGCTGACTTTCTGCTTATAAATTCAAATAAAACTGAGGTTTTGTACTCGGCCCTGAAAATCTTAGAAATATGGTATCTAACCAGATTCTTACTTTGGATGGCATTACCTTGGCCTCCGGTAACACTGTGAGGAACCTTGGAGTCATTTGTGAATAGGATATATCCTTCAGTGCACATTTTAAACAAATATGTAGGACTGCTTTCTTCACTTTGTGCAGTATCTCTAAAATTAGAAATATCCTGTCTCAGAGTGACGCTGAAAAACTAGTTCATGCATTTATTACTTCCAGGCTGGACTACTGCAATTCATTATTATCAGGATGTCCCAAAAACTCCCTGAAAAGCCTTCAGTTAATCCAAAATCCTGCAGCAAAAGGACTGACAGGGACTAGAAAGAGAGAGCATATTTCTCCTGTTTTGGTTTCTCTTCATTGACTCTGCGTTAAATCCAGCATAAATTCAAAATCCTGCTCCTCACATACAAGGTCTTAAATAATCAGGCCCCATCTTATCTTAATGACCTCGTGGTACCATATCACCCCATTAGAGCACTTCGCTCTCAGACTGCGGGCTGACTTGTTGCTCCAAGAGTATTTAAAAGTAGAATGGGAGGGAGAGCCTACAGATTTTAGGTCCCTCTTCTTTTTTTCAGTTGTTGCCTGTCCCGTTCGGCACTGTAGAAATTAGAATTATTGTCTGAAGGCCAATAAAAATGCCAGATTTTATTTTCCCAAGTGGATCATTACGGTTTTGTCATACTAGTTCACTTGATTGATCTTTACTATTTATTTATTTAGCTTTTAAGGAATTTCAAGCGGAACAGACAGGACTAGGGTACAGGAAAGAGAAAGTTCAAGAAAAGGAGAGGGAAAGATCAACAGAGGAGAAGAGGGAAAGAGAGAAAAGACACTAAAAATCTGCTTTTTTTCCTGCTGGGAAAAAAAGAAAACAAGCAAAAAAGAACAACACAGTAGGAAAACCACAGCAACAACCGAGATAAGGATGAATAACCTTAAGTAACAAATACTGAACAGTACTGAGTGGCACACAAGACCAACAATGCGGTAACAACAACATGCTTAGAGGCAGCAGCCAAGGAAGATAGTGTGTCAGTGAACACCTGTGTGCATGAGCGCGCTTGTGCTCATTCACAGTTAAACAGTTACAGTTTCACCATGTAACTATCTCTCTAGGGGCCTCTGACGAGCTCATGGGCCGCAATTGGTTGATTACTGTCAGGTGTGTGGAGCCAAGAGTGGGAATCTGAAAAAGCAGAGAACAGATATAAAAACAGAGGCAGAGGAAAACAAACTTTGGCAGAAATACAGGGAGAACAGAGGGACCATGACAGAAACATTGTTAAAACAAAAATCACACAAATTTCCTTACTTTTTATGCAAACTTTATTTCATAAGGCTTGAAAAAAGCATTTGAGACTTTGTACTCATTAGTTTACTTTGATAGAATCTGATGGCCATTGGAAAGAAGGTTTAGAGCACTTGCACATTGGCTTCATTTTTCAGACCAAAAATTTATGTCAATCTTATATAAAGTCTGTTGATTAGCTTCTATTCCAACATGGGATCATTTTAGATCTATTCTCATATGAACTCAAGCATTGGGAAGTATGGATATTAACCTGATGGTGAAACTAAAAGGAAAATGTGGGGCTCACCAAACTTAGTAAATGTGAACTATTTCATTATGATTCAGTGGTTCATTGTTGGCCCAAAAGTTGTTTTTTTTTCCTTAAAAATCTTTACTTTCATCTCATCATTTCAATTAACAGTGAATTTGTATTTATAGCATTTGTGTCCTCTGCTAATGGCATAACATTCTTGTTTAATTGTGTTCATAGCAGAATGATCCTGATGAGGCTCTTTTCATGTAAACCAAATTCTTCTCTAATCATCAGTTTGCCTTTGATTTGTTCTCTGGCACAAAATGTGCATGTTTAAGGCTTTTGTAAATGAAGCTGGCAGCCCCTGTTGCTGCTTCAGTAACTAGACAGCACCATTCATTCAGAAACAAAGGGGTGATGGGTACACAGGCTTCAGTATTGAACAAGCTGCTCACTGACCTTCTCCCAATTGCTCCCAGGGCTGTTTTCTGGGATAAGAAAGATATCCCCGGAGGGCTGGAACTGCTGCCTCTGACTGGTGGAGGGGAGCCAGGCTTCCAAAGTAACCAAACTACTTATCCGGGATTTTGCAAAGCACAAGAAGTTTGGTGGTCTTAAGCAAAACAGCCATAAAGCTAACTATCATAAAAAACTATGAAAAAACATGAAGTTCCTTAATGCAAGACAGGGCTTGCTGCCAAATTGCCAGGTCCATGTTTCTGTTTTTTTTTGTCTTGGTTATAGAGCAAACACAATGCAGTTAAAATCTCCCTAATCTAGTTGAGATAGCAATGTTCAAATGTATCTAATGACTGGCTCTGCTCTTTACTTCATTTACACAGGTGATTTTATGTGTAACCATCACCCTGACTTCATGCATACAAGCAACTGAATTTGCTCTACAGACCTGAATAAATATCAATGGTATTGAAAGTAGCTGTACATAATGTTATATCTGGAGATGGCCATGAGTATTTTTTTCTCTAGTGGTTAAAATTTTATTTGTGAAGAAATTCATGAAGTTGTTACTAGTTAATGTTAAAGGAATGCTTGGCTCAACAGAGCTCTGACTTTTTAAAGGTGTGCATTTGAGAATTATACCAGGGAGTAACTAAACAAACAAACCAACACAATGATCAGAAATGTGCAGGAGCGGCAGGTGAAGAGGCCATGCTGCTAGCAAGTTGTTATGAGCTAAGCTAAGCTAGCAAACTCCTAAAGACAAAAAAACTATAAGTCTGCTGACTGATGTGAAACTTATTGGCACAGTCTGCTGCTGGCTTCCACATCCAGAGAACAAAGAGACAAAGAAGAGAAACTTCAAGATGTGAAAATTTTGAATTTCCAGGGATGCTATAAAAGACATGATTCAGGATTACGCCTCAAACTGATGTTTGTGGAACCCAGAGAGTTCATGAATTGCAGATGTTTTTCACTTGTCAAGGGAAATAGAAAAACACTATACAAAAGGCCCTTTTAAATTAAAGTCCAGTTAAAAGTTCCTTTAGTCAAAGTTAATGTGATAACTGGGAAACATCAACAGTGATTGTGAATATGAACATAACAAGCACCTCTGTTAGACAGTGGAAAACATAGTAGTGCTAAATGCTAAAAACTGAACCACCCAATGCTAGCATGCATCTAAGGCAGTGGTTCCCAAACTTTTTTTGCTGGGCCCCCCTTTGTTTTACAAGAAAAATGTTGCCCCCCGCACGCACACATCCTCCAACCACACACACCCATATTTTGCTCCATTGCGGTTTATTTCACACCTCAAACATTTAGTAAACAATTAAGCAAATACAAGTCACCTGCAATAAATGACAGGTAGTAATAAAATAAACTACTAACTCTTTTACGCTATGTCCGCACCTATATTGTGAGGTATTTTTGAAAACGCAGCTGTTTCGTCCACACGTAAACGGCGTTTTC